>NC_136589.1:29604594-29994594 GCF_910589615.1 Taurulus bubalis
AAAAACATTGTTATTACACGCACAAATATAAACATGGCGATTAGGAAGACTGGAAACAGAAATAATTTGTTTCTTTCTGGCACGAAGAACATATTACAACGTACGTACTTTTTAAATGGGCCCTGGATTTAGTTAAATATGGAATATGACTAATAAATGGCACATCCTAGTTTAAACACCCCGTCTTAACCTCTTGGCACAAAAAACATTATTTCACCATTTTGGTCTGCTCTGTTTGTTACATCTTAAAATTAGACATACATCATTTACAGTTGCATTGTAATATTTTAAGTGGGCACTCAGGCCATGAACAGAGGCCAATATTTGGCAATTTCATCCAGTTTTAACTGTATTTATATACAGATTTACACATATTATAATATGTATGTATAGGCACTTAGGCCATGCACTGTATTCATTAGTTTAAAAGTATTGATTTAATTTAAATCAAATTCAAGAGCAGCAGACACATTGATACTTTGTTTTATGTGGAACACAAATAAACTACTGTAATGTCAAACGTAAACTGTTTACCAGTGTCAAATTGGTTATTTTGAGTTTCCTGGTCTTTCTGTGTATAGCCCAAAACCAAGAGTTTGGCCCACCTTTGCAGTAAAGTTGTAACAAGGAAAGTCGGCTTGATCTCTGTTGATTTGTTGCAGTTCTTCAACAGAGCAAGTCAGCAGGATCCAAGAATGTGAAGCTCATGGATAAACTATAACTTTGCATCCACAGGAGTCTAAAGTGAACATTATTAAGAATACCGATAGGGTTAGGGTTAGGCCACTACTGAGAAGACCAAAATAAATCAGATCCCTTTGATCCACTTTTAATCTAGACAGACATGCAGACACGCACACCAACCATTCGGAGTGTTATATTACAATCTCAACTTCCTCTTTACTCCACGTCACAGCAAATGTCTTCTCTCAGCAAATAGGCAGGGACAAAAACGTTCCATACGGTCAAACGGCCACAGTGACCAAAACCATGACTCATTCCAATACTTCAGTTGTGTAAAGCTGTTAACGTCTCAGACCACATGGGTAGCAATCATTGGCTCTCAAGTCGGCCTTGTGCATTTCTCACCGATTGAATGTCGGTCATGTGCTTCAATACAAACGCACTCAAGGCCACATACTCAGTGACTTCACTCAGGGGGCAAACATTAACAGGATAGTTCACACACGACTACAGGATACTTTCAGAATAGGATTGCTTTAATAGGAATAAACCTTATTTTTGCTGTAGGTTTTCCAGCATGTTAACGGCCCTTCTGTCACTTACTCAGATCAACTGAGTGTGTTGAGGACGTTTGCTCTCTATAAATAAGGACAGACGACACACAACACACACAATGAAGGGATTATAAATAAATCACCTCATTGACATTGACATAAAATAACTGATTCCTTAAACAGCTTTTGATTCTGATTGCACAGAATAAAACATTCAACAACAACAAGGACACCCTTCTCAGAGAGTAGCTTAGTATGTACCTGTGACTCTGTTTGCTCACCCAGGTTCAGTTCCTCTTTGAGGGTACGTCTGATGGGAACCATCTTACCGAAAGCGGTACCAGGAAGAGTTATGTGTAGTGTAAAGTTGGCACAGTCTATAATCTGGATTGTTTCCATTGTTTGGCTGTGCCAGTTGCTACACGTTCCTGGGGATATTGTAGGACATGGACAGCGGCGGTGCGCATGGGACGAAGGTGGGAGAGCCAATTTCAGGCGGGTACGGCTGCAGGCCCATCTGCTTGTTGTCACGCAGCTTGCGGACGACAATGCAGCAGAAGTCTTCACAGTGTCGATGACAGTTGTCCAGGAGCTGGCGGACCTTGGCGGTGCGTGTGGTCTGGGTCACCACCAGCTCATAATCCTCCCGCATCAGCATGGTTTTGGCCAGCAGGGCATCCAAGCACTGGTTCAGACAGGCCTCCGTCATCTGGGAGACGATCTCCTCCCGGCGTGTCGCAATCCACTGGGCGATTGGGCCATGTGAGGGAGGAGAGTGCCGCAATGGAGGAGAGTACTCTGCTGCAAGTGAGGAGAGAGAGGTGCGATTCAGATTCTGGTTGTACCTTCTTTTTTTTTCCAGAACTGCCTAATCATTATCAGCCACTATGCTTTAACTGGTGTACCTTGTTGCTGAGGCTCAAGCTTGAAGGTGAGGTTCTCCGGCTGCGTCTCATATTCAGTGACATGCCGGTCGGGCTTGATGGGTATGTTCAAATCATTTTTTTTGCCGTTCAGATTGTTGAAGTTGTCCTTCAAAGACTCAGGAGGCTCCAGTGTATGAGCTAAAAAGGACGACGGAGGCCTCTCTGCATCAGAAAGAGTAGAAGAAGAGGCTTATCTTGCTGACAGGTGTTTACATAAAACCTGATGCGTGGCACTGTAAGCGTGTTCCTTTCATAGCCACCCAGTAAATGAGGCCAATCATACAATGCCAGTCCGGTTGTAAATACCTTTGGAAGGTGCAGCATTGCTGCTGGTGAGAACACCTGGTAAAGATATATCTGTGTCCTGGGAGGAACAAGAGCCTGAGCCTGAGGTGGAGTTGGAGCTCTCCTGTGGCAGAACAAACAATGATGCTTAGTTTTCCACACAGACATTAAAGTTGAGAAGATATGAAAGATGCCTTTTTAACTCTTATAGATCACATTCACAGTAATATAGTGCACCTTTTTTTAACAATATATGCAAAAAATAAATAAAATCTAAATCCAATGATCTTTTCATCTTGTAAAACAAAATATGCAGGTTTTGTTACGCAAAAAATTACACGCCAATTTCAATCAATAATATCATGCAACTTTTAGCGACAAGGGAGGTGTGTGTGTGGAGCTAGAGTAGCTCTGTATCACCTGAGACAGTTTGTATAGTGCTACTTAAGGCCACCAACTTTGTAGCTTTTTTAATCGAATGCAAAGAATCCGATTTAAATCCCTCTTGTAACTGTACACCACGCAAATATTTTGTTTCTTTATTATTATTCTTAGGTTTTGGATTAAAAGCTAAAGACTTACAGTTCACTGGGACATTATACCAAAAAACTGACGAGGCTTACATGTAGATGTGCATCCCCAAGTATCACTGTTTATCATAAGACTTTTTCTTGATATTTTAACAGATATTTCAGCTACTGACCGGCCAGGGGCTGGGCCTGTCCTTCATCATGTTCAGGGATCCATCCTCACTCCTCTTCTCGCTCACTGACTGGGCTGAACAACAGCCGGAGCTCTGCATCCTCTGTGGAGGAACAAGAAAGAAGAGGGGAGTGAGTCATACCGACAGAGATAAATAGTTGGGAACAATCAATAAATATGCCAAATTCTAATTAATCAAATCTGCTGTTAACTCGAATATGACCTTATTTACTAAAAAGCAAAAAGGACTATAAACTGTGTCAAACAGCTCATGGAGCAGGAGTGTTTTCATGTATCTGACCACACAGTTAAATATTCACTAGTTCCTGGTAGAAGTTTGGCTGCCTTTCATTGTTCGTACTGAAGGGTCCTTATGCATATCTGAAAGTATAAAAGCCATCAGGTGCTACTTTTTGTAAAAAGCAAAAAATACTGACTATTCATTAACACAATATTGGATTTTTCTATTAGTCCCAAAAAAAAGATTAACAGATCATCAATGTGTTCTCTCTCTCTCTCTCTCTCTCTCTCTCTCTCTCTCTCTCTCTCTCTCTCTCACTCTCTCACTCTCTCACTCTCTCACTCTCTCTCTCTCTCTCACTCTCTCACTCTCTCACACACACACACACACACACACACACACACACACACCTTTTCCACTTAATGCCACACTTAAAGCCAATGTTAGCACTTTGCCTTAATTTTGATCTCAGCTACACACCTGCAGCTTTCATGAATACAGCTTGTGACGGTGAAAAAAAAATCCATCCACAGAAGTATAAACACCTGGTAGAGTGCTCAAAACCGGTTCTGTAGCAGACCACATTTTGCCATGGCGACACAATTCACAAGCTGACAACAATACCAACGTCGCTGTCAAAGCTGGTTGCAATGGTCTCAGTCACGTGCACACACACTTTTAAGCACCACGATATGACACTGGGGCCTTTATTCTGTTCGGAAAGTCACTTACTGTCCCTTATTCCATGTTAATCAGATAAACACAACTGTGGGTCTGACTGTGGCTCAGTGGTTAGCATGCCCATCTTTCAACCAGAGGATCAGTGGTTCGAGCCGCGCCTACGCTAGTCAACGTCGATGTGACACTTAACCCATAATTGATCCCCGTTGCTGTGTCTACGGTGTATAGAGCAAAAATGTAAGTCAGCTAAATGTAATGTAGGAAAAGGCCACCTACAGCGTCCCCAATTTGAGTCCAAGTAGCACTCACCCCCCTCAGATAAACACTGTTGTTAGCGCTGTTAGATCCAATAGCTGAGAGCTGACAACCCGCTCTACCCACTGAGCTACAACCTTTGACTGTTGTCATCTGTCCATTCAACAAGTTACCTGTCAGTCTGTATAACGTCATGCTTACTCCTGTTGGATGGTTTGTAAAAAGTCAATGTGAACAGGAACTGGACCAGAATTAAAAATGAAACGATGACAAATTCCTTCTCTTGGTTCGTACGAAAGGAACTGAACTAGAGGTGTGAAAGGTATCCTTAAAAAAAGAACTGTGAGACGACTAACCTTTGACCGCTTGATCTCCAACACGGCCTCCAAGAAGTCGATTTCGTCAAACATCCTCACCATGGGCTCTAGTTCAATCAGACACTCTAAAATGGCACAAAGAAAACCCATCACATTTCTACGGTTTTGTTTTCACACGAGGATATCTAGTGAACAGTACAGGAAATACTATTTTTAGAGTTATGTGTTTTTAAAACACATAACTCTAAACATAGGGTTTGGGTCCTGGCCCATGGTTAGGCCCATGGTAACGAGGGTTTCCATGGCCCATGGAGGAAAAAAAACTTTTATTTCTTCCATGGGCCATGCACAGCTCTGTGGACAGAAACCTGCCAATGTTTACTGGTGATTTTAGTGCACATTTGGTTGTTGTTGTACTTTCATGGACAGATGAAAGGAAGCTGTAAACATTTAGTATCAACTGAGCTGCTCAGTTCATTTCTCAGTTATAATACCATAAATGTATAGTTAAACCAAGACTTTAATTTCTTCCAACTATATTGAAAATACACTTTGTAAAGTGACTGTGCTGCTGTGACCATGCAGTTTGTGTGGGTGTGTCAGTGAGAAACAATGAGATAGAAGAACTAGAGCAGAGAACATTTCAATGATGTGACAGGAAGCTGATACTTAGTCACTGCTTTGTCAGGGTACAATTTTACACTGTGTAAAAAAAAGTGTAAAAAAGGTCAAACTGGTTCAACAGAGTATAAACCTCTGGGAGGGTGGAATTTGTAAACTCCTGCCTGGAAGGAATTCCTGAAAATGGGTTATTTGTGAGAGCTTACTGAGGAAGGAAGGTCGATCGTCAGGGTTAGTGGTCCAGCCGCAGGTCATTAAAGTGATGAGAGTTTCTCTGCTGGGGATGTCAGAAGGCAGACTGTCCAGACTCGTGTCGGGACGCATTCCACGTAGCACACTGAACATGATCTGCATTGGGTTGGTCACCTCTGATCGCACAAATACACACAACAGATCAGTGATGAGTCTGGTGGCACCATGAAAGTTCACTCAAGGAGCAACTGAATAGAGAGAGTCAAAAAACAAGCAAGCAGTAGATAACAAAAAATGTGTTACCTTCAAATGGAATCTGCCTGGACAGCACTTCCCACATAATGATGGCGTAGCTTCAATGTCAACATGCAGGAGAGAATCAGTTATGGGAAATTAGTGTTACATCATTCTCTTCGACTGGTATTCCCCTTCAGAGTTAAGGGACTTTACGTCAAGCTAACCAGAGAAGCTGCATTGAGGAAGAACTATTACCAATTGACCTGTTGTAGCAATCGAAACCCATTGCCCGAGAGATTAAAGCAATAGTTTGGATTCTTTGAAGTGGGGTTGTATACGCTACTTATCCATGAACGTGTATTACTCTACATTAGATGGCGGTCTGCACGCCCCCAGTTTGAAGAAAGAGACAGACATTTAAATTGTTCAGATTCACCAAAGTATCACAATATTACAAACAAACTAAGCGATCGAGGTCGCCATGTTCTACAAGGTAAACTTACTTTGGTCAGTGAAGTCTGGTTGTTTTAAAGAGAGCATATATGGATATAACGGCTTCTGATTAACAGCTGGCTGATGGTACGGTAAAGCAGTGAAATAATATAAATATAGCGTACACTTAAAGTGATATTGATTTTTTAGGTGAGTCTTCCATTTTGGTGGCTCCTGTCCACAGCAGATCTGCAGACACCAACCTCCTTACCCCCCCCACTCTGTCCAAGCACCAGACCTGGGGGGATATCTCACTTGTTCATATTGTTGTTGTTTTTATTGTTTGTTTTTACCATGTAAAGTGCCTTTGAGTACCTTTTAAAGCACTATACAAATAACATGTATTATTATTATTATTATTATTATTATTGAGAGTTCATCCAATCAAAAATTCTGCCCAATAATTTGACCACTGACCAATTGAACATAAAACATATTTAGATGAAACTCATGTTGTAGAAACTGAAACATACCCAGATTAAAAAGGAGAATGTACTTGTTGTCGTCGTCTCTTGTCCAACCAATTTATAACTACTAGTTATTGAGGTGTGCTGTCTCACCTGTACATGTCATGCTTCACATCGGCCCGACGGCTCTTGGATGGTTCGTACTTCTCAGGGGGCATGTAGATCACTGTGCCCCCCATCTCTGTTGGCTTGGATCCCGAGCCTTTACTGACGGACAACTGCCGCCACTTTGAAAGGCCAAAGTCAGCAATCTGGGCCGAGTAATAGCAGAACATTAGCATTCCTTTATAGTTCTAGTTTTTATGTTCAATTAGCTTTTTCTTCTACCGATTAAAGACAACTGATTGAGGCTCCAAGAACATTAGTCATGTTGTGGGATAATAACTACTATAAACACACTTTGCACAACATGCTTTTGCTGCAGCACTTTTTCTACAAGGTAAGTGGACTCAAAATGTTCAAAGAAATAACAATTAACACTGAAACTTACAAGTATTGTCAATGATTAATTTGGTGATCATTTTGCTAGATTTTGTTTTATAGAATTGTGAAAAAAGCCAATTATAATTTCCAAAGATGACATTGTCAGACTTCTTATCTCATCAGAGCAACAGTCCAAATACATTCAGTTTACTATCTTATACGTGATGACAAAATAAAGCAGAAAATCCTCCCATTGGAGCAACATGAATCAGAGAACATTTTTAATTTTGCTTGAAAAATAACTGAAACAAGTATAATTACCCTGCTGTATGGTTTCTGTGGGTAAACATGGGAGTTGACTGGACATGTACACACAGACAACCACACTCAGTGACACCTACAGTATGTTCAAAGGTTTGTTTCATCCAGTTCATATTGTACCAGAGTCTTGCCTAGACACATACCTTAACGTGGAATTCTCCATCCAACAGTATGTTCTGCGTCTTTAGGTCATGATGAAACAAGGGTGGGTTCATGTTGTGAAGAAAGTTAACCCCTAAGGCGATCTCATAGAGGATCCTCAGTCGCAAAGGCCAGGCCAGCTCGGGGTACATGTCCTTCTGTAGAAAGAGACAACAGACTCCGTTTAAAATAGTAAGAGCATCACAGGGAGACTGACTACAAAACAGTGCTTGATAAGAGCACACACCTAAAGGGAAAGATGTTTTACAACACCAAGACAAGTGGGAATTGTCCAAGACTAGATTTGTCTGCTTTTTCCTTTCTCTTGCCCTGCTTGTTTCTAAGTTTCATCATAGACGGTGAATACTTCCAAGTTCCCCTTTTGCTTGCTGAATCACAGGCACGAATGCCGTGACACACACATGATGAGTGATGCATAAAAGAGATCGAGCAGTTTACCAAAAACACTTTCACTTTAGCCATTTTGAAAACAAAATTGCAGAAACAAGCACTGTGACAAGCATTTGTGACTGTTAATACTTTAGTTATATATTAGGTCTCATTTCCTGAACAAAAGAGGAAAAGAATATGAATGCCACATAACAGAGGACGGTCGTTGTTTTAATACTCTTTAATCCTTATTTATTCTTGAAGATTGAGCCATAGATTTGAGGAACAGGACTAGAGCAGTTGTTTGAAAGAGCAACTCTTTGATTTATGAAAGTACACGATGACACATATTTACCTCGTGGAGCAACAGGTCCAGAGAGCCATTGCTCATAAACTCAGTGACGATGCAGAAGAACTCTGGCTCGTTGCAGATGCCAAAGATCTGGATTATGTAGTTGAACCTGGCTTTGTGGAGCACCTCGGCCTCCTTAAGCAGGCAGTTCCTCTCTCTGAAACACAGCCAGCGATCCAGTCAGTCTTCATTCTCACACAAAGAAATGTAAAATGCCAAAACAGTGATGACATTTGAGTGTTGTTGGCATAGACAGAATTACGGGAAGCAAGCCAAAGGAATGAACCTCAGAAGTCAATTGTCACAGAGGCTGGGCAATGTACTGTGTTAACCTGGATACTTTGGGATACTGATATACAATATATAGTGATATTCTAAATTCTAATTTCGATCATTTTTAACAGGTTATTTAGAATCCTTAATCTGGTCTACAGAGATGTGCAGAATAAGAACATTAATGAATCATATCATCACAATATGATCTAGTTCAAGAAAAGATACAAACTGGGTTATTGCCCACCCCTAAATTCCTCTTGACCCTCAACTGCAGGAAGGCAAAGTGATGATATATTGACAAACATCCTGGGATTCAACAACAGGGGCATCTATTAAAGCCTGACCAATTAATCAGCTAAACCAATATATCAGTATCGTCATAAAGTAGTGGCCGAAGTAACAAGCAATAACAGCGCAGACATACCATGATATGTTTTATATGACTTAGAAATGGGGTCTCCACTGCATAGGCTGTCCACCAGAGAGCACTGACATGTTGATTACTTTTTTTTTTAAAACAATCCTGATCATTAGATATATTTGTCACAACTCTGTAAACTCAAACTTAAAGAATCTTTACCAAAAATGTTGTGTTATTCATTTATGTTTAAATAAATAGTTATCAGATTGTTAACCTTCTCTCTAAAAGGTTATTAATATGAACCAGTATTTAGTGCTCTTTTGGTCTACCAAGAGTTGTGGGCGTCATTAGATATTACTGGAGCCACAGTCCTCTCAACATTAAAAGGTAAACTAAAAGAACAATATATATTATTTCAAGAAATCTGTGCAGATTAGAGCAAGTTCCTTCCCTGAGCTGCAGGAAGACAGTGATACTGTCATCCAGTGACAATGAAACAACGTCACATCTGACTCAAGCCTAACATTGGATTAAAAACCTAAACTAACTCAAGACTTGATGCTCCGTTTCCACCTTAGACACTAACTAGACTACTACTTCTCTGTGAAACTCCCTTTGGATAACACAACGAGCAGTATGGCCTAAGCACACCGACGCAGGGTACCTTTCTCCAACGGGACAGTCGAGTTTCAGGCACTTGATGGCCACGGTGGTCCTCCAGTCCGAGTGCTGCGCCTTGAACACGGTGCCGAAGCCCCCCCTGCTCACGTAGTACAGGTCCGTCAGCTTCTGGTACGGGATCACCGGCAATGTGCTGGTCAGGCTGCCGATGTTCACACAGCCCACAGCCGCGCACGGCTCCATGGCACCCCGTTAGACTTTTTTACGGAAAGTCTCTGAGGATTTATCCTTCAGTAGGTCAGCCACTGAAAGCAGAACTGCCTCTTTTTTGTATGGCAAACGCAATGAGGAAGAGCTCTTCAAGCCACACGCATGCCCGCGAGCCCGCTAAGCTAACGTGGATGTAGCGAGAAGAGAGAAACAACAGAGAGACGCAACCGATAAATGGTTTCCCCGTTAGATGGAGGGAGACGAAGAGCAGCCAACGACTGCAATTTAACGTATGCAAGGCCGCCTGACCGCCTCCAACCGACTGTCACAGGCGGAGTCAAAGAGCAGCGACGACAGCGAGCTGTCAGGTAGCGCAGGTGGGTTTGTTGTTGCTAATGACGACACGCTTCCGGGTTTTTGTGAGATGCGTTCAGGCTTCAAGTCAAGAGTCGAGAGATTCACAGAGCTGACCTGGGTTGTATTTGGTTGTGGGACAGCCCCCTGAGAAAAGGGAAGCAAACACACATATGATGACGAGGTGCTTAAAGGTTGCTCAATAAATAACTTTAGCGTTTAAACGTATACAGATTTTTTTTGTTTCACTTTCGTTGGAACAAAAAAACCTTCCCGAACTCAACTGTTTTTAACATGTTGGAATTTCCCAAACGTGGGGCTTTCCTGCCGGGTAATCCGCCCCACAACTCTATTTTTTGCAATAGAAAAAACTATAGGCCTATGTTTAATTCAGTGTTTAATGTATTAGAACAATACACAGACAAAATAATATTTTCACAGAGGCGGAAATGGACTTCCATAAGAGGAAGACAATTTAGAACACAAACCTAAGTTCCAAATAAATCCTAATATAATAAACGTCACATTTTTGTTGCGGTGTAATACAGTTACAAATGATTGAATACTTTTCCAATCATAAAAACGTTCTTCCTGGGGGGACTGGACACACTGGACTTTGATGATCCAGCAAGATATGATCTAACTCACTATTGTAAATTGTATCAAAAGTCCCATTCACCCCCAGACAATTTCCTACCGTTCACTCCCCTGCACATTCCTCCACACCTCATTTTAATACACTTGCCACTTTACTTTACACTTGTCAGTTTCACATAATCACTTCATTCCGTGCACTTTATTTTAATTTAATTTAAACTTTATTTTTTATATTCCGTAGTTCTAATTGTAAATACTCAGTAGACCCAATTGTAAATATTCATGCTCCCTTTTATTGCACTCTGTTTTATGTTTATCGTTAAATGTTTATTGTTAAATGTTAAATGTCATGCACCTTCCACCATGACAAATTCCTTGTATGTGTAAATATACTTGGCAATTACATGGTTTCTGATTCTGATTCCCAATGGACTGGAATGGAGTTTGCAGGTCCTGGACTAAAAGGGGGTCTCCTGTACATTCTACTTCATCCATGAACTGCAAGCCTTTACAAGAGTATTTTCTGCACCCTGGGGTGCTGCAGTTGGGGCTACCACGGCGGATGACTTCTGGAGTAGACCCAGCTGCATGTTGGATGGGTCGTCCACACTGCTGGATTGTGAGGGGCACCTCGGAATAGAGAGAACCATCGCTCCAATACTGCTGGGCTTCAAGAGGGCCTTTAGAGGGATTTAACCGGGCTGCCATTTCAATGTAGGCCAAACTTTATTGTAAATCCATTAATGAAAAACAAAAATGACTCAGACTGACGGGTTTCCAAAATTGTGTGGCTGGATGTGAACAACAAACATATTGACTTTGTCTGCTGACGTGTGTGATGTCACACTAACATCATGTGACTTCCTCACTTTAAACAGCTTACATAACTTTAACGGCACATTACTGTTGAATGAGAGAAATCACGTGTGAGCATGTCAGTACATTGTGCAGCTGAATGCGCTGAAACCCTCTATTTTCAGAGGATGTTTCTTCATGGTTTATGTGTGTGTTAAAGACAGAACAGCTCACTACAGAGAGTGTACATAAGATGCCTTCCTTCTCTCAACACCTCTTCAGATATCACACCCAGCCTTGGTTGATTAGTGTTTTTTTTAACTATGTGCTTCTCAGTGAAGCTGTCAGACACGTTCTGTGTTTAGTTGACTCACCTTTTCCATTTGACAGTCTGGAGGAAAGTAGGGTGAGCCACTTTCTTCCCAAAAATAGTGTCTCAAAGGAAGGTCAAAGTCAACTTTAATGTCAATTATTTCACATGTGCAAACATACAGAAGATTTGAAAATACGTTTCCCTCCTGTCCAACATAACGTGAATACACATAATAATAGTAAAGTGCAAATAGGTAAAAAAAAAAAAAAAAAAAAAGAATATTTAGACAACATATATATTAAGAGAACTATCAGTCTGTGTCAAGAAAATCTGACAACCATTGTCTGTTGTTCTGAGTACAGGTTTACGTGAGACTCTGGAGGAGACTAATATCACCTTCTGAGGGAACTCCTTGAAAATAAGGCAGACGAACCTTATTAATATTGCAATGAGTTTGGATGCTAATGACAAATATGACCAGAAGGTGGCAGTGTATTAACAGTTTCAAAGGATAAAGCCACTGCACCTGCATCAAAGGGATCCTGAAATTTGATGTTCGATGTTCTCATCAAACACATATGCAGGAAGATGGCCTTCAGGGCGTGTGCTCATCACACACAAAGACATCTCTCTGAACCTTGAACACAGTTGGACTGAGATTCTTACCCCTCAAAGCGTGAATAACAGTGTTACAAGAAAACCTCATTCATACTGGCGTCAGTATCAGACTGAAGAGCCACTTCGTTTCACTTCATTTATTCTATTTGTGTCACAGAAGAAATAGCAGACGTGGGCAGAGACTCATATTGTCACACTGAAGGCCTTTATACAGCATTTTAATTTATTGTACAATGAAACTGAATTGAATTAAAAGAACATGTGAGAATACAAAGGCTAGGGGGGCTAAAAGTAGTCTCACTCCCTAACCAATATATTAAAAATAATAAACAACTAAAATAAATCATTAAATAACCATTGATGACAATAAACATGGTTAAAGATGCTTCCCACTGAAAAGCTGAGGGCTGTGAGCTGCACTTCATCGGAAGTGTTGAAGTTAACATTTATGTAGACAATTGGTCACACCGTAGTTTGATTTATGTCTGATCAGAAGGGCTTTCAGTTTCGGGTTTCCACCTCAGATTAAGTGATTTTTGCACAGCAGGCTATTGAGCAGGTAGTTTATTCTTAAAATATTTCATTCAAATTAAATTACAACCGTATTCTCAAAATATTTCTGCTTTTCCTCAAATCATAAAAATGTATTTCTGACACCTCAAAAAACAGATATGGGGGAAATATTTTTAATAAAAGTTTTGAACATGAGCAGAAATCTTGATGAAACACGTATGAGTTATTAAAGTCTAAGGGTCTTTAAAATGAATATTATTGAGGTGAAAATGGGTGCCACATGTACATTTAAAGAGGTTACTTCCCTTAACACAAGACACAAAAGAGGAGGAAAGAGTAAATCATGTCCTACATGTATGTTGACTCAACAGGGATACATATTTGAAAGCAATACAGCATGTATGAGAGTAGTATAGTAATAGTTATACATTGTGTCCACAATAAAAGTATATTTAAAAACTCAGGAATTCAGGAAATCAAGGGTTTAATGCTCAAAAGTTTGTGAGGGAGAACCTCCACACCCACGCCTCATGTTGAAATGGGTGTTTTGAAGACTTTTGATATTAAAAAAGACACCAACACAGAGGCAACTCGACTTTACCTCAATGACTTGTGACTTGAGTTGGACTTGTGCCTTCTGACTTGGAATAACTCCAAATGGCCAAAGATGAAAGATTATGTTGTAAAACTCTGCAGTGAATCACATCTTCTTGGCATTCGGCAATACTTTAAATCAATTTCAAAGCAGCCAATCAAATTGCATGAGCATAGAGGTGCAGACCAGCAGGCAAAACAAGTATCACTTATTTTGGACTTGAAACACAAAGTTTAGGAGTTGGACTTGACTTGGGACTTCATACAAACACTTGCAAAAACAACGGCACTGTCCCAGGTGAAGAAACTGCTAGTAGCATATACAAATGATCAGATAGATGTATTTGTTGTTCAGTGTTGATCCATCTATTATCACACCTGGGAGACAGATGTTCTGCTGTGAATCCCAACTCAACACCAGAACTTCAGAAGCTTAGCTTTCCTCCAGCTGTTTATTACTGCATGAGGGAAAACTCAGTGGCATAATGATTGAACAGTTATGTGGATTTCCGTTATTTATAATAGACAGCAAATCCATCTCCTACTTGGAAGCAGCAATTTTGCAGTCCACAAGAATAACTAACCATAAATACAAATTGCATAGTCCGTGGAGACACACGTACATCGTAAATGATGCCCAAAAGGTTTCAGAATCCCAAAATTGACAGATCTCAATCTCACATGAACATCAACATGTCAAGACATCAAAGACTTATTGTACTATCATTACAGATCACATACTTCATCTATTTCCATGTATCCAAGTGATGACATTCGCAAATACAGACAGAAAGGTTTTCAAAACGTTACCTGATCTGTAATGTGTCAACTTTAAACAGCTCAGAGGTTGAAGGTTGTAAAGATTGAGATATTTTTCTGGAAATAGAAATGGTGACTTGATAATATAACATAGCATAAATCTTGCAGCATTGCTCACAATTTTGTTTTGGTGTTGTGACACATTTTAGTTATTGTCGTCTGGGAGATCTTTGGGCGAGAATACCTTTGAGTCCATCTTAATGGAACATCCAGAACACAACGTGCAGCTGCTGGAGAGAAGAAACATCTTCACATCATGGAAGGCTTTCCTGTGGTACTGGTGCACATTATTGTATCTATGGAGGTGATGTTGCTGAGCCCAGTTTGCATGGTTGGATTGGTCCAGTGGGAGGCCTTGGGGAACATTTGTTATGAAAGCCCCTGTGCATGATATAAGCTGAAATGATGTAGTTAATGAAATTATATTTTCACACAAGGCCCCTCAGTGAGTTTTATCATTCAGTGTATAGCCTTCTTTAGTTCATGTTCTCAAAAACATTTGCAATATATAATTAACCACACAGTGAACCTGGGGCTTTAGAGGCTCTGGAGATTTTCTCACAGATGCATGCAAGATATTTTTGACTGGTAGATAATCTTAGACTAGATTTACGTTTGCTCTCAGGTGACTTTAATAGCTTGACAACAATACCGTTTCTTGCAGGCTAGCTCAGAAAAAATTAGAAAAACATGGCTTGTAATGTTGTGCTTTCCATGCAATGTTGTATTGCTACACTCATTGCTGAACAAATAAACTGTATATGGTGGAATGAATAGCCATTTTTCGTAGCTTGAAAAAAGTCACATTTTACCCAGAGGTCATTGCATATTAATCCGAAAATAATAAAGAACTGGACAGCTTTGTGCAACATTTGTACCATAGTCACAGTGTTTCTTTGTGGAACCAGCCTATACACTGGGGAGGGCACTGTCTATGATAGTGATTATGATTATATTTTAGTGTTTTCCAGAATCTCATATTAACCTACAATTTTGTTGGTGCCCCATCTTTCCACTGCAAAGGGCTCTGAAATTGGAACTGGTGTTTGTAGAGATTTTTGTCAGAGAGAGAAGGATTTATTGGATAATTGTCAAAAGCAGCACACCAGGCAGCCTGACAGGAGATATTGTGGATTTATAGTGGGTCGACAGTAATGACCTGGTACTGTTTGTGTTTCTAATATTGCACCACTAATCTTGTTTTCCCTCCGTCCACATGACGTGCAATTAGATTGGTTTTAATAGCGGTTGTCTTTGCTCTAAAACATTGATCTTAAGTGTCTTTTAACAAGATTCATCCACAAGAGTTTAAGAGTTTATCAGTATACAGAACATTACCCAGTCAGAATCTCTGGCAACATTTGCATAACATTGACTTATTTTCAAGTTCTCAAGAAGCCATTTCTTTAAGTGAAGTCCTGAAACTTGTCCTCACGTGGAATAATAAAGCATTTTGAATTCCTAACGGTTACCTGAAATAATGTTTGTGAATCACCATAAATCCAACATCCTTCAGAATGATCATATATGATTATATGTAAAGCAATGTTTTATTTTCAGAAAGTAAAACTACACAATGGAAGACTTTGAGTACAGCTGGCTAGTTAAGTCTCCAACAATCCATGAAATGAATTAGAGATTCTAGTAAGTGAGTTATTGTATCAACACTTTTTTAAAGGTGCTTAAAATTGCCAGATGTGAAAGACTCACCAGGGAGATCAAAAGAAGTTAAATCACATTCGGGATCATCCTTGTTCAGACTGTAAACATAAATCTGATTTTTTTGTCTTCTCATTTTCAAAGGGAATATTGAGCTATTATAGATCTTTCAGTTAGGTCTTCAAACACTCTCTTAATGTGATGATGGTTGGATTACTTAAGAGGCGGCGGAAACCTTGTGTCTGCTGTTCATTCTTTCATTTTATGTGAAATTTCATGTCAGAAGGAAAGTGTCCAGTAAAAGTACCAAGTATTGTATCCAGCTCATCATGAATCGCATTTTGGAGTTAACCAGACTCCTCAAATTCCTTAAAATAACTTTTGCAGAGTAAGACAAACGATAGCTTAACTGTGAATTTTGTAAAACTGATCCTGACCTCCCTTTTATCAACATCAGAGAGAATTGATGAAGTAAGAAAAATAAAGTACAGGTCCAACAAAAAGTACACAGAAGTCAGATTACTTTATTTATTTATAAATGTCCATTGGACTATTCTATCCTGTCGCGTTAATTTATCTTTCTCCGAGCAACTGTAAATCAAGTGTTTGAAAGTCACACCATAGTTTACTAAATGAATGGCTTTTCGTACTTGCATGTGTTCCAAAGCAACACTTTAGTGTTGCACACTGCCAACTGTAGGGTTAGAAAAAAACTAAACTTAAATATCTCTACACCACTGCCTATGTGAATAATCTGTCTCCTATGGGACATGTATTTCCCAATGATTATATTTTTTTGTGTTGATAGCCGATATACAAATACAAGCCACTTTTCCTCATATCAGGACATGTTCTTCTTTGAGTCCAGTGTTATCAAAAGCGAAATGCAAGACAAATACACTTGAAATAATAGGGTCAGTAGTTTTTTTCATTATTATTTCTAATCATGCAATCAGTTATGTGGATGCAGTGTGTAATGTTGCATTCTGCAATATATTTTGGGTGGCCAGTTATGGCTGCTCAATAACCTCTCTGTTTAAGTGACTCACATTACACTCAATATACTTTTTATTGCCTTTTTTGACACAAGCATTGACTTCTTGCTGACTCCCCAGTCACTCCACTTAAAAAACATGGTGCGAAAATCCCCTTGCGCCTAATATCAGACAAAAAACAACAACATATTATCTCCGGAACCACATTGTTGTTTAACTTCATTTAAATTGCTACAATACCGCAACCCTTGTAAGAAGATACATCTGGTGTGAAACATAATTCAAGTAACCGTTAAGTTTAAGTATCTACGTAAACTAAATTTTTTAACCGAACGACACAGTTTTTTGACTGAAACTCCTTTGAACACCCAAATGCTGAGTTTACTCAGATTCCGATTCTTTAGGTTCTACTCTTTCCAAAAAGGTGTCTTATTGGTATGTGGGCTGTTGTTAGGGCACTATAATACAGTTTGAAAAACTTGGTGACCACTCAAGGAGGCATTTTTGGGAAATCTTGCTCATATTGTACTGGATGTTCATAGTTTAGATATATATTTTTTTTCTCAAGACTTTGCTGAACAAATACATACAATAAACACAAGTATTGGAATCAATTTGGGGTTCCTATGACGACTCAAACAGAAAAAAAAGTCTGGAACCACAACTGGTTCCACCGTGCTTAACCAGACCCCAGCCTAACTAAATATTTGTCTCTCTTTGTCTTTATTGCCTTTATTATGTGTGCCTTATCTGATGTGTGTTTCCAAGGCAACAATCATCTCCTGCCGTGCGTGGAGTCCGTCACGTGAGGGCGCTGCGCGTCTTTGTCGCTAGTCACCCACCCTGCGTCGGAGGGAGAGGTGCGTCCACGGCCAGAGAACCCGAGGGAGATAAAAAAAAAAAGGCTTTAAAGTAGGAAGGTGACTCAGATTAGTGCCCCGTAGCACCGGCTCGTCTGGGATTAACGTGAGACAGATTTCTACCGTGTCATCAACATATCTCATCATCATCATCATCATCATCATGAGGAAGGTAGCTGGCAGACACTTGTTGTGCTTTCTCCTGCTTGCGTTCCCGCTGTCCTGGGCAGAGGACATGAGGAAAAATGTGAGGAAGAGAGACAACAACACAGGTGAGGTTTACACCTTTTTTTTGTATGTGTATGAATCATTCAAACTGATATTCTTTGCTTGATGGAGCCGCTAAAAAGGCGTTCAGATGCCACGCTGTGAATGCAGCTCGAAAATAAAGGAGCAGAAGGACTTAAACGACTGCACGTGACTGTCATAGAGTTATGGGATGTCCTTTAAAATAAAATGCATTTAAATATAAAATAACCATAAATTACATAAAAATATGTAAGGAGAGACGGAGGCTCATTGCTCACGGTTACATTTGTATTTAATTACAAATATTTTGATCAGATAATACAAAATAAAATAAAAATAACACGTACAATTATAATTATGAATCTGTTCACAATATGTTTTGTAATGAAGATTGTTTTCAATTCCTGACTAATACAAACACGTATGAGTCAACGTATCATCTCTTTAAGACATGTAGATATGTAGAAATGTATTGGTTTCCATTGCTGGCTGTATACATCATTTAATAAATGAAAACATTTGGAAATAGTCTTCTATTCAATTTATCTTGATCTTTTAACCAATCCTTCATAGTATTATAATAAACCAATGCTTTTACATTTTTTAAGCAAAAATCTGATTATCGTGAGTCGTAATAGACAGGATATGAGAATGAGGGGTGAAGTTAGTGTGTCATCACAATTCGTGAAGAAGACAGATGTTGGTTTCCCAGAAAAGGTTGTATTTCAAGTAGTCAAATGGAGATGTCTAAAAAAGGAACGAATGCCTCAGCTTCAGCAGGAGAAGAGGCATGAGACACCTTGCTGAAGGTATTTTCTTCAAAATAATGGATGAAGTAAACATCTGGTGAAAGACAAGCCAAAGGATTGGACGGCAAGGTGCAGCAGCCATTAGTCATGGGGCAGAGGGAAAGAGAAAAAGAAGAAGGGTTTATGATTTGTTCCCTTTGTGAACTTGCATAGCATCTAGCCTAGGTTATAATCAATATGTGCAATAAATGTAAGGCGCCAGTGTCTGAGGTGAGTAGTTGAACTTTTGATGAAGCTTGTTTTCACGATGATCCAAAGAATGGCCAGCAGAGAGAAGTCAGAGAGCCAAATCATTTTGATATATTTTGCAACACTGACAATCTTATCTACTATTCCTATCAGCTGAAAATGCTTCAAAGCAAATGTTCTAATATATTATGGCAATGTGTGCAGATGATCTGGCATGGCGGAATAATTCAGGAGAGAAAAAGAAACACACTTATGGAATTCTATAAACTGTTGGTAGATGAACAAAAAAAAGAACCATTGACTGTCATGATCCATTTCCAATGTTTGGAGCTGTTTTCACCTCCAGACACCTTCGAGACGGATGATCAGAGGGGCACCAGGCCCAGACGCATGTCTCCCTCCTGTCTGTAAGTCTGTGCTGACCAGATGGTCCCCGTCTTCACACAGGTCAGTAGATCATTGGAGCTGTGAAGTCCCCTCTTGCTTCAAAGACTTCACAAGCATCCTGGTCCTCAAGAAACGCCCCATCAAAGGAATAAATGACTGCAGGCCCATTGCCCTGATGTCAGTGATCATGTGACACTGTTGGTTACCCACCTGAAGGACATCACCTCTTACTGGACCCCTAGCAGTTACCAGGCGAACAGGTCAATATATGGCACCCTGCAGCAGTCCTAATGAAGTTTGCAGAGGACACAACGGTCACCGGCTTCATCCGTGGCCGTGATGAGTCTGCGGACAGATGGGAGGTTGAACAGCTGGCCCCTTTTGTGTGATCAGGTTTCTGGGACCAAGGACCTACATTTGACTTTCCACAGACACACGTCAGGAAAAAGGAGGATGATGTACCTCCTGCACCAGCTCAAGAAGTTCATCTAGCCTCAGATCCATTTTTATATTGTCTGTTCTCTGCACATCCTTCACTGTGTGGTTTCTATCAGCCACCAAACAGGACAGGAACAGACTACAACGGACCGCCAGGACTACAGTGAAAATCATTGGAGACAGTATGCCCTCCATTCAGGACTTCAAAGTCAGAAATCTGGTGGGAAACATCACTGCAGACTCTTGACACACTGGACACAAACTGTTTCAGCTGCTCCCCTCTGGTAGGCGCTACAGAACACTGTAAGCCAAAGCAACAGTTTCTTCCTGTAGGCTGTCTCTGATGAACATTTAAATCTGTCATACACTGTCATAACCCTGGAACACCAAACAGCCACTGGATATACCTATACATTATATATTCATAATAATAATATAGTTGTTCTTTAAAAACTGTGTGTATACACTCATGTCAGTGTTTTTCAACCTTTTTTGAGCCGCGGCACATTTTCTACAATAAAAAAATCCCGCGGCACACCAACAACCCAAAAAGTTACAGAATGTCACAGTATTCAGTGTTTCCCCTAGGTTTACAGCTTTAGGGGGGGAGCGACTGACGGACATACTACATCGTGGCACCTCACAGTACTACAAAGTAATACTTCACAGTACTAGTGACTCCATCTGTGCTTTTATAAATAATAGAACATTGAAATCACTTTCAATTAAACCAGATTGCTCCATCAGACAAAAACAAATGTGTTAACACTTTGTTAGAAAAATGAAAATAAAGTTAGATCCGTGCAAAAAATAACTAATATTTAGTTACAGCTAAATAGCTTATTGTGGAAAACAACAAGCTATTTTTTTGCAAAACAGAATGAGTGCAGATGTGTGAGCATAACGTTGTATCATTAATAGTGGCAGTGAGCTGCTTTCCTCTACAACTCTTTTTAAAACGAGGTAGATTTGATACAGCCGTTCTCAATTCATGCTCCATGTTGAGCGACGCAACAGCAGAAAAGACAACCTCACGGAGATCTCATAAAGATCGGCTTTTGGCGAAATGACAAGAATCGGCGAGTCGTACATGCGCATGTGACCTATTAACGGCGTACAGTAAAATCAGCATTTCCTCTTTCGCCCCACCTGTAATACGCCCCAGTTTGATAAATACTGACTTAAAGGAAACATAGTGTTCATTTATTTTAATGATGACCACAAAGTGAGCAGGCTTTGTCACTTGAGTGTGTTTTTCGGCTTTTGGAAGAATATTTCCAGAGCCTCAGAAACGTCATTGATGGAGCGATAGGCTGCAGCCTGTTGGATGTTTGTCTTGACCTACAAATACCTTAACTGTTGGGCTTTAAACATGAGAGCTCATAGCTTAAAATAGTGATAGCTTAAAGCAGCAAATCCCATTGTGAAAAGCACGCAACATATTTTTCGCCGCTCTCTCTGTCCACTGTGTGCTCTCCTGTGTGCATCGCATCGGGGCGGAAAGAGTTGTAGACTCGACCCAGAAATTACAAGCTGTCGTGTACGATCAATAACATACGGCCGTTTAGTTTGTTTAATAGCAGAACAAGGTGCAGACCTGTTCTATAGGAAACTACTAGGCCAGCCACTATATTGCAGGCTCAGACGCTCAACAATGGAAAATTATTTGCGGCAGCTAAATAATATTTGTTTGGACCAATTAAGTGAAATTGGAAATTTTCTCACGGCACACCTGATGATCTGTCACGGCACACTGGTGTGCCGCGGCACAGTGGTTGACAATCACTGCTCTATGTAAAGCCAAATCCAACTACCTCATGTATATAAAGGAACTTGTTACATTATTCATTCCATATTTATTCATATATATTTTATTTCACTATCCCACTGTCAACACATGTCATTGTGCTTTTGTTACTTCCTTGGCCAATACATCTGATTCTGATGATTGTCAGTAAAAAAACAGGGACCACGTAGAGCCCCATGTTAAAATGCCCTATTTTAGGCTGGTACAAAAATCAGCTTTGCTCTCTGACAACTTTACGGGTAGAGGTCACCTGTTAAAATCATATCAAGGCTCAAAGTGAAGCATAACTGAGGGTGTTGCCGTTTTGAGTGACAGATGGGTGACAGGTGGGTGACATCTCAGGTTACTGCGAATTGTTTGCTCTGCTGCTTCACCCGGGCCCGATCCACCTTTTTGTCGTCACTGTCAAAATGGTGACGGCCGGGGGCCACTTTGAGCTTCATGAGGTTCCTCAGAAACCTATGGCTGATGTCTCAGAGACTACGTCCATATTTTACACTGTTTATGGTTGTTGTTTAATTTTGACCTTTTCCTCAAGTGCTAGGTGAAAAGTCCGAATCACCAAAGTAATGACAACTTCTACTTTTGGGAACAAAGTGTTGAGACATTCACACAAAAACACAAATGTTTACCTACTGGTGGCGCTAGAGGGTGTCAACCATAAATGTCTTCACAACATTTCATGGAAATTCATCCACCTGTTATTGTAATATTTTAGTAGCTCAGATAGTACCATAAAACATGATCTAAAGAACTGAAACAACCGAGACGTCAGCTGGAAATGTAACCCTTTCACTTTTAACATGGATGTCGCTTCCTCCTAAACATATTTGATCAGCTCTTTTATGTGAGCTAAAGCAGTTTCCATCTGATTCTCACTGTTGTCAGGCAAGAGTGTGAGGGAGGAGATGTAGACTTCTAGTTGATCAATAATACATCCTTCTGCCAACCGGCTGCCAAATGACGCAGCCAGGCAGGATATGTTTTGTACAACCTTATTTGATTAGGTGTTGAAAACATTTACATCAGGATGGCCGTAGACCAAAGATGGAAGCCAGGAAAGCCGACATTCTTCTAGTTCAGGGGTATTCAACTAAAATGTTAAGAGGTCCAGTTAGAGAAATTTTCTTGAAGCAAAGGTCCAGAAGATCATAATGTCTAACTATTTAGTGTGATATATATTTAAGTAGCCTGGTAGTTGTATCAACATCTGCATGTAATCAATACCTTTCAAATCAAATGAATTCAGTACGATTAAACCACTTTTAAACAATATTTATTATCACGTAACATAGAACTGGACTTATGTGTGACTGCAGATATGTATAATGTTCTCTCATGAACTAAATAAAAGTAGGGCTGCATTTTAAAATAAATACAAAATGAAAATGGTGCATGTAATAATAAATAATAATAATCAAATAAAGTGCTTAACTTCAGAACAATTAAATAAAGGGAGGAAAAGCTTAAATGTCCCCGTTTCTGTTTCAGTCTCAAACAATTTTACAGATAATAAATCTCAACACATCTTAACAATTTAACAGTTTTAGAGCATCACTCTTGCATCCCACTCCCCCACTTTGTTGCTCAGTGGGAGAATTGAGCTCTAGCTTGTCCTGCCAGGACTTTAAATCTGGGCTTGAATGGAGTCAGGGCCATTCTCATGCACATGTGGAGGTGCTCATTGGTGAGCCTCGAACGATATTTATTTTTGGTGATATTCATCGTGGAGAAAGCTGCCTCGCAGTTCTAGGTGGAGCCAAACATGGTCAAGATGTATATGGCAACTTTCCTCAGACCTGGAAAAGCTGTCTCAGGGACCGTTTGGAGCCAGAAAGTGGAAGGGTCAGTTCTTAGAAACTGGTTGGCTCAGGATCCTGATTGACTGTTCATATTGGGCTGTAAGGCCACTTATTTTCTGTGATCTCACTTCGGATTTGAGTGGGTATGTTTGTTCAAAAACCTTTGTTTTGTCTCATAATGGCGTTTCACATTGCCACTTTTAATAAGTGCTACGGTTTCTGAACATATAAGACACACTGGTTTTGTGCTCCCTGTGGAAGTATGAACAGAAATGAGTCTGTCCATTCCGGATTAAATGCTCTATTTTCGCTGTCAACTTTTCTTTTTTTGGAGAGCGACATTTGTTCCTTATGTTTATCTCCCTTTCGCTGTCTCACTCGCCTTTTTCTCAACTTTCTCCGGCGCAGTCGTCCTTTTCTCTCCCTTTGTTTTTAAAATGTTTCGCTATCTTTCTTTTTATTTCTACCGTTTCAATGTGTAACCTGCCTCTAACTTTTTCATCTGTCTGCGCAGCGCTGTCTGTTGAGACGTAATGTTCACCGCCGAGAATGCATAGATTTGATTGGCTGAGTGGTATCACGTGGGATGGCTTAACTCGCATGCAATTGGTCTGTGCGTTTCCACATCCGCTAAACCACTACCGTAAAGACTGCAAAAGCTGCGCCGCGCCGCCGGGTAAAAAAATAAAAGCGCCCTGTCAGGTTTTAAATCATAACCTTCTGTTTTGGCTTGCGGTCCGGGTCCGGATGGGATGGCCTCTGGGTCCGGACCCGGACCGCGGCCCGCCAGTTAGTGACCTATGTTCTAGTTCATGTTCAGGAGAGGCCTTACAAAGGGCAGCCCAGCTGATGACAGAGTAATCATTTGTCTCTGAAGGAGATGAAAGGACGCCCAAATTGCGAGGAGTTCAGTGAGGTATCCTGGCTTTATTAGAGGAAAATGTGGTCGTTTACTTTAGCAATACATTCTTTATCGTAAATCAATTTCAATTTTTTTAAATTGGTGTCAGCGGGCCAATTATTCCATTAATGCACTGAACCTTTACACCGCACCCTGTGGGTGGTCAGTACAACACTTGTCCCATGGATGCTTGCCAGGCTACCACCATTGGCTCCAGGAGGGGATCACGGTTTGCTTATTTCCTCTGAGGTCTATCTTTCAATTTATGGTCGAGTCATACGGGTTCTTGAATTGCTCTTTTTTTGCCTTGGGCATAGGATCTTCCAAAGTTAAAAAGAGGCTTACTAAACCCGACAATACAGCTCAGTGGACACATAAACCCGTTCAGTGAGGAGTTTGACATGCAATAGAAGCTCAGAGTAGAATTAGTGCAGCTTCACATTGAAAGTAGCAAGCACATCAGATCAGGACACCTACCTGTGGAGGTAATCCAGGCACATCGGAGTGTCAGACGAGCCGGGGGCAGGCCATAACCACCCATCTGGGATATATACTGTATTTGAATCATATTTTATACATATTAACTTCTCCTCTGAGACAGAGACACAGTGTTTTGACAGAAAAAAAGGAGGATAAACACTTCTTGTTGACGTTGAATTGGAGTTTTTGTGATTCTTCTGTTATTTCCAACTCTAGTTTTGAGCCAAGCGAAGACTAGACGACTGTTTGCGAGAAGAAAGATTTCTCCACCACAGGAAAGCCACCCTCCTGTAAGCTTTCTTTTTTTCCTCTTAAACTGCCTTTTTATGTTATACAAAGCCACCATATGTTCACTACCTTTTCAGTAAGACATGTTTATAAATGCTTAAAATGACAAGAGTTTGGCATCATTTCCAGGACAGCTGGCAGTGTAAATTTGCATTTCTGTGTGAATATATCTAAATTGGTGTGTTTTCATCCAATGGAACCAGAGGGATTAGTTTTCCTTTTTTTCCTCTTTTTTTTCAGAAAAACAAGTCGAACCTCCCGCCCCCTGGACGTCGCTGCGTCCGCCTGATGGAGAGTTGCTCCACCCATGTCCCGTGCTGTGACCCCTGCGCGTCCTGCCGCTGTCGACTCTTCAACACCATCTGTCACTGCTGGAGGATGAACCCTGTGTGCTTAAAGAAGATGTAGATGCAGCACAAACGCACACACAGATACAGCCCAGCACCTGCATTATACAGTGACAGACACATATACACAAAGAAATGCACATACACTGCCTTATGACACATGGGCGCAGTTCAGATAATATTAATACTGTACGATCTGGAAAATCATGAAAAAAAAAGTTATTAGTATTGTCTGTGGCTTCAACACTTGAGGAGAGTTTAGGATGAAATAATTAAGCTCTGTGGTTTTCTGTCTTCAGTCTTCTCTGACACAAACAAGAAAATGATCACTTCAGTATATAGAGTACATCCAAATACCCAACAGACAACATAGGCGTAAAGAAGGAGTGACATATGCTTTTTCATGTATGCAGACAAGCGCATGTAAACTACGTATAGTACCTTGGGTATTTCCTGCACTATTGCTGCTTTGCAATGTTTTTATCACTTTTGCTCTCAAGCCATGTTAAACATGCGGGGACCTACATTAGGACATACATCTTTATTTTATTTTTTTAAGTTGGTGCCCTAGAGACTAAATGTGGAAAGATAAAGAAATATGTTTTGAGTCAGAAACAGTTAAAACCCAGACTTTTCTGTTTCTATGTAAAATATGCCTTGGAGAAAAGATTCATTTAGGTCCCAAAATGTGGAATCGCTAACTATTCCCATGTGGATTTATGAGTTAAACTTGAGTTTATGTTTATGCTATTAAATAAATATATCGTAAGCCGATATTATCCATGTGTTTTGAACTTGGGTGATTTATGGAAGGTTTAAAGTTTAGGAAAATATGAAAACAAAGCAAAAAAATAAAAGTTAAATCAAATGTTTGCTATCTTGTGGATAAAGAGGGGACTAAAGCTGTTTTGTATTCTCTTTTAGGACAATTATGTGGAAAGCTTAAAGATAATACACATGGACCTTAAATGTATATGGCCAAGTGTGTGTCCAGGAAGGACTTGCATGGACACATGTTGATGTCTGTGAATTCCAAAATAAAGCAATGTTGTATCTCTTAAATCCTATCTGTGATCTACTACTGAATGTATTGCTTTGTCTGAGACACTGTCTGCCCCTCTCTTTTTTTAAAATAAGCACACATATTTGTACCAGCAGTTATGTCTTGATTGATAATCTATTTCATATAGATCATCATATGTTCAGGAAGTCCGAAACAACTATGACCATAAAGGACTTTAAGACAAGCTAAGTGTTGATGAAATGTATCCATAATGACCCATATAAGTTCACACAGCTGAATACATTTACTGTGTCTGATTATGTCACAATCAGTGCTTAAATCAAAAATAGTCATGTATATAGACAAGAGGACACGAGGAAAGGTCAGCGATCATGTCTAACATAAATGTGTCTGCAGGGAACATGATAAATTGCAGAAATGCCATCTTCATAAACCACATGATATGTGTTCTTCGGCCTGAGTTTGAAAATATCCATTTTCACACATGCTCATACTTGCAAATATGTATAAACTGCCCATAAATATTGGGAGCATTTGACGATGAAAGAGTAGTTTTGGTCATTTTTTATCCAACGTCTGCTATAAAACAGATGAGTGAGCTTCATTCCTATTGCCCCTGCATGATGTCGGGCCAGAGAGCATCATGGCCTATGATTTATTAACTCAAACTGTTTAAAAAAAAGAAGAGATATTTCTCCCCCTGTGTATAGTAAAGTACACAAAAAGAACGATAACCTGTGTATGCAGTTTAAAAGTAATTGAGAGAAGGAACTGGGTGAACAGTTATAGGGTGGCTATGGAATTTCTTGGTGTGAAAGAGGAAGGGAAAATATCTGCATGAATGTTAGTCAGAGGGAGGGTAATGCAGAAGTAAAAAAAACAACAGAGATATACCCATTTGGACAAATAACTTTACCAAATCCAGGCTTGTTGATAGCTCATTTGGCATCATGGCAGAGCTCAGTTTCAACGTGGATCATGGCTATCTGGAAGGTCTGGTTCGAGGAATGAAGGCCGGAATCCTGACTCGCAACGACTATCACAATCTGGCTCAGTGTGACACACTTGAGGGTAAGAATATAGTATGTCATTTTAATTTGGGAATTTAGAGTTCCCAGAAATGTATCTTAAAAAAAAGTTTGTGCAATGTTGACAGGGATTATTTTACTTAACCTGGATCCCATTTTCAAAGAAGTTAATCTCAATGTTCTTATTGTGGAACTTGACATTCCTTTGTGTGCGGACATACAGTGCAAGTAAGTGCAGATGAAGACAAATTAGATGTTTCTTCCAAGTTCAGTACTATATATATATATATATATATATATATATATATATATATATATATATATATATATATATATACATAGACCAGCTGGTCTCCTCTTTCCAATAGCACAATGAAACAATTACATTGCTAGCCGATCATCTTGCTGCTGTCGCTTTTAAATGTGATTGTGCCTCGACCTTCAGTATCTACGTTCATGTTGCTGTTACGCACCCCTCCAGCGCCTCATCTCCGCTCAGTCTTCATCAGCTCCATCAGCTAAATCAGCTTCATCACTCTATCTGCCTCATCAGCCATCACCAGTGTCTACTGTCTAGATTCTACGGGGGGATTTATCTTGCTGCTGCTCAGGGCAGACGCCCCTCGATTACAAATCTCCCTGTAAAGACTCTGTATCAGATATCATCTGTTAATTATACACAAGTATCTTTTCTTCATCTGACTTTCCTGATTAAAGTTAGTTTGTCCGCGGTTCTTGAAAAGACTCAAAAATTGCAATTTAACACCATGTGTGTTTGTGTATATGATCTATATGTCTGTGGTGTTAATCTTCATTTAATCTAATGTGTTTAACACGTGAGTCAAACGTCAGACAGAGCTATGTGGGAAAAATGTACTGTACGATGGCTTTTCCTGTTTTTTTTGTTCCTGCAACCTAACAGGAAGCTGCTGTGGAAAAAGAGAAATGTACAAGTAAAGCCATGAGTATAAATGGGAGTCGAGTACAAAACCTTGATACACTGTTGTTCCTCTCCCCTCCTCAGACATGAAGCTGCATCTGCAGTGTACAGAGTACGGTAAGACGCTGTCCTCGTCTGGAGAGGACCTGACTGTGTCTCTGGTGGACAGCAAGTTGAGAGAAAACCTGGTCACTGAGTTCAGCTGCTTTCGCTCCAATGCCCTGCCTCCACTATCAACCTTCCTTGACTATATAACGTACGCTTCATGTGCTTAGTTATAAATTACACAAAGGTCACATGACGTTCTTATTTATTTGCTGTTCTTATCAATCCAATTTTCTTGATGATTGCAAAAAGTAAACAGTGGTTTGTGGTAATATAGTCCATCACATTCAAATAAAAGTAAATCACTCCACTTATTGCATCTGCTACCAGTTTAAAATTTAAAAAAGCAAATATGTTGTTAATAAAAAGGACGAAATATAAAATGCCATGCAGAACAATAAAGAGACTTACATTTACCCTGCTCTCTGTGTTGCCATAGCTACAGCTACATGATCGACAATGTGGTGATGCTGATCACCGGCGCCCTGAAACAGAGAGATGTGGCAGAGCTCCTTCCACGGTGTCACCCACTGGGAGCTTTTGACCAAATGGCAGCTGTGGGCATCGCTCGCACCCCGACTGAGCTCTACCAAGCCATCCTGGTGGACACCCCTCTCGGTAGATTCATCATGTTAAAATTACAAAGGCTGTACACTTGAGTATGAACAGTACTGGTACCAGTCACAGTGTTTGTAAGTCACTAAAAATAATTAACCATAAGCATTTTACACTGGGAGTGGAGTATTTGAAGGTGCGGCGGAAACATTTCTGAAAAGTCTTTAAAGTAAGGAAGCCCATTTCCAAAAAATGACTCACATTTAGTCAACTTACCAAACATTAGAATCATTGTTATAACTTTTGACTGAAGGGCTTCTTGACACCATGAGGTGAAGGGAACATAGAGCTGAGGGAAAATAGAGCTAAGGGGACATAGGGCTGAGGGAACATAAAACAAACCCACCAACCACAACTATTCGATGAGAGTGAGTTCATTTCACACCAACATTCTCTAAGCACTGGTCTGTGTCGGCCTTTAGTTAGTCAGTTTTTTGTTGTTGATCATCCTAATTGAAGTTCTGCAAGATAAAAAACATAAAAGTGAAATATAACACAGACTAATGAAACTAATGCCCATTGTGTTGTCGTCATAGCTCCATTTTTCCAGGATGCTGTATCTGAGTCCAACCTGGATGAGATGGAAGCTGAGATCCTCAGAAACAAACTGTTTAAGGTGGGTGACTTAAAAAGTGTTAGATAATGTGTTCATATACATTCTGGATCGCTGAGTTTACTTGTGTACCATGAGTTTTACAATGATGTTCTTACCTTCTTTGGTTGAGGTCAGGGTTTATGTTGCAGACACTTAAAGCCTTCTCCATGAAATTATCGTATCTTTTCTTCAAAGGCATATTTAGAGGCGTTCCACTCTTACTGCAAGAACATGGGTGGAGCCACAAAAGACATAATGTGTCCTATCCTGGAGGTACTGTGACAATATCCACTGTTGAAGGTGTACTGTTGAAGGTGTACATATGTATATATATATATATATATATATATATATATATATATATATATATATATATACATATATATATATATATGTATATATATATATATATATATACGTATATATACACATATATATATATACGTATATATATATATATATATATATATATATATATATATATATATATATATATATATATATACGTATATATATATATATACGTATATATATACGTATATATATATATATATATATATATATATATATATATATATATATATATATATATATATATTGTTGTTGTTTGGCAAAAATGTTCTGTATGTATGTGTGTGTGCTGCAGTTTGAGGCAGACAGGCGGGCCTTCATCATCACGGTGAACTCCTTCGGGACAGATCTTAGCAGTGCAGACCGGAGTGCGTTGTATCCATCTTGTGGCAAACTGTACCCTGAAGGGCTGCGCCTGCTGGGCAGAGCAGAGGACCACGGCCAGGTCAAAGAGGTGGCCGACTGTTACCCAGTGAGTCTGATCACATTCCTGTGGACTCTTAACAAGAGTATTGTGACTGCAGTCCACTTACATCTTGAATGTGGTTTACATCAACCGTAACTTCCCTGCAGGCATATAGAATCATTTTTGATGACCCTGAGCCAGGATCAGGATTTAAGACTCTGGAAGACAGATTCTTTGAACAAGAGGTAATATCACTTTAATGTTTTTCAACAGTGCAGAAGGTACAATCCAATCCGGATGTAGCTTCCAGCAGTTGAACCTTTGATATTGTAAAGATATTTGGACCAAGCAACCCATTTCAGATAAAATTCAGTTTGAAAGTATGGCCAGTTTGTTTAAATTATTTTTACTGGCGAAATTACAATTTGTAGTAAATGTTTTGACAAGTCGACCAGACACAAAGCAAACGCATTGTAAACTTGATTCATGTATGAACTATATATCTTAACCTGCCTGTCTGTCTCTCTAAATGGCTCCATCCTTTATCTTTCCTCAGGTGAAACTGAACACACTTGCTTTCCTGCAGCAGTTCCACTTCGGAGTATTTTACTCCTACATCAAACTGAAGGAGCAGGAGAGTCGCAACATTGTCTGGATCGCTGAGTGTGTCACACAGAGACAGAAATCCAAGATTCACAACTACATACCCATCTTCCAGGAAACTGAGCAATAAAAACATATATCGAACATAAAGTTGTGAGTCAGCGTACAACAAGGTAGTAAAAGCACTTCATCAAAAACATACTTGTGGATCTCTTCATTATCCAAGTTTTTTTTGGATGATTAGATGCTGGGGTTGCTTTAAAGTCAGTCAAATATTTTCAGTATTTTTATTACAGACCTCAGAAAATACAACAATGAGGCCTCATAATTAATAATAAACTACTTGCTATAGTTAGTATGTTGACATTCACATTACCTGCACAATATCTGCATGAGAAAAAAGGACAAACGTGTACATTTCATGAGGTATAATAATGTGCAACTACACAATAGTGTACAACATGTAACACAAAATATACGTATATAAGTAATGTAACAAAAACAGTGGTATACAAGTCTAATTTGTCAGTTTTAGCAGCTTAGCTTTGGCAGATGAGTTCATGAATCACACATCTTTGCTCTTCCTCAGCTCGTCCTCCCGTCATTTTTTCACTAAAACAAAAACAAAAATGTAAAACAATTGGCAGTACAGTACCATAGGTTAAACCAAAGTATGCACGTCTTTAGTTGTATAGTGGCCTAACTTACTGCACCGAACAGGAACCTCCAGAGGTATGTAGTTCAGCTGGCAGAGATGAACAAAAGCAGATGCTAATCTACAGGGTGCTCTGGAGGAGCTCAACTCACACACAGACAAGAATTGTCCAGGATCCACCTAACGACCAAAACACATTGTAAAAATTAACGAGTCAAACAAAAACAGAGTATGGTCTTGGTGCCATGAACATGTCACCACGATAGTCCAATATATTGCCTTTCTACAAACCTATATTAGATTTGAACTCTTTTAAATGAACATTTGGAATAGCATTATTTCTTTTTGACAGCCCAGTCAACATTTATTTTGACACATATCATCACGGCAAGATGATTCATTTCTTATCTTGGCCATGAAATCCATAAAAAATGTGGAGAGGCCAGGGGTGTTTGGTGTGCGTTGTACAGAATGCATCTATACACAGTGTCAGTCACATGCGATAAAACCTCATCTCGCTGGTGAATTACATAGTCGTGGGTAAGAAATTCCTCATTCTCCCAAGTGTTTATCTACTCACCACCCTGAAACAGGAACTCAGCGGAGACTCAGGAGAGGAGAACAGAAAGTCACAGGTCACAGGACTTGTGGCTGCTTTAGCAATGTGCTCTGTTACACCTTGCGGTTTCATACATTCCGGTTTCATCTGAAGACACAGAAAAAACTCACTGCAGTTGAGAACTGAATGTTTTTATGTTGACAGAGCTCTACCAACAGGAATGTGCAGACACAAGCTTTTCTTATGTATTTATTTGATATACAAACACTGCCAGTCTCTCCTATGTCTTACCTGCCAACTGTACAAAAATCCCTGCATGTTTTCAGCCGGAAGCCCATCAGGCAAAAGAAAATCATTCCCTGCTTCATTGTCATTAGTCCCCAACAGACCAATGGACGTGCCTGTGTGGATACAAACATGTTACTAATAAGGAGGATCAGTAAGTATGACCAGGGACTTGTTTATTCTTCTAACACATGTTACATCTTTAGTTTGAATCCTACCATGCAACCATCCATCGAGAGTGAAGCTGCACACCTCAAGCGACAGATCACATGATACTGTCGCTCCATTATGAGTGGACACCTGCACAACGTTTGACCCTCTTTTGACGGACAATCCATTGTCACTGAGAAATGTGTGCGTCACAGCGCTGTTGCAGTTGGCCTTCACCTGTGACAAACATTTATTTATTGTTCAGACATGTTGAGAGAAGCTGCAGTTTTGTTCTTTGACAACTCTGCTGTAGATCACAACATTCCACTCTCTAAAGTCATGTTTTGTCATAGACCTCTCCACATACCTGTCCATTGTGCTGAATGCTGATAGTGCTGTTATTCATTCCTATCAGAAGGAAGTTATGCGGGTCCGAACTGCGCAGCAGCGTGAATGAAGGCTCAGCGCGGACGTCTTGAGCGAGGAGCAGTGGACAGGAGCCCGGGAGCTCATACAGCTGACCGTCAAATGTCACCACAAACTGATCTGCCACCAACAAAGCTTGGTCTTATAGAGAGAAGCACAAGAAGAGAGACAGCATTGTAATTCGTTCAAATCCTGCAGTAAAATTTGAATCATGCTTTTATTGCTGAGAAACTAGTCATACGTATAAATGGGCTGTCCATGATCTTCCTTTTGAGGCGGTAAAGTTCAGCTGTGGGCCTGACGAAGGCGAGGGTCTGCAGAGGTCTCAGGAGCCACTCCTCCAGAAGGATCTCAACCAGTCCAGCTTCGAACACCCTGGACCAGGGAAGCGGTGGCAGCGGCACTGACGCAACCACTGAACACTCACTGTAAAAACCAGGAGCACTTGATTCTAAATAGCTCACCGGAAACATTTTATTACATCTCTTTTGTTCGGATTTGTTCATTTAACGGCAAATGCAGAATTTTGAAGCTTGGGTTCAAATCCATGACCAAAACAGTAATAGTTTTGTATTGTTTGTTGATTTTTGTGGAATAAAGATGAATTTAGTGATTTGCAGTCAAATTTACTTTAAAATCAAGAGCCTTTCAATGACCATATTTCATAAAGTTAAGATAGAACCTGCTTCAAATGAAAATAAAGTCACACCAAAACATCCAAAAAACCTTCATGCCTCAACCAAAGTTAGCCCAGTTGATTCCTAGTCATCTTTTGATTTTGGTTTTTAGTGGGATTGGCATAATATCACCTAATGAGGAAAATGTCATGAGGGAAAAGCAATTTTAGGAAGAGATGTGCAAAGAGAGCTTTTCTTCATGCATGTCTCGGACAAGTGCAGTACCTGGGGGAAAATGTGTAGACAGAGGCCAGTCGTTTCCTGACTCCAGACAGAGCCATTGCCAGCCTGGTGTCCACCAAGTGGTAGGTATGCTGTCCTGCCTGGTTCACAGAGAACATCAACCATTACCACACACAAATTAGTGTGTTTGCATGTATATCAGTATGCTGGTCTTATCCTGGATTTGTCTTGTGGGTCTAAGTCACCTTGTGGATTCAGCCTATTTTGTAAAATGGTATACATCAGCATGATGGCCATAATTACATTTGACAAGTTTTTCATCATATTTTAAGTTTAACTTTACTAATTACCACATAGCTTGAGTTGATTTTGCACCTGAACACATAAGAGAAGGATCAGAAACACAGTATCCCAGGTTATAGCATATCCAGGTTAATCAAAACAAGAATAAATGCTCATCCAAGTTTTAAAACCCAGATACTGCCCAGATACTGTTCCAAAAACCCATTGGATATTGGTGTGCATGTAAAACACACTCATTGATACAGAATCCGACATGCACACAAAACATCTATAAAATGCTTTAAATTAGCGAAAGAGTAATGAAGAAAAAGCACCAGTGTGCAGCTTTCTCACCACATCCAGGGCGATACTGAGCGTGACGACACTGGCCTGAGCCAGCGAACTCAGCTGAGGGTTCTCCAACAGCACAGGTAGGACATCCACCAGCCCGTCAGTCCATAACGAAACCGCCTCCCTCCACAACACCTCCAACCTCTGGCCCTTCACATCTTGGTACACGCCTGCCAGAGTGGCCAGGGGCCCTGCCAACAGAGCACAACATTGTTTCACACTTCATGTATTAAGATGGTTCTTTTATAATAGCAACTGCAGATAAATGGTTTTCTCACATTGAAGTTACAAGGCTCACAAGATGTGTCAGGGTCAAAGAACCCCAACGAGTAAAGAAGTCTGTGATTATGTAAGAACAAAATAATAAATGAGAGACAGAAGAGATGTTCTCCGTCAGATAATGATGCAAGGGAAGCAAACAAGCTTCTTAAAGAGATTAGATTTCTGCCTGGGAGAAAAGGCAGAGACAAACAAGATAACAAGAGAGGGTGCTATCTCTGCTCCCTCAATCTTTCTGTTTCTACAATTTAATTTCAGGGACGCAAAACGCACGACTACATCAAGACTTTTAATTGCTTTGCCAGTCAAGGCAGCGACTGATATGACTGATTAACATCATCTCTCTGGACTCACTCCTCAGTTCCTGTTGTCCCAGCAGAGAGGCGTGCTGCAGCAGACCAAGAAAGCGAGGCAGGCTGTCAGTCAGGATGCGGCGCTGGGAGCTGCTCTGCCACAGAGCCAACAAACCTCTGCCTCTGTGCTCCAGCAGAGTCTCTGCTCGCTGGGAAACATGAAGGGGCACAGTGCTCAGCTCCTGGAGCCACTCACTGGCCCTGGACTGCAGAGGAGTTTGTGAAGAGAATTAAAAAACACATTAAAAAAAATTAATGCACCGTAAAAACATTAAACTTGGATCATTATCAAAGGCTGAGCCTAAACATGCATTGTTGACATCAAGTACCCTGCAGCAGTTTGGTTACCTGACGCCTGAGTTCAACAACGAGATGCTGCAATGTCTTGATTCTCTTCAGCAACTTATTCTGTATCTGAGAGCTCAAGTTTTGAAGCCGTACCTGGGGAAGAAAACAACATACAGTAAATCAAAGTGCCATGCTGTGTTGTCGTAAAAATTTGTCAACTTCTATTGTTTTGGTGATACCTCCAATGCAGTTAGACTTTCCAAACAGCCGCTTGCTCGAAGCATCAGCCTCTGACTGGCTGATACAGATACGCTGCCCAGAGTTTGAAGTTTGCTGCTGCTGCCTCTTTTCTGCACATCCAGCATCAAACTGAGATTTCTTCCCACACATGCCATGACAGTGACATCCTCGTTCAGACCTGGACCTTGATATGAACAGATGGAGTTCTTCACAATCCTAGTTTTCATATTATTTTTTGCTTTAAATATTGAAGAGATGATTCTGTATTTACCGTTCATGTAACCTGCTGTGGTCTGAAGACATCGTCCCTCTACCATCCCGTTCAGCCAGATCTTCTCTCTGCTGTCTAGTCTGGCCTGCAACTGGACACCAGACCTCCTGGGCCAAGACAGGGCACTTCCCCCAACCTCAACACTCCAATTACCAATCCTAGACTATGAAGTACACACACGCACACACACACACACACACACACACACACACACACACACACACACACACACACACTCACACACACACACACACACACACACACACACACACGTTGGACTTTTATATTCATAAGGAACCTCAGAGATACATTTATTGTGGTTTTATGGGGGGTTATGTATCAGACTATTTATTTGCTGAAAGCCTTTAATTATTGGATTCTTGTCGTCACCTGAGGTTGGCAGGCAAACATTGGAGACTCAAAGAAATAGAAAAGATATAGTCTGCACATAATCTCCCGTAAAACCACAACTGGTTGTTGTTGTTACACACACACAACTATTTTTTTTACAGATTTACAAATCTTGTACAAGTGAGCTTTAGAGGTATTCATGCATATATCAAATATCACAATTATCAATTCATGTTAATTAAAGTAATACTTATATCAGCAGTTGATCATTGTGATAAAAGCACGCAAGTTCATGTCGTTTGAAAAAATTCAATTCAGTTGAGCGTGCTGCATTAGTATTTGTCTTTGATTCTGGTTTCCATGCACATCATTGCAGTTTGTATGAGAAAGTTGGAGCACTGGTACATTTTTCTTTAAAAGGCTATATATTTTTCAAACCGCCTTCTTATCTTTGTGCTCAACTGACTTCTAAAACCATCAGCAGCTGTAACCTTCGGGCATGCACACAAATTATATACGTCATTCCTCAAACCCGCACCATCTTTGGTAAAAAAAGCTTTGAAAGTTTTTGCACTCTGATCTTGTTGTGAGTTGCTTAAACTAGATTTATTTCATAAACTTGGAAGACAACAAGAACAGAATATAGGACTATTTGACCACTGAACAATTGACTAATTGGTTGATGCAATTTATTGTTTGTTTTAAGTTTGTTGCTTGTTTCTTTTATATGAAATGTCTTATGTTGTTTGTATTTGTTGTTATGTGGAACTTTGTATGCTGCCTTCTTGCCAAGGACTCCCTTGTAAAAGATATGCTGAATGTCAATGGGAAATATTCCTGATCAAATAAAGGTAAAATGAAAAAACTAGAATTAAAATACTATTTGAAAAAGTGAGGATCAACACTATACTTTACAAAGATTGTACTTACATTTAATACTAAAACGCATTGGTCCTCACAAAGACAGAAATACAAAAGCACACACTGAGTAGCAGCGCTAACAGCCACTGTGTACAGAGCGCTTTTAAATCCAATTCTATAATAATGCCTTATCAGATATCACAATAAAGTCCTAGCAGCGATGCAATAAAACCATCGTGCCCAATAAAACAACACTGACGTGACATGCCCTGTTCAACTAAAGTTCTTAACTGAGACACATTATTGTTAATTAACCGCAGAGGGTTTTTCACCTCAGAGAACAGAGACATGTTGGAGCTCTGAGCCGTGGAGGAGTTGGTCAAGGCAAAGGTGAGACTGCACTGGTAGGGCCGTCCTGTCACCGAGAGGCGAGACTGTGTGTAAAACAGCTCCTCTCCTGAGTTCACTCTGTGGGAACCTGACCATGACAGAGTCTGGGAGAAGCATACAGAGAATAAACAGCTGAAGTAAAGAAATAACAACAACGGCATCCTGTAGGTCTGAAAACTTAAAAGAGTAGTATGTAGTGAAAAATACTTTTCCCCATAGACATTCAGAGACTATGCATGTTTATCATAATAGCCACACACAGACAGAGCATTACTCATGTATACCAACACAGCAGCTACAATTCCCACAAGTCTTCAAATGCGGGACTAGAACCAAACTATAAATCACTGCACGAGAAGGAAAGCAGTAAGAAACAAAGGATGAAGATGAGTTGACTCACAGGCTGTGGCGGGCAGAGGCCCAGCAGTACCGTGTGCTCCAAGCAATCCCTGAGGTTGGTCTGAATCTTTGTCAGCAGTGTGTGTGACGGACAGGGTGCAGGAGACACTTTGTCCAGGCCAACATTCACCTGAAGACTGTACATTCCTCGTGCACCCCTCTACAAACACACAAACACAAACATCAGCCATCCGCAATCGCACGATGAGAGAATACTTCATAGAATGAAACGTTTCAGCTTTCAGAGTACCTGGTACTTCATGCCTTGCTTGATACTCCTGTTGTCCCATTTTAGCTCTGCATTCTGGGAATACAAGTTTCCCTCCTGACCCACTGACACACAACATTTAACCAAAGACACTGCCATCTACACACACACACACACACACACACACACACACACACACACACACACACACACACACACACACAGATATCAAGTCATTGGGCACTCAATAAAGACTTATCATGAGTTCATGAGGAGTTTAATACTTGAAAAGAGTCCACAAACCTGTGATGAGAACAGAGCACATGCCTGCCCCCTGTTGGAGTTGTTCTGCCACTGTTGATTCAGGGTGACAGTGATGTTGACAGGAACTGAGCTGTCCCATGACAGATGGGTCTGCAAGTACAGTAATAACAAAGTACAAATAAAAAACACATTAACTATGCTTAATTGTGGGAATTATTAGGTATTTTAGGTAGGTTTAGGTAAACAACATTATGCATGGTGTCAAAGAACTTGTTCACTTCCAGGACTCTGAAGCGAGCTAGAAAGATCGTAGCTGACCCCTCTCACCCTGGACACAACCTGTTTGAGTCCCTTCCCTCTGGCAGGAGGTTGAGGTCCATCAGGACCAAGACCTCACGCCACACCAACAGTTTTTTCCCGTCGGCAATCAGGCTCATAAACAGAGCCCGGGTCCCCCACTGACTGATTCTGTCACCCCCAGGACTATTTTTCTGACTATTTTTTCTTTCTTTTCTTTCCTATTCTTTTCTTTCTTCTTACCGGTCACTCCCCTGCACACTTCATATCTAAACACTCATGCCACTTAACATACACTTTAACTTAAACACACATGTCACTTTAACTTTAACATACACTTACATTAACGCTATCTGTTTGTCTGAGCACTTTATCTTTATCTTATACTTGATTTAAATATCATTGCACTGTTGTTGTTGTTGTTGTCGTTGTTGTCGTTGATTGTTGACTGTCTCGTCTAATGTCTCATGTCTAATGTATGCACCTTCCGCCTAGAACAATTCTTTGTTTGTGTAAACATTCCTGGCAAATAAACGGTTTCTGATTCTGATTCTGATTCTGAAATAAACCAGAAAAACAGGGACCTGCTCCATTTCAGAAATAGATGTAAAGAGTACCAAAGGTGTCAAATTCACAAAAACAAGGGTGAGACTTATTTCTGGGTCAAATGAATAGCTGAGAGAATACATGTTCTAATAGTGTAAAAGGAAGCGGTATAGATGTGGCAGCCTACTTGGTAGCTGCTGCGTCGTTCCCTCTGTGAGCTGTGTGACAGCGTGTGAAGGGACATCTGTCTGAGTGTGGAGGAGAAGGGCTGCTTCAGCTCCAGTTTGGTCTCGTTCATCTCGTCTGATCGACTCCACCAGCTCAGAGCTCTGACCTTGAGATGAACAAACCACAGTTTGTGACCGCAGAAAGCAAATCTTTTATTATTTTTTTAGAATGCAAGGCATGTGTCTCAGTAAACTGGACCGGATTCAAAGGGTTTAAACTTCCTTTTTCAGGATTCAATATAATAGTTTCTGAGAGGACAAGACTAAAAATATTCATTTAAATGAAGCCCTTCACATTTTCAGGATCATGACACACTTTGTACAGTCTGACCTGCTCCTGTCGGCCATGCCTAGTCCAGCCCAGTAAAACACTGTCCAGTCGGCCATGTAAGGAACGCTCAAGAGTCACCTCCAAACTAGTCCAACGGGGAATGCAGTTGATCTGAACTGAATTCAAGAACAAGAGAAAGACATCGACAATCTGTAGTCAGTCAAAATCACCGGTCGTTCATCAATAGCTGCATCCTTTTAAGATGTTATAGTCCTTGTGATGGTTCTAACGTTTTGCAGAGTTGGTCTGCAATAGTTTACCCTTCAGGGTCTGGTTCCCCATCTCCAGTGCCGGAGGTGAAGAGTAGAGACCAGACAAGAAGAACTCCTGCCCGCCCCACACAGCTCCATGTTGAACCTGGTAGCTCCAGTTCCTTGACTCATACACCATCCTCACTGCGACAGTCCTGGGGAGCGGCTTCAACTTACAGAACAAAGGATGTGGATGTGTCATGGCGTGGAAAGTCAAAATGCCTATTACACATCGATCAAGTGCAGTTTTTAAGATCTGTTAAGAGATAGGAAATACCTGTGGGTACGAGTGTTTAAGTTCGAGAGCCTGTGTGTATCCATTCTCTACAGCTGCTATTTCCCCCAAAGCCCACAGCCTCCTCCTTCCTGACAACACCTCCACCAAACCTGCCACACTGGATTGAGTCTGGTTCAGCTGGAGAGAGGGAGTAGAGAAGGCACCATGAGTTGTGTGTGACACGGCATGCCCATCAAAGTCTTTAAATACTAGAACATTGAGAAATTACCACAACAGCATAGCAATTGTAATTCCAGCACTGGTTTTGCAGAGCACGTTGCTTCATTCTTGTTTAATATGTTTAATAAGAGCGCCTTTGAGAATAAGAACCCACCTGAGAGCGGACATTGAGCTGAGAAGGCAGGTAAACCAACATCCTGGGAATATTGTGGACCACCTTCAGCATCAGGTCCTTTCTGGACAAAAGAACACCCGTCACCTAAAGTAAGTGTGCATGCATGTGTTTGATTGATGGGAGAATGTCAAGCCAGACATTTTGGTTCTAAACAATAAGGCAGCGTGACTCATGTGGTTTCTGTGTGTGTGTTGATGGTACCTATGAGGCAGATGGTGTCCCTGAATGATGAGTGCCAGTGAGGAGCTCAGTTCAGGGTTCACAGCCATGGAGCACCTCAGCTGTGACTCAGTAAGTCTTGCCCAGGCCTCGACCTACATCGACAGTCACAGAGATGGTTAGCACAAAGGAGAAAAGTTGAGGGAATTTTGAGTGTATGTTACCCTCACCTGTAAGGCCGGGGTAGTTAGTCCCTGTAAAAAATGTTGTAGTGTGACTCTGGCCTCCCTGGACCCTCTATATGCGCTCCAGCCTCCTACGTCCCCCACAACTCGGACCCTCCAGTCGTGACAGTGAATGTCTACCGAGGCGCTCCGCAGAGGACCTGCACAGAGCATCAGTACAGTTGGTAAAGGTAAAAGCCATAATACTGCCATCATGAGAATACAAACTGTCTAAATATGTTGTTTTGTTGTTTTTTAAACTGAAAGCTGCAGCTGCAAGAGAGCCAGGGACACTGGAAGGACCGTTCCATATGGCACATATACGTGGAAGATGTTAATCTGTGTTGAGAATCTAGCATCTGTACCATATGTTGGGTTGTTCTGCTCTGCTGCTGTAATGTCTGCATCTTAGGATTCAAAGCAAAACCTCATGATGACACAGAGGGAAAAATATAGACCTGAAATAATTATGAAAGTTATGAAATATTTTATTTCATATTTTATTTCATATTTTATTATGAAATATAGACCTGAAATAATTATGAAAGTTCTGGACGTGAGAAAAAAACAATGATATCCCCTTCTGCTATTCATCTTCAAAAAGGTAATGAGAAAAAACCCAGACGCATTGAGACTGTCCAAACTTCAGAAATCAATTTTAAAACACAAAATATGAAATCCAGCTGTTAATGCAATCTGACCTTTGAACTGAGCAGTTAGGGAAGTGTCCAGACTGTGCTGCATCCCTGTTTGATTAGAAGCTGGCGGAGAGAAGGAAAACAGCAGGGCCAGACGGCCATTGGTCACAGTCACATTCAAACAGGAGGCGAGCAGATTGTGTCCGTCCGTGGTGAGCCGAGCCCTGGACTGAAGCTGCGAAAACACTCTCTGGATGGAACATAGGCCCTGAGAGAAGATCATAAAAGAGGTGTTTTTTTTTTTTTTAATAAAGCAATGCAACATAAACAAACCCAAACATCACAGATATATTATGTTACCTCTATATTAAGTGGCAGTCCTCTGTCCTGTAGCCATGGCCAGCTGTGCCACATGGTTCCTCTTATCTCTTTGGTAATTGTGAGATATTTCATCTGAAGTCTCATTCCTGCCTGCTGACCTCCAAACTGGGACTGTAATGTGAAGGTCTTCTCCTCAGCAGAGCCAAGCTCTACCTGCACACACAGTCACTGTGATATCAACCATCTGAGAGATTGCACACCTTTGTTCTATGAGCTGTTTAAAAAAAACAATTAACTGCCAGTTTTTGATGGTTGAGTCAAGTTTCTAACCTGGATGCTGTTGTTTGCAGGGACTCCCAGTTTCTTCATTAAATTCACCGTGTGTCTAAAATGACTCCTCACTCGGACTGTTTCTGACATCTTTGAAACCGTGATCTCTTGAGTTAGCTGTAAAATATTCAGTGTGAACGGCAGCAGCTATTATATACAGCGGCAGGTTTGTATAATTATGAATGCATATACAGTATATCATTATGGCCCCAAACTTTAGGGTCGTGCTACGTGAAAGAGTAATGTATTACTCTATGCTGCCTCCTACCTTTTGGTTTCCTGCACTGCTGTGTAAGAGATAATGGTACGAGCCATTGCCATGGCTCCCAGAATTCATTGTCACTCCAACATTAACAGGGAGACCCATCTTCTCCAACAGGGGCACAGAGTGGTTTAGATTGAGCGATGCTTCACTATTAACCTGGGAAAACAACAGCATTGAATTATGATACATGGCATCACATCCTGTGTCTCTAAAAAATAGATAAATTAGGGCTGCATCTTGGTATCACAAGCAAAACGTGAATTTTGTTGAATTTTAAGGGGAAATCCTTTTTTTTTAAATGTAACAAAATATAAAATCATAAATGCTTTCATGTAGTTACACACCTTAGTTTTCCTAAGCGCCACTGAAGCCTGTAACTCTGTTTCATCCATCACCATGGAGACCTGAGATTCTGCATGAGTTGGTGAGACAACCAAAAGCGCAGAGGACCGCATCTGGTCCGGAATACCCCACTCCTAAAAATATGATTAGCAAGTGGTGTAGTGAAGTTGTAATAGCTTTAGTAGTCAGGACATCAGTGATATGTTTACTCTACCTGAATCACTGTGCAGTTGTTGTGATACACCAGCAACCCCTGCAGGCCCAGTTGTGACATCAGCGCCCCACTGGCTGCAACGGCACACTCCTCCATCTGAAGGAGGATTTCGGTGTCATATCGATGTTTTCCGAGCCTGCAGCTGACTTTCAGTCTGCTGTGCTCAGGTAAATCTTGGAGAGCAGGAAGATTGTGACTGAGCTCGCCCTCGACACTGAGCTCTGGCCAGGCCCTTGCATTGAGCCTCAGGAAACCCCTTTTTCCCTCCAGATCGGTGTCCAACGTCGCTGTCAAGATACCATGAGAGTCTTGCCACACTGAGCCATTCAAATGGGCCTAGTAAAGGCAGACCACATGTCACTAAGACCGGTTAAAAATAAAACAAATAAATACATCTCACACAAACACTGGCTGAGGATGCCTCATTCTTCCTCCAAGTCACAATTATCTAGACCATTTGGACGTTGCAGATCACCGATAAGACTGACGACTGCTCAGTTCCATTGAGTGCCACAGACCTAATTATGCTATTAATTACACCTGTGCTTTTCCTGACAGGTCTGAATGTCTGTGGTGAAAAGAGTCTAATGTAGTGCCAAGCTTAGGCAATTAATAATGTTTGGAAGAGTTTGATTTCATTCCGACCATTAACTGTGTAATGAAGACACCCAGATCAAGTCAATCCAGTTGACCGGCACACATTACAAAATTCCCAAATCAATTAACGTGATGGTTAAACAGGCCCGTGTATTACAACATTCAACTATGTCAACGCTTTAGTCATCTGAAACCTACAGTACCTGTAACATGGGGCACTTTGACTCCAGAGCCCAGAGCCACCGTGTCCTTCCTTTGGCATCTACGTCGCTATTGGCCCTAATGTAACATGTCCCAGCCTTAATGAACAGAGTCCCAGCCTGCTCAGGGCCTCCAGGAGCAGTGGCCTCTACGGTGATCATATGGGGCACACCTTGGCTCCTCAGCCCAAGGAAGGAGTGTGTGAGGGTCCCAGAGAAACGTGGAGGCCTGCAGGATTGACTCAGCTCCATGGAGAGGTCCTGGCCGTCTGCCCTCAGAGAGGAGGTCAGAGTAAGCTGGCAGGGGACGACTGATAGGAGGCCCTGGAGAGCCAGGGACGCTGGGAGGACCGTTCCCTATGGCACATACACATAGAAGATGTTAACCTGTGTTGAGACTCAGATTGCCTATTGGTGGAAGGAGTTGACTTTGTGTCCCTGTCCACAGGGGTAGCAAGTCAAATAGAGGGGATAGTAATCTAGCCTCTGTACCATCTGCTGTGTTGTTCTGCTCTGCTGCTGTAATAACTGAGCTGTAGCTTGACCTTCTAATGTGCTGGAAACTGTATTGCAAAGGAAACTGTGTTTATATGGACATGTGTCAATCACTATGAAATCCCTGTTCTTTCAACTTTGATCAAAGAAACAACAATGTATCTTCACAGTTAAACGTAACAGTAATATTTATGTTTCCACAAGTAATACAAAATATAATTGATTGATTATCTGACCTGTAGAGCAGGACAGTAGTTTGTCACATTCACAGCATAAGAAGACTGCTCCTCCATGTTTGAAGCCTCTGTTTTCCCCAAATTACCCCTAAAATAACAACGTCCCAGCTCCAGGCCAACCTCCACACCAGGCAGATGTGAAGTTGAAACATTAAGGATTAATGCTCCATGGGCAGGAAATCCCAGCATCTGTAATGCCTCTATAGAGTGCTGGACAGATACGTTCAGACCAAGGTGGGGGTGACAAGTTAAATGCAGACTAAGGCTGCCTTTCTGTTCCCCCTCAGTCTGAAAAATGGTGCTGAGATTAGTGGAGCAGCCAGAACGGGTGATGGAGACGTTGACTGAAGTCTGCGACGGCAGGAGAGTCTACAAGGGAAATATTAAAAAGGAAAGATTAGAACCGGGGATTTTCTTCACTCCTTTTAAAGAAATTAGACAAGTTAGACATGCACAGTGCTAACATTAATTAATCATCTATAAATCTATTAAACACAAATATACTGAAGTACACAAACAACCATTGCTGAAAAGATTCATTGCATTGCATTTCACATGGAGTGTAAACAGGGTTTAATATAGATTTTACAATTTCACTTGAGGGGACGAGACTGTTGCTACCAAAGTTCATGACATTCCATCCAATAGTTGTTGAGATGTTTCAGTCTGGACCAAAGTGGTGGACGTAGAAAGACGTTGCCGTCCTTAAAGCCATGTCACAAGCGTAGCTAAAATCCATTAGGTCCACCCTGATTTCAAACATGATCTTGTTGTTTTAACATAGTATTGGTGTTATCTATTCTATGCAACTCGTTCTGTAATGGAAAGGGTCATCTCCAAGGTGAAGATGTTTCTTTTGCTTTTCATCTGCTGGGAAACAAGTTTCCTGCCACTTTTTCTTGTTTCCTCTCTAACCTTCATTAAGACACAGCGCTGGTGGACAAACACGTTCCAGCTGGTCCTCCTGTTTTCTCTTCCCCTGTGTTGGTTTGCCAGGAGAAGCATGGAGCACACATCACTTTCCAACTTCAATTCAGCTCGACTAGTCGTGGTCGACATGCTAACAGTGAGCTCCCCTGGTACACCAGTGGTGGCCAGGTTTTGTTGAAGCCTGACCCTCAAGGAGGCGGAGGGCTCCCAGGCAGCAGTCAGGTTGATCCGAGCGGAGCGAGTGCTGAAAGAGACCCGAGCACTTCCAGAGAGGGAGGTGTCACTGAGCTGACCTGAGCCCTGGAGTTACACGCTGGCTGGGATGATGGAGGCAAGAGAGGCCCAGTGATGCTGGAGGGTCCAGTCTACTTCCACCTTTTGGTCTTTCAGTAGTGCAGACATGAGGCAATGACAGGAGTCCTGCTCGTTTTCTAAATCCAAAGAACCTTTGAGTCCATCTTTCCCTGCCTGTCCGTTTATGGTTAAAAATGTTTTACGTGATACGCCCCGTCAACTCTACTAACCTGCACCCATGCCAGCCTCCCCAGCCCTTTACACCGGAAAGACAGCAACAGACTTGAAGTGATTGAGTCCCATGCTACAATGACATCTGCCCAGATATGAGACCAACTTTCTAACATCATCCGACCTGTCACCTCTGCCCTGTGTGTAGCACCGCAGGACCCAAACTCAAGCAGCCCATGCCAACCATAGAGCCCAGGCCTCTCCAACCTCAGTCCTACGTTCAAGTCCATTCTCCATAGGTCAGCAATCAACCCGGCCTGGGCCCACCTCTGAGGCCCAGGCCGGAGCAGGAGCCTGAGACTAGATTTAGTGGGCACACGCAGATAAGTCAGCAGTAGTACGGATGAATGAGGGAGGTTAGCTCGAAGCTCCTTTTGGCCACTGGAGCTGTAACAGCCTTTAGCTTGAGCACTGAGGCGGAAGTGAGCGAGCGACAGGCCATAGCAGAGCCTGTTGTGTGGTCTAGAGGAGCGAAAGATTCATACCTCCACAGGGCGACCTGCCACATTTCCATAACACTGGGCTGCGAGTCGGTCTGCGTGGGCGTCCCCTGTGCAGTTCATCTGTGAAAACAAAACCCCTGTTGGTAAAGTTTGTTTTTCAAAGAGGAAACTGAAGAAGGAGACGTAAGAATGGAATAACTGAACTTTAGACCAGCCACATAAAATGTTGTGCTACACCAACATGCTTATATGAGCCTTTATTATAAAACAATACATGTTTAATGTCAGAACAGTATTTCTGTTTTATTCTTAGTGGTTCATTTGATACTACTGACCATGATGCACTGTTGGAGAAGCTGGATTAGTGGGTCAACTTCTTTGAAGGAATATTTTGGGAAATATGATCATTTTCTTTCTTGCCGTGAGTTTTTATCTATTGCCGTCGCTATAGCTTGGTCTAAATACCAAGCTATAGCCATCAGCATAAAGACTGGAAGCAGAGCAGGGAGGAACAGTGTGGCTCTAGCGTGTGTAAATATGATTAACTATTTACCTGTAAAGAGGTGGGTATGAGTCCCTGGAGCAGCTTTATTTGTTGCCTTAGAGACACTAATAATATAGCTGTGCTGTTTTCTGATCCAACGTTAAAAAGGATGTCAACCATTCTCTCGTCTTCCATGTGAAGGACCAAGCTTGTGTCCAGACCATCTCCTTCTAACTAACAGTGGGAAGAACAACATTAATATTCAGAAAAAAACAAACGGCATAATCACATATTCTAAGAAAGATGACACATACTTCTAAGGTCGTCAATAAAATATGAACATGCCGGGGATAGAAAAATAAAAGATCAACCTGCACCTGGTAATGTGCTTTGGCTTGTATGGAGCTTGATACACCGCTTTCCTGCAGAGCTTTGACTTGATGCTGCAGCCTGGAGAAATAGTCCCAGCGGAGGGGAACCTTGTCTGTCTTGCCTCCATTGAACTCAGCTTTTAGATGTTCTGGTCCAGCCTGCAGCTCTGCAAGGACCGACAGTCGTCCACCATCCTGGGCCCACCTCACGTGGGCATTGCTGCTGGCATATATACCTGTATCCAGGAGAGATTTTAATGTTTAAAATTTGTTCTGTGGTAAGGAGTATACGCGTAGCACAAATTAAGACACTTGTATTATTATTATTATTATTATGAGCGGAGAGGCACGGTGCGCAAAGCATGTCAGGCTCCATATTCAGGGTGCGTGGACTCAGCCGATAAGGGGCACTTGCTAAATTCTAAATCAGTGGAATTTTTGCTTCAGAAATTCTCAGAAATTAATTTACTGATGAATAGTGGATGAACATTGTGAATAACTTCCCGTTGTTCGGACCTGGTGGCATACCTTCTGACTACAGAAGCTATCTTCCACGGCTAGTCTAGTTTGTAGTGTCGGTTAGCGTCATAGCTGGGCCATTGTTAACATTTAGCAACAACCTGGAAGGGTAGAGCCAACCAGACTTCTCCCAAGACGGGCTGAGCACATCCGGTACCCTCAGTCTCAGTACTGCTTTGTTTGGGATATCAAATCCAGTTTGATGCAATCTTGCAAAAGATATATATATATGTTCTTAAATGTGTTTGTTTTACAAAGGTGGTTGTGATGTAGTGTTCACTTATTTAATAATATTTGCTGCAGTTTATACAAGATGCAGCTTGAAAATTGACAGTAATGTGTTTGTGTACATGTGACGAATCTGGCGACAGTAGTACACAATGTCTGTTGTTAAGTGAACTCAACGGTACGGAAACAAATTTGTTTGAAAACCAGTTGGGACGTAACAACTATTGCTGGACAGTTTTTCAGTGGTTGCACAATGAAAATGGCAATATACACATAAATATAGAGTCAAATAATGAAAAATATAATGCTAGCTGCTTAATGGCAAACCGACATTTCCAGAGCCACGTCTTGGCTCTGGAAATGCACGCTATGTGCGGTCTGCGAGCCCAGGATGACCTATTTTGGTGTGAACTCTATTATTCATGAATAAAACATATTTTAGATAGGAATGTGTCTATAATGTTCATATTGCAATACTTCCTGGTCGTTAATAAAAGCAACTCAGTGCGTAATATGTTGTGAATATATCACCGATTAGGAAGATAATCACAATATAACATGGCCTGTCGAGGAGCTGTTGCGTAGATGATGTACCTTTGGCATTGAGTAGGCGGAGGGAATGAGATAGTCTGGCGTTGACCTCACCCGTCCCTCGATCCCCCAGTCGGCGGCTCGCATTCACACAAAAATGCTCCGCCCCTATCCAAACACACAGCCAATCACGGGCCACGGGGAAATTCTTTCCCATCATGCCCTCTTCATCTTCTCTGTCCGAAGAATCTCCGGGTGCCTCCTGATGTCTCAGCTCCACAAGGTACAAGGTTTCCATCGCTCTAACGCTCAGCTGTCCTAGAATAATATGAAGTAAACAGTATTCTCTGTACTCAGGATGTGTTTCATCTAAAGACAAATATCCAAACCAAATGACATGGCATCGGGAAATATTTAATCAATATAAAGATATTTTCAAATGAACCCCTACCTTCAATGAGGGTGTCAGACTGTCCCAGCACCCCATCCAACCCCAGGACTCGAGGCAAAATAGCGAGCTTGGCCATGGAGTGCCTCAGGTCCCCGGACAGAGCAAGCTGGAAACCGCGGCTGTCTTTTAGAGACCCTTTGAACTGAGCCAGCAAGGCCTCATGCCCCTGTGTATAGCAGCCATGTAGAGACACACTGGAGGAGACAGGGCACAGTAACTTCAAAAGTCCATAAAGAGACGTTGAACATTGTTTATTACATATATGATTGCCACTGTATATCTGATAAAGACAACATTATACATTTACACAGTGTGATAAAATACAGGTGGATGCACACACCTGTCTGAGGACATGTTGGCAGCCATGTTTACATGCATGTCAGTGGCAGAAGGCAACAGACTCTGGGATACGTTCACCTTCAGTCCCACAGTTCTGTCTCCCATTTGGAAGGTGTGGGATATGTGGGCGTTCAGCTTCACCCTGTCCTTCCCATCAGCCCTCACATGTACTGAGCTACTACCTGAACCAGCCACGATGTCTGCAGTGGCCTTTACCTTAACATGAAAGACATGAAAATCAGAAGACACCTCAGATGCTAAAAGGCAGACAACTTTTTTATTTGACTCTAAACTCTTTTGGGACCAATGAATGACACAACTTGACAAAACATAGAATTGACCCACCTCTAATGTTTTGGGAATCTTTGATTTGAAAGGGTGGCTGAGAGAGGAATAAAGACCGACTCTTTCTGAAGTTCCATTTAGCTGCACAGAAAGCTAATGCGAAAAGATCACCACACATTCATCAGAAATGCTGCCAATTATAACAAGCAACAAATGCTGATTTAGTTTTACTCACTTGGCATTCCTGGCGCTCTATTGTTAGTTTCCCTCTGGCCTGATAATCAAAGTTCCTGCTGTTTTTAGGGTTCCAACATACATTTCCCTCCATTATCGCGGAGGAGGGGAACTGCAGCTGTAACAGAAATACCAGCAAAAAGTTTGGCTTTTCCTACTGTAAACTATATATACTGTATGCTGTTGGAGGTGGACTAACATGCATGTTACAATGCCAACTGCCATCATCATACATCATACAAATCAACACTTGGCAATTGTCTTATCAGTAAAATGTGGATTTCCTGAGTGGAGAGGTCGATTTACCTGGAGCTGATGGGTGAAGTTGGCTTTACATGTAATCACTTGGGGACTTGAGTGAGTGTTCAACTGAACTCGTCCGAAGAAAGTCAGCCTCTCCTTGCTGCCAACCCGCAACCTCCCTTCTATGTCTTTCTGGGTCTGAGAAGGAATAAGATAAGATAAAATAATCCTTTATTAGTCCCGCAGTGGGGAAATTACAGGATTACAGCAGCATTGCTCACAAGTGAACAAAAGAATAGTAAAATATAGAAAATCAATGCCATATGTGTGCCATATATAGAGCACATGTGCCATATATAGAGCATAATATTGATATCAACATCAAGTATTTTACTGAAGCTAGATCATACACATCATCAATCATACAAATACAAATCACCATTTTAATGACTCTGACATAAATTTCTGTTTTTTGTCTAATTTTAAACATATTTCTCTCTAATTCAGCTTGTAATGTAAATGTTGAATATCTTTAGAAATATTGGGACATGGGGTATGTATGATAATGTGTCTGAAAGGATGTTGAATTAGATTTTCACAAACTTTTGTCTCTTTTAGGTCAATGTTTTGGGTTTTGAAGGCTGACAGTTTACCTGGTTGCTGGTTATCATCACACAGGCTTCTGAGTCTGATGGAATAGTGTCCGAGCTGAAAGGATGGACGAGTGCCGAACAAACCTAAATGTGCGGGAGAGCCACAATAAACAAAAATCTCAGAATACCGTAATAAATACTCCCTGACTTTTCTGTTTAAGTATCATGCGTTGAATTAATAAATCCACTTGTGCTACACTTACAAAAGGGCTCGGGGGTCGGTACCCGAGGGTGAGGGTGTGGATGACCTCTCTGTTGCCATGGAGACCAGCTTTCGACTCCAGGATGTAAAGGCCTTTGAGGAGGTCGACGGTGAAAGTCTCCCGCAGGAGGAGAGTCTGAGGAAAAGTCTGGAAGGGCTGTCTGTGCAATATGGGATCGCTGTTGAAGTCAGCAGTGTTCTCGCTGCCATTGTTCATAGTCATGAAATCACAACCATCCTAAAATACATCAATAGATTAATTCTAAGTCAATCAGATTGAGGCACAAACCTGAGCTGGAGCATAGCTGTTTTCTGATACATCTTCTTGTCCTTCCTCAGCTCCTTTACTACTCCCTCAAACTGCAGTTCTGTGGACGGACTCTTCGGCTTTGAGAAGGTCATCTTCAGCATCACTTGCCTCTTTTTCAACTTCTGAAAGAAGTTAGTAGATAGTCATTCTATAAAGAGTTGAAAACATTTAACTGAACACACCCATTCTACGCGGCCCAGTGTCACCACCCACCTTATCCAAAGTGTTGATGACAGCAGTGAGACTGACGTTGTGCTTGTCATAGGTGGAGGCCATCTGCAGGGTGTGGCTGAATTTAGAGATCTCCAGAGAGGCATCTCCTCTCAAGGGTGGAGTCCACAAGGAGCTCAGTGAGCCGGAAGCCTTCACACTTCGCTTCCCCACCACGCCCCACCCTCCTGCCTGTGGAGGGGCGATGAAGGAGTTGGAGGATAAGCAGGCAATGCACATGTGAACATTTTGTAGAACACTTTTCTTAGTTGGTGCTCACAAATGAAATTCCCAGGATGAAAGAAAAGAGTCAAATATGAAACGATTCTCAGATGGAGCAGCACTCTCCTTCCTTACTTGGATGTAGGTGGCCGCTTGTGTGGAAAGCTCCAGACGGGCCTCCCTCTCTCTGCCCCTGTCTCTGTAGAAACCCTCTAGCATGAGGTTACGGATGACCAGCCACTTGCTGGCTGTTAGCTCTGAGGTGAGCTGGAGCGTGTGGCGCTGTTGCTGGCTCAGTTTGTGGGCAGTATAGATGTACAGCCACGGCGTGTCCATGTTAAATGTGCCTGGACAATGATCAGAGACATTAGACTTACTTCTGCATCACTGCCGGTATAGACTCTAACAATAATTTGATGTGAGCTGTTTTACCTTCCCATTTTTTCTGCGGGGCGTCTTTGGGAGGGCTTTTCCAGTGTAATCCAGCCACCAGTGGCATCACGTTGTTGTAGTTGATTTTTAGGTGAGTGCTGCTCTCAGACCCAAGCTGTCTCAGGTGAGAGTGCAGAAGCTGAGTCCTGTAGTTTAAATTCTTCTCTGGCACCTGGAGACTGAACTGGAATATCATGAGACGGAATATATTATTTTATTTTGGACAAAGAAAATCTGCATTTAATGCTTAGACAAGGATTATGTCACAGTATGCAATGTGTTTATAAACATAGATTTGTGTTGTTGTTGTTTTTTTTTTTTGGGGGGGGGGGGGAGCTATCTGAGCCCTCACAGAGGTCTGTTTACCTCTAGTGTGTAGCTGGTGTGATTTTGTGTGGATTGGTTTTTGAAGGACTGGCTCAGAAGAATTGTACGCTTGTTGTTGATCTCATCCCAGTGTTTGCCGTAGCTCATGTCCAGGGATGATTTAATGTGGTCGCGGCTTTCCTCGTGCCTAAGGTGGATCTGTGGACGCACATAAAAGCTGCTCAGTTACCTGTTTTGCCCATCCAGGTAGGAATTAGTCTCTGCAGCTGGAAACCAGCAGCATACGCATGCATGGAAGACAGAACCAAATAAAAAGTATTACATTAGGATTCCTACATGTCTCCAGGTACCTTGTGGTTGATAGGAGCGGTGTTGGAGCAGTAGAATTCATGATCTGCTCTAATGATGTAGGTGAGGTTTGAGTCCCTCTCACTCTTCAGTCTCTGGGACGTGTAGCACTCCTGACGCAGCTGCCTGGCATCACCTGTATAGGGAACTACATATTATCCTTGAAGGCGAAACATTTGCTCGGAAATAGCTTGATTTCTCCAAATGTTGATAGGAGCCATTATTGTAAACTGAAGTCAGTAATGCTGAAATGAAGTTTGTTTGTGGTGCTGAAGAAAGCATGCAGTAATTTTAAAAACATGGTCCACTAAGTCTTTGTTATAAACAGGATCTGGAGTAGATAGTGGGCATACATGCCGCTGCTGAGTTTTTCTAAATGTATCACAGAAATATATCTTAATCTCTGCAAATTATACTGAAATATGTACTACTTTAATAATTATATGAGTGGCAGCTGAAACGTTAAAAAGTTCAGCATAAATATGTGTTTTTCAGTCACTCACCTCCCAGACCATATTTGAGCCTGATCGCGGAGCTCCACAGTGAGCCCTTCTTCTCCATTAGTCCCAGCATCCTGGTGCCGACCACATTGGGTAACAGGAGCTCGGCCTCCACAGAGTACTGTCTACTGCTGCCATCGCGCCTGTGCTCCAGGGCCACTGAATACAGCAAAATGACTTGTTAGATGTAAATGTTGAACATAAAACTGGTGAGAGATAATACATGTGTACTAATTGGTCGTGTTAGTTGGATACCTGACAGTGATGCTGTTTCTCTGAACATGTTCTTCACAGTGGCAGAGAACCTAGTCTTCCTGCCCAGTCCACGAGTAACATTAGCAGAGAGGATCATGGGATGTCCATCAGCGGCCATTTTGGCTTCAAGATGGTAGCGCGTTCTCTGCTCTGACAGGAGGGTTTGAGTGTCAACCAAACCCTAAAGATGACAAAATCATTAACATATTTTATCACTAGGAAAGCATCTATCCTACAGAAAAATCATGTTATAAATCTCAACGCCTACCATGATATAATAATGTAACCCATCAATCAACAGCTCCAGCTTTCCTGACCTTATGTTTCTCTCTTGCTCAAGTTGCCCTGATAAAACAACACAGCATCAGCATTAAATCCTGACAGAGGTGTTTTGTTATGGTGCTCCTTTGTGACCAACCTTGTATTTGGATAATTTTCAGTGGATGGGTGATCCTCAGCAACAGTCTGTGAGGGTTGAAGGTGAGGTCCACAGACATGTCCCTGGGGACAGAGGACTGAGGTGTGGCCAGGAGGAGGTGGATGGAGGCCTCTCTGGGGAGCCAGGTGTCTCTCTGAAACATAAGTTGGGACAGCTTTGTGCGTTAGTCCCTTTGAGAGTAGATAAAGAAATACAACAAGAAAATCATCTCAAGGATGAAACTCGTCTGTGGATCTTTGCACCTGAGGGAGCAGTGAATATGCAGCTTCCAGAAGGTAGTAATGGAGGCCTCTGTCCAGCTTCAGCAGCCTGAGGGAGAGGTGGACCGGTCCTGGAGCAGGAAGTGAAACACCTGTGGCAGGTAATGGGTAGGAGGCATTGGAGCACAGCTGCCAGCCGACCATCTTGGACACTGCAAAGAACACAGGGATTGGTTAATAATTGTACTATTATCATGTGACCATTGCAGGAAGTCAGTTGATCAATTAAACAATTATGGCCAACTTTCACTTTTTTAAATAAACGTTCTGAAAAAACTGAAATAATTTACTTTCTGAATCACCCTTTTAAAATCCAGCCAGAATACACACACAAACATGTACACACACAGAGAAGAATAGGCAATGTCAGTAAGAATTCAAAAGGGTTAATACCAACAAAGTCTGTGTGTCATTATGATAACATACACACAGTGTTTGAGGACTTACATGTCTTTGGTGTGCAGGTGGTCTTCTGAACTTGACTCTTTGGCCCCTTTATCTCTTCTCGGTGGTCTCCACTGATCTGAAACACTTTGGAGCTGGTGAACACAAAAAAACACATGCTCTTTAGGAAACCATCATTCTCAACACTTCTTCAAATCTTCTGCAATATCATAAACACCAACTAACAGACTATATATTTGTTAGAAATAAATAATAAAAAAGTATACAAAATGTATAGTTTGCACACACTGCAAACATATGATATATTTTCAAGAGGGAAAATAAAAAGTACTTGATGTTTTAATGCATATATTTATGCTTTTTTACGGTAATTGATAAGCCTACACGGAGTGTAGTAAAGAACATAAAACATCCAACCTTCTCCATCTATAATGTATTTAAAAGTTTTTCGCCCACATGTAATCCCTGTCTTAATCATTGTAATAATCACCTTAGAGAGACGATGTCCATGACGTCCTCCGGTGTGTTAAGTGTCACCCTGACATCCCGCCCCTCCTGCAGCTGAATGCTGCCATCCAGACTGGTGGAGCTCCTTAGCTCAGAGACCCAGTCCACTGCAGCTTGACCCAAAGCACCGTCAACCCCCATCATGGCAGACAGCCGCACATAGGCACTGAGAATAAAGACAGCAGTTACACTCTAGTGAAGGGCACAGTTTGAAACCAAAGGTCAGGGTTGTAGCCCCTGTCACATGCGTTAAAATGGAAGTACTTGGGTTTGATGTATCCAGTCAGGGAGAAGTGAGAAGTATCCCTGTAGTTGACATTGCCCTTCAGACGCAGCGACAGCAGGGAGGTTGTGTTGATGCTCAGTTTGATGGGCAAACCAGACAGTGACGGTAAAACCAGCTCGTCTGTCATCAGCACGGCCCTGTGGTTCAGCTGAACCTCATGACCCTGGAGGACAAGGAGGAAGGAAGGCAGATTAAGAGTGAAAACAGCAGCGAGGATGAAAATGAGAGGGGGTGATCAGCCAGAGAAGAGACCAGCGACTGTGAGAACAATCTACCTCCAGTATACCTTGAGCAGTTTGACAGCCAGTCCTGCCATGCTCAGCGACAGCTGGTCAATCTGATTGTAGAGATCTTCACATGTAAACACGCTGAGCTCATTGCCAAACACCTTAACACTGACCCAACACTTGGGCCTGTTCTCCTCAGTTCTCCTCCTCCCAAACAACTGCAAAAGACAAAGTCAAAATATGTTGTAGTGAAATGTACCTTCACTCAATGCAAAACTTTACAAAACAAGAAATCTTAAGCAATAAAAATCGCCATATATGACTACTTATATATGTCAAAGAATCTAAAATGTTTGCCTTCCTTATGATCTTCTTACAATAGGCTTATTAAAATCCAGGCTATTAAAAGTGTAAAATGAGAAGAAAAAAAAGGTTTTACAAAATGGACTGTCAAGATACCAGCTAAATTCTAAATGCAACGTAAATGGCTGCTAATCTGCTTCACACTGCTCCTCCCCATCCCCAGTCGAGATGATTGTTTTACAACAATCACAGTGACCTCACCATGGCCCTGGCCTGGCTCAGATAACTGCTGGTGCCAGATAAACACTTTTCCTTTTCTGCTCTATGATCATCATCTGTTTGTCTTCTTGTCCTCCTCGTCTCTCTGGGCTGCGTCTTTCGACTTTGAGCCATAGACTCTCCATTGGAGTTGAAGTTTTGGTGACCAAAAACATTCTTCAAAAGTGGCTCAGCATTTTCAACGTGAAGGTCCACCTTAGTTGGGAAACAAAATGCATGCATTCAACATCATGTTGTAAGACTCTAACACTAATATAGGAATCAAATGGATACGAAACTCACTTCCAGAAGATTGTGGGCTCTGCCATGAAAATATAGAGTCAGGTTGGCCGTGGCAGATCTTGGTAGAAATGATTTGGGAGAGAAAACCAAAGATGTTTCCACATTTGTAATTCCCATACCTGAAGCAAACAAAAAAGCAGAACAATTCAGACGTTTATCCCGATTGCAATTTTGCTGTATTTAAAGCTGAAGTGAAGCCGTCATTACCTGATGAAACTGTGTAGTCTGAATAGGAGGAGTATTTCAAAAAGTCAGCTTCAAAGTCTCTGCTGATAATGTCGTCAGGCAGTGACTCGATTAGGACCTGCTTCATGGGGTCCTCGCTCCTCAGGACATTAGTCAGGTGACTCCACACATATGATCCCACTAGAGAAGCAGGAGAGAAAAGGCTTATGAATGTCAAACTGAACAAGAACATTAACAAGGCAAGCACTTCTTTTCCTCGCCTCTAAGTCTTGTGGTACTGCAAAACAAAAATAAATGTTGAAGTGGAGGCACTAAAGAATATTTCACCTGTTCGATAATGAAGCAGAAATAGGATCATGAGCAGTAGTGACGTTAGTTCATCAATATTATTATTGTTTACTAAACATTTTCACTGGGAGAAGCAACTATGAGCATCCCCTCTACAAACTACAGTGGTTTGAATCAGACCTTGGCTGGATGTCTCGTTCCTCAGAGTCATCTTCACCACTTCAAACACGTTTTGATCGGAGCAGCGCATGAGCTGCTGGTATGCAGTGATTCTGACCTCGGGATCCTCCTGGGAGGACCGGTACAGCTGCAACAGCACAGATCTCTGAAGCAAGAAAACTCCTGTCAGTCACTGATGTCAGACTGCCGATCACCTCTTCACCTCCACCTCAACTCATCATGAATCAATTAGAAAGTCAGCCTCTGTGATATGAAGACTTATTATATTTACATTTGAGTGACAAACTGTCCCTTAAAAGTGGCATTGGCTTATAATCAATTAAAAGGTCCAATATGATTCTTGTCAAATTATTTTGTTATGTAGAGTGAGCTGGAAGTGAGCTAAGTTTTGTCTTTCTACAAATGTAAACAAAAAATATCTGAAGGAATGTGTGAATGTGTGTGAAATATCTTGATGTCATTATAGCAATTAAAAGTTCAGCTTCATACTTGCATTTGGCGTTTCGACTGGAACATGTTTCACTGCTTTAATGTCAAATAAACATATCATATTTTTCATACTGTCTGTCTTAATATACCTGTCTGCTCTGATTGGCATGCGAGAAAAACATGGTGATCCTTTGCAAAGGCGGTTCTAAAGCCATGGGGAAACGGACAGTGTTGTCTTATTTAACAGTTTGTGGGTTGGTAGTCACTCCAGATACCCATATACGTGCACATGCACTGAAAAAATAATGAATGAATTTTCTCTCATGATATGTGCATTTAAGAATTAGTTACATAATCAACTCACATCAGCTGAGCAGGGAAAGCGTCTGAAGGCTTGGACGGCAGCAAGTCTCAGCTCCAGTGCAGTTGAGTGGCCGAGCATGAAGCAATGAAGCAGAGGAATGAAGGTTGGCGCAGACAGACCAGTGTTTCCCACTGATTTCAGTGCATACAAAAGCTGTCGGGTTGACAAAATATATGCATATTAGGAATTGTTTATCTAAAATTGTTCAAAGCACCAGTTTTAGTACCAGTTTTGAATGAGTATTTGTTTGAAGAAAAAGCACCTTAACTCGAGTGAGTTGTTCTCCCTCGCAGCCGTCCTTCAGGGTTTCCTCAAGCATCCCCATGAATGACTGCACCTGAGGAAGTTCACTACAGGAGCCTTGAGATCTTTGGCACAGTTGATAGACCAGAGATGACCCGGCTAACAGCGCCTTGGACGACACCTCAGGGAGCTCCAGTAAGGCCTAACAAAGACAGCAGAGACACAGTGTGCGCTCAGCCTCGAGGCCTTAATGTTTCTTTCACAAGAAGAGGGTGTTCACTTTTTATAGATGGATGGGGAAGCTACTTCAATTTCTATATCTCTGGCATCAATTTGACTTATATATCAGGAGTGAATACCGAGAGTAGCATTGACGAGAGGTTTAGGTCTTTATTAATGTCAGATATTCCTACATTGATGGAGTTGATGATCTGTGGCGATGGATGAGGGATGAGGGCTATGGTGGTGAGAAAAGCGTGAGCCTGCTCCTCCCCCAGTTCTTTGTTCCGCATGAGGCCGGTCAGTAGCACGATGCAATTTTCAGATCCACAGGCCGGTAAAGCATCCAACAAAGGCTGCCTGTCCAAACAGTTAATCAACATCAATATCAACCTCTGCTGTAACCTGTGTCCCACACTATAATGTGGTGTTGTATAAATGTTCTGTTTCCAGTCTTTATGCTCGGCTAACCGACTGGCAGCTGTAGCTTCCTATTGACATGAGGTGATTTTCATTCTCCATCTCATTTAGTTGGGCCAGTGAGTCATGCAATGTACAATAGTACACAACAAGAGGTACTGCCACACCTCACTGAAAGGAGGTCATTGTTATTTTTGTTATCAGTTACACCTGTGTTCAACAAGTCAGAACGTCCTCGATGATAAAGGTGTATTTGCGATACACTGTGATGCTAAGGACTAAGGAGGGCCCACTCTACTGAAGGTCATCTGTGTCTCAGAATTTCTGTCCCACACAGACGTCCTTTTGACTTTAATCTGATTTACTGGTAGTACACCATTTTGTGTTAACTGTAACAAGTGTGGAAATGCCAAACTCACACCATCATGTAGAGACATTGATGAAAACCTGAAGGACTAGACATAAGATGCTCCATCATTAAACACTGCAGATACTAACCAGTCATTGCGACACTTGAAAGACGCTTCTTGCCAAAGTGTCTTGAGTTGAGAAAGAGTCAGATCTCTCAGCTGGAAAGCCAGTTGAAGGAACTTTTGTGATACCTTGAAGAAAATACAAACACATAAGGATTTACGTTATATGCATCATAAACAAGTGAAATTTAAGCTCAAGTTTTTCAAAACTATTAATTTTCAACCAGAACAAATCGCCCTCCCGCAGAACTGCGAACACACTTTTTCAACACACCAATCACCTGATCCCAACACAGTAATAAATTACAGGTGTCAGGTTCCGATGTAAATAAACTACGATGACGGTTGATTAGGTTTGACTGGCCTCCTGTGTATGGGACTAACACATTAAAATGATACACAGCCAAGCCCCAGGGAAGGAAAGCCACAAATACAAACACAAACAAGCCAACAGTAGTCTGGGTTATGTTACAGCTATACGTGATTTATATTAATTTGATGAAGACGATAAGTGTTCTTTACAGATAAATACAGTTTAAAGATGACTGCAACCTGTTGAGTCCTACCAGTTGGGGGTCTGAGGTGAGGCTACATAACATCCTGACAGTTTGACTGGCTTGCTGAGGTGTTGATGCCCTGGCTTTTCCTGGCCTTGCAGTCCCTTCATCCTCAAACTGCAGGTCAGTCAGCACGCCAAGACGTAAGACATCTGCATGAGCATTGAGGAGAACAAGCATCAGGGTCCACGTCTGTAAAACCGCACAGTTGCTAAGGTTTCGGTACTACTCCTGACCTGCTCCAGAGGGAGACCCCGGTTGGGATCTGAGCAGGAGCAAGGTGGACACTGTTTGGGTCTTCACCAGCCCTGCAGCCCTGGACCACGTTGCCATGGAAACGGCTTCAGTACAGTTGACCTCTTCCATCACTGTTGATCCATGCCTCTGAACGCAGTGCAGCTCTGACTGCACTGACTAACAAAAAAGACAACAAATCTCCCATCAAAAAAAGCATGAATCAATCAACTGTTGAACCAAATGACAACACAAAACTAGTTCTTCCTCTTATTCTGTGGTGCAGAAAAGTTACAACCAGCGTCATTGCCCACTTTCAACTTCCACTTCTCTTTAACTATTAGTCCAGGTCCATAGCTAGGATTTTAGAAGTCCAACAATAACTATGCTGTGTTTACTTACTTTTTTATTTACACAAATTATGGCCTAACTGCACACAGCTAGTAAAACAATATAACTGGAGAAATATTTAATCATATAAATATTAGTTTGACCTCATATACTGAGTCTAATAACATTGAAATCAGCCTAACACAACTACCCTGTGTACACTGTTTTTATTGAATATAATGTAAACTCTGTGTCTACAGTGGGATCCCTATAAAAATAAAACACAGAAGAGAGGTAAACTCACTGTATCTTCAGTTAAAGATACTGAATGGGGCCAGAAGTTTGCCAGCCTGGATGCTTGGCACTGTTTTAGATCCCTGCTCTTCAGCAGTACATGTCCTCTCCTTTCATACCTGCTGGTGCACGTTCCGTACACATCAGTCTGAGAAAGAGTTGTTTAAGAAAAGTCAGATAACCATGTGAACACAATATATTAAGGCAAAATGGTGTTATTGGAGATTATTGTTTGCAGCAGGAATAGAGGTGGTATTGGTCAGACTATAAGTAGTTTACATCCCAGTATACATCTTGCAAATCGAGCATATATAAGATAAAACATAGCCCTCATTAACCATCACCTCCTTTTCCAATTCCTGTTTGGAAGCCATGCGGGAGGTCTGGAGCATACTCAGTAGAGCCCTTTTAATGTTGAGGGCCCACACCTGCTCCCCCTCCTGGAGACAGAGGGCCGTGACCTTTCCCTCCCGGAGGGAGAACTTGAGGCGCTTTCTCTCCAGTGACTCCCTGGGAAACAAAAACACCAGATGAGCCCCCCGAGACCCGGGAACAAACAAGTGGAGCATCTGAACAGAGTATCACATTCAGAGGGGAAACAGTTGTGGCATTCCAAAATGATCTGGACTTAAACTTTGATTGCTGCAGGCCGAGAAAAGACAGAACCACATGCATGCATGCAGAACAACATGTATTCATTCACTATAACACATCAGAGTGTGTGAAATCAAAAGAATAATACCTCAAGCTCTTTAAACGTTGCACAGAGTGTTCTTTTTGAGGGGACAGACGCTTTATCTGTGGATTTCTAATCTGTTGGACAAGCATGTGCATAGATCATTGTTTTTTTGCAGTAGCCTACTTTATTTTTATTAATTTTTTTCAAAATTTTCTTTATGAAAGCTGACCTGCATCATTAGGTGACACTTTGAAACCACGTCAATATCAACAACACAGTCCAAAGCCAATCCATTCCTGCCAGCATTGGAGCCATGAAGAGTTGTGGTAATTGTTGTGCTATATCTGTAAGTATACCTCACCCCTCTCTGATAGGACAAGTCAAAGGTAGGAAACCCTACAGACATGAAACAATAATTAAAAAAATAAATATGTCACCAAGGGAAATCTTACAAATAATTGAATGTCTTGAATGAAGAAGAAAAACGTTATTTAAGTATTTGTCAGTGAGCATGCATCATATTCAACATAAGCGCAAACTGGATTCTCACCAGCACAACTTGAATCACAGAGATTTGGTTTGGTCTGAAAGCCATCACCTTCTGCAAAGAAAATCAGGTAAAAAAATTCAATTCTCAAACAACGCCTGCTATACCTATGTACTGAACACTCAAAGTAACGTCATCTTGACTCTAGTCAACTCTTAATTCAATGGAAAGTAAATGGCATACCAGGAATGGAGAAAAAAAAACACACAAGATAAACAACAAAAGTCATAAAACTCACCCTGTAGCAGAACAAAAATTAGTGTAACATTTAGACAATTGAGAAGTAACAAGAACATAGCCATAGCAGCCCTAATTCACGGCAGGTCTGGCTGCATCTAAGCCTCCACATGTAAGCGAAATGAAAACCAAGCACTGTTCACAGCCACTGAAAGACCACACTTGTACATGAGCTCCCACAGTGACCCATGGTGCTCCCAGCGACCAATCAGGAAATACCTTCCAAGCTGGGGCTACAAAACACTCACTGAGCCAATCACTTGACACAGTACTGGGCCTCACAAAAATAAAAAAGTTGTCTTATTCCCCCCATTAACCTGGACATACATACGACATGAGACACATTGGAAAATGATGGATTGTTTATTGCAGGAAAGTTAAACAGTTTGAATGCTAGCAGGCCGGCAGCATAATTACTTAGTCATCTGCATGGATAGATAAGGGCACAATAACGACAACACCTTATGCAGTACAATACACTACAAACAGCACAATAATAATTGCCAACGTTTTTTGCTGTTGTACATCTTCCAAAATAGAATAGATTTGCTTGAAAATTATTTCCAGATACACACTCCTATACAAACACTGTCAATATATCAATAAACCATGCATTTGAAGACAAAACAAACTAGAGGTAGGCTGATCGTGTCTGTGTCTCGAGATAAAAAATATTAAAAGTAGATATTTAGGGACTAAAGACTTTTCATATAACTTTTTTTTTTGCCAGAAATGTGAATTAAAAAGCCCCGCACCGCTCAGCTACGTAGTTGGGCTAAAACTAAATAACCCATCACGCCTTCCGTTCAAACCCGATCTCCTTCCCCCATCATTACCCAAACAGCCTGCCACCTACTTTCCAGGATGCACCCGCCGCCGCGGTCCACGCCCGAGTTGCGACGTCAGTCGCTGCGTGCTGCTGGTTGGCGCTGCGTTCATAACCCAGCCAAAAATGTAATCTTTGAGTTTTCCTTAAAATACTGTTAATCTGCGTTCACCCTCAACTTTTAAGTCATAAAAATAGTACTACAATAACATAGAATAAGTATGCCTAATAGGATGTATTAGGATTTTAAAAAATATATACACGTGTTTTATTGGTAATATATAAAAAATACGCCACCAGTACACAACTAGATGCACCATTTGAGTGTAATATTGTGATTTGCTATAGGACAGTGACTTAAATGTATAAATCAAATATTGGAGCAATTGTAGTGAAAGAATACGATGTGCTACGAGTGCTGCATTTATACACATTTAAACACACCGTCGTCCTGTTTTATCTGACAGACCCTGAACGCACCCTTAGTCCGGACCAGGGGGCGTAGGTTTGACCGGCTTCTCCGCGGCTCAGACACAATGAACCGTCAGACGGTGAGGGACACGCATGTTTGCCCGGAGGCATTGGCACGGTTTTAGCACATTATTATTCTCATTTCAATCTTTTTTTGGATAAAGTTAGTCTCTTTTTAACTACCGACACGCTATATGGCTGTAACAAGGCTCGGCTGGAAACGGTTGGTTCGTCGAGTTTGATGAAAACGAGGTCAGGCTCAGACTACTGTTAGCCCCTCCTGGCGGAAATTTCTTTTTCGTTTATTTTTTTTGTAGATAAAGCCACCAAACAAGGCCGGTAACAATGTCGTTGACGGCTTCGTCTGATTATTTTGCTGCCGAGTGTCTCGTGTCGATATCCAGCGGTCCTGTCCTGCACAGACCCACCCCGGTCGCCCCCGCCAGTCAGCCGGCCCCAATGGGCCTGCTCCCCGGGGAGCCCGAGATGTCGTGCGAGGACAGGGAAGTGCGGGAGGCACTGAGGCTGGAGGGGGCCAACATGATGGCGGTGGCCGGCATCCTCACCGACCTACACGGCAAGTTCCGCCCCATGTCGGCCTACTCGGAGAGCAGCAACTCCTCGTGTGGTGGGGAGAGCGGTTACACCACGTTGTCCGACCCCACCACCCCTACCATGACCCCCTCTGCCACCCCTATCCCCGGACAGCAGCAGATCAGGGGGGGAGGAGGCGTGGGGCCCCCGCGGTCCCCGGTGAAGCGACATCAGTGCACTTTCGACGGATGCGACAGAGTTTATGGGAAGTCGTCCCACCTGAAGGCACATATCCGGACACACACAGGTAAGGAAACACAATAACAGTGTGGTTGCATCAGCAGTTTACATGTGGTGGAGCTGCCTCCATAAAGTTAGTTGGCGAACGCCTAAATATCAACATTGTGCCCAACTTGTGCTATGTCGATGGCATGCAAGCCCACGTTGTTATTACGGGACTATCATAGAGAAATATGGGACGTGGTGTGCTCTTTGTGGGATTAGCTAATAGTAGTGTGGTGGTGTAAAATGTGTTCCCATTTACCCTCGACTTGGTACAATAACGTGGCCAAACAAAGAGGGAAAGACAGAACAACTCCCCTCAGAGACTGACAAAGAAGTAAACTAACAAAAGAACTGGGCAGGACGTTAAAATCGGTGACGATGGTCTTCCTCCCGCCTGCATTTGCATATGAAATGAACGTAAGACGAAACCTTAACTTCGAGAGCAGCGAGTTTATTGTTGGGCAAAGTGGGTCCTGTTGACGGCAGCCAGTGCTGGATGTTTGGGCTGTTGAGTTTTTTCTTTGGGCATCAACTTCTCTTCCTGGCGTCTGCTAACGAGTTTTAATCGATTTTATCCTCTAAATTATTGATAAAACGTCGGAAGAAGACCTGCAGAGGGCGCGTCCGATAATGGATGCGTCACCCCGATGTCTGGATGAACACGTTTTCGTTTCTTTTTGGTTGTTTAGCTGAGGGAAATCCCTGAACGTGTGGTGGCGCCTCACCCCGGTTTTCAACGGTGAATTTGCCACGATGCACTAGCTAGGTGTGGTTTGAAGTAGATCCACCTGTGTAAAAAAAAAACGGGGATCTACAACTGAGATGTAAATCCCCGTTGTAGAGCTCCACGTAAACCTCCATGTGAATTATCACTAAAATAAATCTGTGTGTTCAGGGTCAGTGAGCAGGCGCAAACGGATTAAGGACAGGAAACGGCTCAGAAACGGGGGTGGGAACGCCCACAAAGAACTCTGCAACAACAACGTGGCCTGGCTTTGTGATCTTGAAAATGGCTCCGAGCATCCTACTCGCTTATCCTGGGTTTGCTCATGTTGCCTGCAAGAGATTAAGGCTAGTATTAGCTTAGCAAGACTAATCTGGAGAGTATAAAGCCTAAATATGTGTTGTCACGTATTTATTAACAATGTAGAGATGTATTTGTCTACACCATATTTCACAAAAGTAATGCTAGATTTTGCTGGCCCTGGTTGGTATTGCATGAGCTCAGTTAAACTTTACTCCAGGAACGTATTCACACATTGCTTATCAATATTTGGTCTCTGAGTATATTTGTTAAAGGAAACAATAGTAAATAACCCTGTTCTGCCACACAAGTTGAATGCAGATAATTATTATCGTGAAGGAACAAAATATAACATAATACACAGACTATAAAATGTCAAAATCCAAAACTTTATTGTTATTTAAGATATGATGTATTAAATAATTAAAAAATAAATGCACAAATGAGAAATGAATTAGTTTGATACTCGATTATTTCAATAATTTAATAAAAAATATGAATGCAATCATTCCCTATTTTCACTATGAATTGGGAGGATTTGCTGATTTTCTTTGTTTTCTGTGATAGTAAATTGAATAATTTGGGGGTTTGAACTGTTGGTTGGACAAAATCATCTATTTGAAGACCTTTTGCTTTTTGCCATGGGCATTTTCACTATATTTTGACATTTTAAAGACCCAATGATTAATCAATGTCTGTAGAATTCTGCAGATTATCGATAATGGGAATCATTATACATACCAGCTGCTATTTCACCGATGTACTGCATTGGTGCCACACTTGTACAAAATCAGATTAAGTGATTGTCTCCCAAGTGTTAGTAACATATTTTAGCCATCAAAAACAAAATCTAATGCACGCTTGCATTGTAAAGCTAAGCTATCTTTGATAAATGATATGGTGGTAAATGGTTCTCCCCTCTCTTCTCTGCCTCCACGCTGCAGGTGAGAGGCCTTTCCCATGCTCCTGGCCCGACTGTGAAAAGAAGTTTGCCCGCTCCGATGAGCTCGCCCGCCACACCCGCACCCACACAGGGGAAAAACGCTTTCTGTGCCCACTATGCGATAAGCGCTTCATGCGCAGCGACCACCTGATCAAGCATGCCCGTCGCCATCCTGACTTCAAGCCCTCCATGTTGGGCCGTAACAAGGGCACATCCTCCTCTCCCAGCCCAATCATGCACCATTAGAATGGAGTGGTTTCCCAGCAGGAGCACAGAAGATCACAGTGGTTTCAAGTTAACCAGCTACAATCAGAGCCGCTGATTAGGCTTTAGCATTGCTGTGTTGTACTAAAAAAATGCACATTACACACACACACACACACACACACAGAAAATTGGATGCGAGGTTGAAGCAGCTTCATCCCTCCATCAACATAGATGAGTCATGTGACCACTATCCACCTGCTCAACATAACAAGGGTTGGGTATCGAGAATGCTCCATTCGTTAAGAAATGTGCTTTTCGATTCCACTTATCGTTTCCTGAAAACTAAGTTTGGACCTAAGCACTTTATTTATATTGCCGGTTACACGTGTCTCAAAGTACGTGTATAATGTTTACAAAATGGCGGACTGGAGCTAGCCTTTAAAGTGCGGCTACGCTTCAGACAAGACTATAATGGTGCACTGAAGTGTAATCACTGCATGAAAATAAATACATGCAAGGGTAAAAAGTCTGCCTAATACGACAACACATTTGTGACAGAATGGTTTAAGAATCAAACATGGTAGATGTCCTGTATCATGACAGTTAAATTACATGAACACATTTTTTATTGATCACATGACTGTCTGTTATTGTGGTTAATCCACTCAATTAATTACAGGACAAATCAATTTACTTCATCACATTGATGCAAAACTTCTGTAAACGTAATTATACCATAAAGCAGTCATGCTCATTGATTGCCTCACATTGCCTAACACGACAATAGTATTGGGCTTTATTGCCTCAGAGAGCAAAATCCAATGGAAAACAATTCAACTTGGCTCAACAAAGATTATTTATATATTGTTTAATTTTTTAACCAAAAACAAATTACTAAAAACATCATTTATTTTTTGTATATGGCAGTCTAGACCTTTTGAAAATAAATGTGTTTTTTTACTTACACCATACTTTGGTTTCTTTTCTTAGTCAGGATTCGATGAGAAAGGGAATTATTAAGCAGATTTTAATCGATCTACCCAACCCTAACAATAACCACATTTTCTCAAAATCTCACAACTTGCAGGGATTTTTCACATGTTCTGTAAAAATCTTCACATTCATCAAAAGCCAAAACTCGGTTTTCATGTGGTTAATTTGTAGATTGTTGTTGTGCTCTTCAGTCCGATTTATTTACCTTGAGTAACACACAATTGTGATGTTAGGTAGCGAGGCAGTGACTAGAAGCCTTTTAGATAATTCATTTTTACTTTTGCTCATTCCATATAAAAGTTTTAGTTGTGACATTCTTTCTTTTTTTTTTTATTGCATTGGTAACCATCATTGAATCAATTTTATAATCTTTTCTTTACATCCAATTTGACTAGTGATCAAATGTTTTTTGTGGATCAAACTGTTCAGGAGCTGTTTGCACGCCATCCTTAAGTCTAGATCAGTTATCGCTCATGAAATACTGGCACATAATACACAGTAGTATTATGTCTAATACTGATGCAAATGTATATAAGCTTTAAGCTTTTAATGTAGATACATGGTAATGCTACTAGCAGCAGAATTAATGTGTGATGAATTGTAGTCCTTATATTAGGGGTAACGGTATACTCTTGATAGGATGGCATTGCCTGTGAGTGTCGGTGTGTATGTATTTTTATTTACATTTTTGTTAGCGACAGAACTGAGAAAAGTGTGTATGCTATGATGTCAAACAATTTTTTGGGGAGGAAAAGATGACATAAGTTGAGCTTGACTTTCAGCCTGTTGCCTTCAAAGTAAAAGTCTTCATCCCACTCATCAGGGGTGTGAAGCCAGGCGGCAGAGCGCATTTTAGGATCAGGTGTAACAGGTTGATTTCAATGGTTTGAGTTTCAGCTAACTCGTGACCTTTATTGAGGTGCACATTTTGACTTGTCAAAGCAACAAAAGCACACGTGCAGCTAATCTGAATAATAAGTAAATGATGACTATGTAGGTGTCATTGAACCAGCAGGCATGTGTGACCGGAATACAGCCAATGTTGTTATTGGTTACGCCTGTGTTTAACAAGTCAAAATACCCAATGTAATAAAGACACGTTACAATGTTGGAAAAACAGATGAAGATATGTGAAGAACCTGTTCAGTCCATTTTAGGGAAACTGACGCCTAAATATTCCTATATGCCAAAAAAAGTCAATAATCAACTGTATATTTCAGGAAAAATAACATTCATCAGCAAAGCGCAAGTAATTTAGATATTTCAAATATATTCTATGACACAGTATCCAGGTCTGATTGTAGAGAGAGGTAGAATCTTTTTTTTCATGTTTCCACACTGTTTGTCCAGCGCATGGACATATTCCTTTATCTCAGTGAACAACACTTAAAGCCTTAAACTCTGTCATAACTACTTCACACCATGTTTACAGTTGGATCCTTGTATAGGTATATATACCCTCATGTGGGCTCATCACAGATACTCAATATGCAATGTGGCACTTTTTTCTTACAGGTGTATTTGGCTGAACAGTGTAATGGCTTGCACTGTTACTATGCTTCTACGAGCAAGCACTGTGGAACTAACATGTTAATAACCAATGGTTTGTAAAACCGCCTTTTTGTCCAAGTGCTTTAGAAAGCGTGATACAATATGTTTGTAGTAGTTTTTATTTGTGTGGCATAGTCATCCAGACCATCTCTTGTGATGGAATATGTATTTTTTTCCTATATAGATCTTTCAACTTTGTCTCCTCCACATTCAGACTTCACATGTCAACCTCATTCATGTGTCAAAACCTCTTTACCATTTCACTGTTGATCTCATTTTCATGGGAGCTGTACTCATTAGTGAATGCGATGACATTTTTTACACATTTATTTTTCAGAAGTTCGACCTGTTGACAGTATGTGGTTGCTGCTGGCAGTAACCACAGACACATGGACTGTTTAACTAAGGAACACACACACAATATATTTGTTTTTTATGTCTTGAAATGGAAATATTTGCTCCCATCTCTTCTCACAGATGGGTGTCTTCTCACAGATGGGTGTCTTCACACACCGACTCTGTCTGTCTCAAAGCTATAATATCACAATAACAACATACCTCACTGATTATTTTTTGCTATCGGTTTTACAAAATCCATCCAAACTGTCTTTCAGACAGCCCTGAAAAGCCATCAAACCTTGGATTTCAGAAACAAGTTTGTATCAGCTAAATGGTCTGCTATGTACCCTTGCCCTTATCATGTCTTTATATGCAACATCACTACTACCTGTACAGCAGCAGAATTTCATTTTTCCTGCCTCAATGAACTTCTGTTGTTAATAGTCAGGAGTAAATGAATCTCTGGGATAAATCAAGCCCCTGTCATTAAAGCCCAGCAGGAGTCTTAGTCATCAAGGGAAAGACTTGCTGCTGCCTCAGGCCGAGGTTTAAAGGGTATTAAAATGTAAAGAACAGATATCTGCAAACTGTCAATTCACTGCAGATTTCAATTGAAAGAGCTCAGTCCAAATCCTTTTGTTCATATCACTGAATGTGGCTTGATGACGGACGAGCGTTGTCCACTTTGGATTTCATTTTTGCTGCCTTGCTGAGAGAGAAGATGCGATGATTTCGCTTGTCACCACACTAATTCAGATATGCACATTGTACAAAAATGGATGTTTTTTAAATTGATGCCTAATTTTTACATTAATGTAATTTTTTTTTTAAACTCCTCTTGTCAAAGCTTTAGTTAAGGTAGAGAGGAGGAACTGTGGAACTAAATAACTGCTGCAACAAGTCGTTTTGATATTTATATTCTCAGGTGTCTTAAATTTTGAGCATTGGAGTTTCAATATTTCCTGTGCAACACCTAAGTACAAGCATGTTTTACTTCTTTTGTTGTGCTGATTAATTTATTCCCAAAAATGGTGTGGTTTAAATATTCTTTTCATTACTCATTTTGTGATATGGAACAGTGCTAATATAAAATGGTTCCATTGTTTGCTTGACATGAAAATACCAGTGCTTTTTTAAGAATTAAAACATTTAAGTTGATTTTTGCTCATCTTTGTTTTTTTCTTCTGCTTAATGAGGTATAATATATATGTATTTGCCTGATAAGATCTCAACAGAAATTAGTTTGTTTCATGAGTACAAGGTGTTCGCTGAATCTCACTTGTAGGTCTTACTTCTTAAAAAAATGTGCCCGGTTTCTTTTTACAATGTCCCTCATTTTTTGTTAAAACAAAATGTTCTTGTGTTTAATGTTATATTTTCTTCTTATTTCTTTGTACCAAATTATGTTTTTACAGGGAACTTCCTTTTTAAAACAATATCTAATGTTATGTTAATATCACACAACCTAGACATTTATTAGGCCCATTATTAAACACAATGTCCTGTTAAAACACATCACACTGTGGACTCATTAAAACATAAAAACATTTATCACTATAACATTATAATGTGATATGTTTTATGACAACTTCCATCTTGTTAGTACGTCAGCAAGAGAATGTCATAAAATGAAAATGTGGAAACGTTCAAATGAGTCTTAACTATGTATGGCCTTGTGTCACTAAAACTGAGTTTGATGTTACATAGTTATTACATGGAATCTATTAACCCTGAAGACATTATACTTTTGGAAAGGCTTCTTCACCTGCAGCCGCTTATGGCCTATATAACCTTACTAGCACAAAAACGGTGCTGCTTTGAATATGAGTATGCAAGGTACAAGCAATGAACAATGAGTAGAAAACTGCACAAAGTCACTGGCATGAGGTCCCTCTGTACATTTTCCTCATTCATCCTACAGCACAATTACTTGCAGCAGTTCCTGCTGCAGCACCTAGGGGGAGACACGTAACAGCAATCAACACTGAACCACTGTTTCCAGATGTTGTAGTGGCTGAGGAAACAGCAAATCTCCCCTCTAGAGTTCAGGGCTCTGTGGACAACACAAGGAAACATATTTCCTCAATCATTCAGCTATAAGACCGTTAACATTTTCTGACAGGTGAAGACTCGTTTTAACTGTCAATTTCTACAACAATAATGCTAAATACGCCCATTACAATGTCAGGTACTCGAATATTCTGTTTGTGGAAGTGGAGGAGAATAAAATATGTGTTCACTCAATCAGCACACACGGGAAGATATCTCTTTAGCTATAACATGTCTTTGTACCTGATAAAATCCCATTTTTCCATACGCTGTGACGGCTCCATGGTATTTGCAACTAGAAAGTAAAGTTACACATCCACATTTCACATGAAGTTCAGCAAATGTGGCTTTTCCTCGCAGTCTTTTAGTTTCAAGGGGATTTGTTAGATCAGTTCAACATCGAACTGATGTGAAACGGTCAAATAAGAGGGGAAGAACCGGAAATGAGAGGTGGTGGGCTTTAACAGAGGAGTGAGGCATGTGTAAGCACTGAGAGCCAAACGGACCATGCTCAGATAGGAACAAGAAAAAAGTGAGCAAAGACTGAAGTAAGAGCGCCTTGAAATTCCTCCTGTTAATCAGAATGGTCAATTACAAGTACATAATATACACATTTAGAGGAAGTGCTTACTGAGTGCCTCTCACTGTGGGTAAAACTCTCCTCTTCTTCTTCCAGGTCTGGTCTTGTCTGAGGGGCACTGGAAAATTAAGTAGTCACAACTACATATAGTCTGTCTACACGTCATAAAGTTTAATTACGCTATTGTTAAGGAGAATGATAATACATCATGTTTACGTTCTATAGTGATGTTTTAATGAGCAGACTTATGTCTTATGGTAACTATTACTATGCTGTATTTAAGATTTTTAAAAGATGAGGTGTACTTGAATTAGATGTCAACTAAATGATCAAATGTTTTCCTCTTTGTTATACATTGAAATGCATTAAGCATCTTCCTAAATGTAGTGTAGTTTATTTTATTGTGTTTACGTCTTGATTTCTGCACAGAGGGATCAACATAGATGTAAGCAGAGTATGTGGTGTATACACAGACACTAAAACCAAACATTAGGAAAGATTTTAGAAAAGAAAAAAAAGTTTGTTTTTTAAGTGAAACTCTGGCCTTGCCCTAGTTTGTGTCAGGATGCCTCCAAAAAGGGTCTCTGGATCAGTAATATGTTAGTAATTGTTCACAAAATAAGCTCCCTTTTTTATATAATTCACATTCCCAATGATTTATAGTTTAGTAAAGCTTTCATACTTCTTGCCGACAGAACTGGTGTCAGTCAAGTCTTCCAAACACATAAGAAAAACTCATGACAGTAACAAACACTGCCACCAAATGAACATCATCCAAACCACAGGAAATGATCTTGTCAAGGGCAACTTAATTTGATAAAGGTCCGACCTGCTTGTCATGAAGAGAAAGCGAAGGCCATGATGTCATCTACATGGTAGGGGTAGTGAGTGTGGAAGGCCAATGATTGGCTGGCTCTGCGCCTCAGGTACAGCATGTAGGTGTTCGCCTGTAGTAGCCCTGTGCGTATTAGAAGACCCAGAACAATCACTTTCTTGTAGTTTTAAGTTTTGTATTTGTACACAACAATTATATATTCGGTTTTGGTCTCTAACACATCTTACCTGAGGAGTCAGGCCATAACAGAAGTTGGAATAAAGGCTTTTTGATTCCAACATGGGTGCCACAATTGTCAGATTCTCTGCTATCATGTCAGATAGCACCTAGCGGTTTGTCAGGAGTGCCGGTGATATCTATTAACCAGTCTGTCCCAAGTCGTCGGGCAGCTCTGAGTGCTGCCTGCTTTGACCACGTGGGTGAACCGAGAGTGGGGCCAGTGTTTGGGACCGTCTGCACACAATAAAAAACAATGACATCATCATTTATAAAAAAAAACGATATTAAAATAAAATGATACCAAAAACGGAGAACATTTGAATAAATGTACCATAAATGGAAACTACATGTGTTTTTGTGCCCTTCCCCAGTCTCGCTTAAATAAATAAATGAGAACGATTTTCCACCCGGACGATTTACACTGTAGCACACCAGAAAACCTGAAAACACAACTCTCACATGTTCGTGACAGCATGTTCACCTGTGCTGGCGGCAGCACGTGTTTAATGAGATCCGTGTTTAGTGAGACGGTAGTTTGAGTCGTTTCGTTTAGTAAATAAAATGTCGGAAGCGTCAAACAGCGCAGACCCTCCCAACTGGATCCTTCAGCATCCGGCAGTGAGTGTTGTGAATCTCCGCGATGCATTCAGGGTTCTGTTGCTAAATCATGCACACACAAACAAATCTGTGTTTCTCCTTGTTTTAGTATCAACAAATGAAGAGTCTGGAGCTCGAGGACAGTGCACAAGTACACGCAGCTTTCCTCGTGCACATGGATCTTACTGAGGGTCAGTTTAACACGATGTTTTAGGAGTTATTAGTTTTGTGTCATACATAGACTAGCATAAGTCACCTAACGGGGATATTATTTCTTGAATAGGATTTATTTTCACGTTAATCAATTGTGCTTTAACAAGGAGGAGTTGTGTTTACTCTAAGTTGTATCTCCCACCATTGTGGTTAAAATGCTGCTTCAGCACATAACAGATAATTACGATGAAGAAATAAGAAACCCATTGATTTTATTTTCATTTACTTAATTCAATTTGTCTTTACACTTTCAAAGTTGAAGATCTTGAGGGGAAATAAGTAATATAATCACACCTTTAAATCACTCAATGTGTCCTAGATTATGAACTCCTCGGTTATTAAAACTTCCTAATTGCACTAAAACGGTCCTGAGGACATGAACGTGGTGTCTTCAATGGCAGCCACGGACCCAGGCCACAGCTCTCACTCTACTTGTTTCTTTTTCTCCGCAGTGCGTCAGTGGAAAGAGGTGTCTTGTGTCAAGAGTCCTGAGCTGCAGGTAATTTTGCTGGAAGGGAGGGAGAAGGAAGGAGCACCCATCCAGACAGTTCTTCCACTTCCTGTTCACCGATCTCTGAGCCACAAAAGGTAACGAGACACTAGAGAAGCTCTTGAGCGTACTGCCCCTTCCTCCTTTTTGTTTAAACACTTTTACTATCACAACATGTCTCCCCGAACTGACATCTTCCTCCTCTCTGCTGTGCAGCATACGCCACGTGCTGGACAGAGGCTTCCCCATGCTGCTGTGTGCTGTAGCTTCTGATTCCACTCTGGTCTACCAGAGGATGACCGATGGGTTGGTGACACCGGACCCTCCTGCGGGCCCCTTCCAGGATGTAGGACGTCGGCAGCACCGGAAGAGACGGCAGAAGCACTGACCAGCTGGAGTGTGGCGTCATCTTGATGTTGTTGGTGAAACATGGGAGAGCCGAGTGGGACAGGTAGTCGGTCAGTTGGTCCATCTGTCCGTCTGTGTAGGCTGTTCCTCTAAAGGTGTACAGAGAACATGGCAGCAGATGCAAATGGACTGAACTGCTGTGCCCACTTAGGGGCTCTTGGTGAGAAACAGCTAGCTATATTCAAACAGCAAAGTCTAGTTCAGGGGTTTGCAACTTTTTGGCTTGTGATTCGTTCAAACTTTTTTGTCAAAGGTCCCGTTGACAAAGGTTTCAGAGAGTTGTTGACTCGGTACGTCTCGATACAATCAGGGGTGCGTTCACACAACCCCACACTTAGCAGTATGTGGTTACCGGCCTTCCTTAAAACATTCAGGCGGGACCTGATTAGTCAGATCCCAGGAGATCAATGAAACATTTAATTTGAAAGGACCATTGACCGATGTGAAAAATGGAAATGGTGGCATCTACAGTTACGGCTGTGACGGAAACCGGAAAAGTGAACATTAAATAAAGCTAACAAAAAGAGTGCAATAGAAGTTGGCTCTCGTCGATAGTGGCAACAAGGTTATTATAAAGTTTATTTGTATGCGATAACTTTGTGTTTCTATTAACCAGCTAACTAATCGAGTCACAGACAATTGGATTTATAATATTGTTCCCTGCCTCTGTTTGTTGAACATACTTTTCTTTGTAGCTCTTCGTACCGTGCTGTAGAGACACACCAAGTAATGGTCACACTATGACTAAAGATATTCATGTTTTCTACCCATTTTCCAAAAGAGACCATATTCCTACAAAGCTGTTTACATGCTCATGGACCTGAATGTTCCACTAGTTTTCCCGATAGTATGCAATGGTGCATACTCTGATTCATTTAAATCCCCCTTTCATAATGTTTAGGAGCAGGTGTGTTTGCCCTTCCGACCAGAAATGTGGGCTTTCATTTTTGGCAGGCATCTCTGCTCCAGCCTTGCAAACTGAGTTTTCAATGTTGATTTGTGGACATAGTTTGTTTACAACAAAGCTGACATACTGCGGTGAAACCCCCAATCGAGACCTAATGTATATTCCAAATGTGTCATTTTTGTTCAGAGATTTCTCTTGAAACAGAATAATATCGTTGTACCCCACGTCTTAATTGGAAAAGGCTTCATTCGTAATGATATACTTAATTTGTCTATCCTTTTCATTCTTGTTTATCTTTATGATAAAATTGCCTGTTAAACTCAGCCATCAATTGGGCTCACATTACCAGATGCATTGAGCTGGCCATTAATAATCGTACCACCCAATTTGGGTGTTTTAACGCACTCCAGTGCCTCATGGTGGGACCAGTTTGTATGATATGGTGCAGCATATTAAATACCGTTTGTTGACGCAGCAATGGTGTATTCTCTTCAGCGAGGGGCCTTTATTGCTAACCAAGCGACTCATCCGACCGGTTGTTCTGTTGGCTCTTCTTTACAGTAACACAATTTTGTCAGCTGTGTGAATAAGTTAGTGAAATCACTTTATTTTTCTAGAAAACCAAAAATTCAACAAAGAAACTGAACACAACAACATAGCACTGGTGAGGGAAATACATAATCAGACTTCTGATGTGACGTAGCAGAGTCCACCCTGAAGGTGTAACACGGGACAGATACCAAAGCAGTGGACATCGATGACCCTGCGGTTTGAGTGCATGAGTGTGAGTATGTTTTAATGGTGTTTTAAACAGTGTCCTAATGAAAGGAGGGACTTGACTACATGAGACAGAGATTACAACACTTCAACCCTGAGCCTTATTCAACATAAATACTCTACGTTATAGCAGAAACAGACATGGACAGACAGACACTGTACTGGCCAACGTACTGTAGAAAAGAGGTTCATACTGTGTCTTGGAATGCAGGAAGTGTCCAACCTGTTGACTTTTCAGGGAGGCATTTAAGAATGAAAGTCAAAATAATGCAGATAGGGACGTAATCTTCACGTTGAGAGTCCAAGAGAGCACAGGTTGCTTCTGTTGTTGGAAATGTTCATAAGCAACAGTTTGAATGGTTCAAATGTTTATAGGAAGTCTGGGTAACCGCCATGTCTATTGCAGCAAGTAAAACCTCAATAACTTAAAAATATTAAACCATCTTTGATTTGTGTGTTCCTTTCTCTCTTGGTTGAAATATGAGCAGGAACTAATGTGAGCAGGAGGGCAAAAAGGTGCTTGATTCAAGTTAGTAATCCATTCTTCTGAGGCGTGTTCATACAGGGGACAGTCCTCCTACATATAACACGTGGTGCGGCCCGTCCGGAACACTGCGACGACAGTTCTTTCATATCGGGGCCTATGGATACTCAACCACAGTGCTATGGCATGTCCTCCTACTCTGAGCAGTAGTCCTGGCCCTGGAAACAAAACAGATGTTAGTCTACGTTACATTTTTAGTCTCATTTGATGGCATGTGTTTCATATTCCGAAGGCTCACACACCTTACAAAACAATTAAAGTGAGCAGACTGTGTGTCTGGGAACCGAGGAGCAACTGAGGGTCAGCGATGCACTCAGCTGTGTTATCACGAGCAACCTCTACTGGCTGGGAGCCGGTGAAGAGTGAACGAGCTGGCAGTCATTGGCCGTATAAAACAGACAATCAACGGGCCTTTGAGAACATGTGGCCCTGGAGTACGCTGCAATAACTGGGCACCCAAAAAAAGATCATGCCGTGTGCTGCAGCAAAATGAAAGATGAGCCTTGGACCAACACAGAGGTGCACACGCATTCAGACACACGACTGATCGCATGATCCACCAGGCGGAGATGAGAATAATAGTGGAGGCCTCATACTCTGATACGCATGACATCATTTATCACTTAACCTTTATGCCACAAAACAATGCGACTCATTAAGAGGCCCAGTTTATCCAAAGCAATCCTCTGGATCCAATCGCACTGTAGCACTCAGTGCAACATGTTTTTGCAACAGTGGAAAGCACAGGACACGACAGATTGAGGCTTTTTTTTTATTTTTAAGTATGACATCTGCTGTTTCCCCACTTGCTACAGATGTGATGCAGTGATAGGATTAACCTCCATTATGTCATTTAGCATGAGCTTTTTTGCTAAAATATGGAAACAAAAAGTGACTCCAATGATGGTTTGTCATTTCTTACTTTTTCAATTTTCTCATCCAACATCCTGAAGAATTCTTGCTGACTCTCTGAGGAGTGGATGCTCCTGCAAAGCAAAATGGTACAGCAGGTTAGAGCATAGCACTATTACTTACTATAACAAAACAGACACACTACTAACACATCATATGAATTATATTGTAACAGCATCATCAGTCGGTGACACTTACAGAATCTTTCCATTTCCGTTTGACCCCGTTTCATCCATGTGTTGACCTTTACCAAGGAGAGCACTTTTCTCCTGCAAACACACGCACACAATCAACCATTTGATCTGAAAGTTGTCTTATGATCCCATTATTCAGCAGAATGGGAAACGCAGCAATTACACTTACAAATGAGCTATCAAAAAAAGATTAACATGACAAATATGTTGTATTAATACAAAAGAGTTTTTCCTCATTAATATGCAGATGTATGCAGCACGGAACTCCAAAATCATGCAAAAAATTTCTGATTATGAAGTTTATGTCATTACTTATTTCAATTAAAAATTTACTATTTTTTACAGATGCACAGGATCCATTGTACTATATAGTAAATGTCCCGTTATAGACATGATAAAAGACATGAAAAGAATACAATAGCACCACGCACTGTGCTGTCCTGGCCGTCCATGCCGCCCTCTTCTCCACTGATGTACTTGACTTTCTCCACTCCCTTCATCTTGTACTCATCTGAGACAGAGAGGAGCACATCTCCTCTTATTAATACACTGCAGCAGAAGACGACACACTCACAGCACAATCCTCTGGACTAATAGTTCTCACAGTTCAGTACTTGGCAAAGTCATTATCTGCTCGAGTTCTCACGCTCCAGACTAAATCCTCACAATGGCTGGCAAACTGCAAACACATGAGCCGTCAGCCTGATTCTCCTCTTTTCTCTGCCTCTCCATCTTTTCCCTCACACATGCACAGCCCCCTCCTCTACCTCACTCCCACGCATTTAGAAAGGAAATGGAAATACAGTAACGATGCATAGTAATGACGGCCTGATGGACTGATGTAGTTATAACACATTATTATTTTAGCTAACAGAAAGACAGCTCGCCAGTTAATAGTTTAAAAGTTCACTCCAGCAATTTGAATCATGGCTAAACATTTCCAATGTCAAATTAAGTTTGAATTTACACTGTTTTATTAATAACATACCAAAAATATTTATTATTGATAGTATTGTTATAAGTAGTAGTGGTAGTATTTTTGATTTTTTAAATCACTACTTTTCTGTTCATGGGCTCGAGTAAATACGAGAAGTTGAAACAAAACAAAAATATTCTGAATGCATGTTGACAGTGCAGGTGGATGTTTTACAGACAGAATAATATATAAAATACATACTGTATTTATATAGTAATATAAATACAAAGAGAGCTAAAATAATTTGATTTGCTTAATAAACTAAAAACAGAAAATTAAACGGCAATTTCCTGTTCCAGCTTCTACAATGTGACAATTATAGCTTTTAAACCTTATTGTTCACTGAATATCTTGAATACACAATACCTTTTAGGACGACATCTTGGAATCAATAATTTGTATAATTTCATAGAATAAAAAAACAGCAAAATGATACTACTGCATGAGTTGATGATGAATGTAATTGTTAGTTGCGGCCCTAGACAAGATTCAGTTATAAAGTGATATATAGCTCTAACTGTTTGATTAGTAAAGCACTAATCAATGGGTCCTTCATTATCAGAATCCTTATGGAATACTGATAACAATTTCCCAAACTATTGAAAGATGAATTATTTTATTTGACATAGCCATATCAATATAAATGTGGCTGAATCATTAGGGAACTTCCATTTCATGACATTGATAAAAGGTGCCAAATACCTCATTTATCAAAAGGTCAGCCTGACCCCAAATTAAAGCGAGAATATCAAGGAAGTGGAATAGCACCTGAGAGGTGCATTGGAAATGTGATCAAAAGTGAACAGACTGACCAGAGAGGAGGTCCCCGTTGCTGTAGGCTTTATTCTGGCCCTCTTCCCCGTTGGGCACCGCAGACACTTGCTTGGTAGAGGTGCAGCCCATCTCCTCCTCCTCAGCTGCTCTCCTTCTCACCCCTGAGCATCACAGGCACACCTGGGGGGCGCAGGTATGAGGCCGTGATAAAGTATGGTTGGATATGTGTAGATCAGCAGTTCAAACATATTTTGTGAGCAAGACCCCACAAGCAGAACAGCCTCCGATCACAGACAGGCCCCTTGATTAAGGTTTGGTCTCTGGGGAAATCATCTGAGGAGCATTTGTTCATATTAGACACATCCAGTGGAGGATGTGCTCTCTGTAATTAACATTAGCTCTTAAAAGGAAAAGAAGTAAACTAGTCTTCATTTCACAGGATTCCCCTGAACTCCAGCTTGGCAATCACTCTTTTTTTCTTCTAATTTTTCACAATCAATTAGTTATGAAGAGCCCCACCCTAGCAAGAAAACACGCGGGCATTCCAATCTATTCTGGAAAACACCGTAAAATAGTCGGTCTAGCCGGGTGTGAATCATGCACACGCCGGTCTGGGAAACACCAATCACAACGTGGGCATGGTTGTGCCAGCTGCACCGCAACAATAAGGCCTTTCAAGCTGCAAGGACACCACTGTGCCAAGCGAGCAGCTCGTTTCTATTAGTGAATGGGGGGGTTTCTGTGGCGCTCAAGAGGATTAAAGTGTGATCATGGACAAGTGCTCCCATCGCCACCGTTATATTGACTTTGAAGACTCGCAGAAATGGCTAACATCACGGTATCTTTGACCAAGTCAATCGATAGTATTTTGCACCAGCTCTTCAAAATGCAGAGTGGTTGAAATCAATATGATATGATTAATATTAAAAAGGCACTTATTACTCAGCGGAGTTGAGCTGCACGATCAACTGAACCGCACAGATCACCTCCTCACATTTAGCTCACATTTGTACATTTATACAGATACAAGCTGCAGCCTGTAAACGGTGCATTACTGGGCTATCTCGTACAATTTTAATCACGCCAATAACGAGAAGTCAGAGGAAAATGCATTTCTCTTTAAGCTGCATAATATCAACCTTCGTCTCATTTCATAACATCGGAGAGAGGGGACAACGATCAGGGTTTCTTAAACAAATAATAACAAAAGAAGGTGCGAAAAGAGCAGCCATTCTCCGGCCAGCAGGAAACAGGCGATCTGGCAAATAGGGAACCAAGTAAACGAACAAGAGCGAAATGAGGTACAAGAATGGGGCAGAATTACCTCTCCGGTTTATCCATGGTTCCTTTGGTGTTAGTTCAGAGAGGCTTCACTCCTGAAGCAGGACCCAGACCGCATCTGCACCTCTCGGCTCAATACAGGCATCAGCAGTCGAGAGGCAGTCAGTACGTCTGCCAGCTGTCTGGTCGGAGCTCATGGCCCGATACTCTGTTAAAGTGATAAATTAGTGGCAACCTATTCGAAAATAAAGAAGCGAGTCAAAATATTTCCCAAATATAAATATATATTTTTAAATGCTATTATTTGTCAGCGCAAAACACAATTTCCGTATGATTTTTGGAAGCATCCTACCTCTTCGAGCGATGGAAATTTGCCTAAGTTGAATTTCACCCGTTGCCAGTCGGACCTAATTGACCGGCGCACCAGGAACTTCGTCCAGCTCATTCCTACGCATCATCAAAGTTGACAGCCGAAACATATACCAAGTTTTTAAAAGTTTCACTGCCTCAGAGAAAAGCTGACAGTTGACGTCGCCGATTATTGACCTCCGTGAATATGACTTCACTCACCATGATCACGCGCGTCTCGGACGGACTCACGCTCGCGGCGTCCATACAGGAGGATGAGAAGGTCTGAATTAAAGCTAGCTTTCCCTTATGGCCTCTGTGTGGGGATCACTGCACCAAACTCCATTCAGAAAGTGTGATGTTAATGACTGCTAGCTTAGTTACATTTACCCAAACAAGAGTCAAGACTTTAATTTGAATCTTGGTACGGTTAATATATTGGGACATTTGGGATATAATATGGTAATCGACGAAGCTTTTAATAAATATATAACCTGTTTTGTACACATTAAGGTCAGCTAACAACGAAAGTAGTTACAGTTTCTACTGGCAATACATGGTGCATTATTTTACTGAAAACAACTGTTAAAGTAAAGTAAAAAGAACCAATTCAAACTTTAGCTAAACGTGATATATATATATATATATATATATATATATATATATATATATATATATATATATATTTTAAGGTGTATAGTCAGTTTGAATTTGAAAAAGTGTAACTTTTTTTTGGAAAGAATGCAATGTTGCTTATAACATAATTTACAGCTTTGCGTCATCCAGTTCTGACTACACCCTGCTTTTATTATCTTATTATCAGTCAGGAAGAGACCTCCAGCACTACCAGAGCCAAGCCAAGCAGCTGTGTCGTAAGCTGAATGCTCAGAGTCCAGACCGCTGCACCCTGGAGGCTGGAGCCATGAACTTCCAGTGAGTTACCAGAAGCTCAAAATACTCTTGTTTTAAGTGTCGTCTCAAAGGGAAACCCCTTGTTACTTTTGAGATATTGTATATACTTTTTTTTTTTTAAATCAATAACCACTAATTCGGACTGATCTTGTTTTGATTCCAGCTACTTAATAGCACAGGGTGTGTGCTACCTGTTCCTCATTGAGGCTTCATTTCCTAAAAAGATAGCCTTTGCATACCTTGAAGACCTCCACAGTGAATTCTATGACCAGTATGGAAGGAAAGTAGCCACAGTAACAAGGCCATACTCTTTCATCGAGTTTGGTAAGACAATTTGAGATCTGGTACATTCAAGAAAATGTTTTGTCTTAAACTTCATGCAAAAACAAAAAAATTCTTAACTAAGCTTATGTCATTATGCATTGTTCCAGACACATACATTCAGAAAACAAAGAAATCATTCATTGACAGTAGGAACAGGAGGAACTTTGGCAATATTAATACAGAGCTACAGGATGTCCAGAGAATTATGGTGGCGAATATTGAGGAAGTTCTGCAAAGAGGAGAATCTCTTTCTGGTAAGTACAGTAATACAAAGGACAAATTACCAAGAACATAGAAATCCATACCTATTTTGCTGTTACTTCTTTTTTTGTGAAACATTTTGTTCAGTAAATCTGAGATGTTGATTGTACTACAGTCAATATTGATAATTTATTGTTTATGTGTCCCTGTTAACCCTGTAAATCATTCCCTATTTTTCTCAGTATTACATCAGTACTGTTACACAACTTGATGTAATGTATGTGTATTGCTTGGTAAATATCCAGTCATCTCATCGCAATACTTTGTTTCCCTAAGCTCTAGACACAAAAGCCAGCAATCTGTCCAACCTGTCGAAGAAGTACCGCAGCGATGCCAAATATCTCAATACCCGCTCCACGTATGCCAAGGTGGCTGCTGTGTCCATGTTCTTCATCACACTCATCATCTATGTGCGTTTCTGGTGGCTTTGATGGACGTCAAAAAGGATTTGAAGGGTGCTTCCTTTTGAAAAACAAGCTGGGCTTCAATTTCTGTTATATACCCGGGTGCCTTTAAAAAGGGATCGTATACGGGTGTTCCCTATTGAAGCTTAAAATGACTTCTTAGGTTGTGTATAGAATTAAAAACTGAACTAAGTCAAAGCTGGATAAAGATCCAGCTTTGACTTAGGCCGTGTATAGAATATAAACTAAGCCATAGGTCTGTGATGGGACAGCTCTATGTATTGGAGCAAATGCGCCGTGGTGAGTTCATGTTTACTGGAATATTGAGAGCAGGGTGTTGCTACATTAACAAACTGGAAATAAGGGTTTCTGTTAAGAGTTTCAGCATTCAGGGGAAACCATGTATGAATATGCAGAAGTGCTGTGAAAGGTCTTAATACTGTGATAAAAGAATGATTATTGTAAAAGTTTACATTGTAACAAAGTCTTTTTGAAAATAAATATTTATCAAATTGTATTTTCCATTTTACAGCTGTATTTGACAGAAGCTATTTTAATATCATGAACCGGCAGCAGCAGTCCTCTTCATGGTGTATACACACACCTAGAAACTAGTATTTCCATGATCACATACATACTCTGAAGCCAGCTCATGTTCACACACAGAACACAATATGGAAAGCAAAAAATATGGGCGGGGTCACCGACACAACTTTAAAAGCTGCTCTGTACAGGGAGATGACAATGTTCAAGTGAACTATGAGACTTAAGGAGAACTGAGAATCTGTGCAGCTGATAATGTCAGTCACAAATACAGTCTCGGATTAATCCACATATTTTGGATGGTTAATAGACTGGGTTTTAGTCGTACATTTCCACGACAAAGAGGAAGCGTTTGGTGCCCAAAGTAAAGCCTTGCAGTTTATTCTGCCCTTGTTCAGATGAAACTTAATTTATTGGCACGTATTTTCTTCTCAGTTTCCCAGTCAATAGAAGATTTGAACTGTTGCCTCCGTGAGTTATTCAGGCTCCAAAAGGCCTGGAGCCTGACAGTGTGCAGAGCTCCTCTGGGCCCTGCAGTTATTTTTTGTTTGTCTGGCAGCCGAGTATCAGCCCCTGGATGTGCACACACTTGGTCCATCCTCTTGTAGAGTTATTCACGACAGTTACAGGAGCAGAGTTTGTGTCCCTTTCCTGTCCTCCAGGGTGACGAATGGAAAAGGCTTATGCCATCATATCAAAGTCGTCCCTCTGCAAAATAAACGCAGTGCTTATATGACATCAGCTGAAGACACTTGTAGGTTTCATCATAGATGCAAACACAAGTCGGTCATTTGCATTGAAACAAAAGACTTGTAGCGGATGCGAGAGCAGAAAACTCACCTCCTCATTATAATTCATGACATGCTGCTTGATCTTGGAAGAGTCCACCCAAGTGACAAAATCTTCCATATTTCTGGAAAAGGTGTCAGTGTTGCGTTAGTACTTGATCACGGAGACACCTTGCTACATGTATCTATACTGCTATTTCGGTTTCTGCAGAATGGACGTTTGCGGCAGTAAGTGGTTCACCACAAATTATGAGAAGACCAAACAAAATGTGGCCACTGACCTTGTAACGAGGAATGCTGGGTCTGTGACGATGTCTGTGCCAACACGCACATCTGAGACTGAGTCAAGGTCAAAACAATTTCTCCCCTTGGACATAGACAAAACTAACCAATCATTCAAAGGAAATTCAAGACATAAAACTCAACTTCCAAAATACAAACTCTTGCAATAAGGAAGCAATGAAGGATACGTCCTTGTTCGATGAAGGTGATGGCGGTCTTCATGTTCTGAGCCATACGGAGGTTCAGCAGGATGCTCGGCAGCCTCCTCCTGCAGGAGCCACAAAGGTGAAATGAATGACAGAAAACCACAGTAGTGATACATGTTCACAATAAAGGACTCTAAAAATGTGTGTGGGATGATTTACCTGCAGAATGAAGAAGCTGTGACTTTCTCTGTGAGGGACAGATTCTGTTTGGTGGGCAAGAGACCAACACCGTACCTTGTGTGAAGAAACAAGAAGATTATCAGTTTGTTATTGTGTTTTCAAACAGATAAACCAAGACTGCCCCAAACAGCAAAGGAAAACAAACACCACTGTGTGTCTGCACAGGAGCCTGTTCCATGAAGCAGCATTGGTGATCCAGGATGACCGCATCATGAAGCTGGTTATCAACTGGATATTTCAACTGGGTTTCTCAGTTCATGGTGATCTCCACTGAGCTATCTTCTTGTTACAGGAAAACCAAAGTTAAAGAGATCTGGGCCTTAAAAGGGGATGGATAACCGGCTTTGTTTTGCTTCGTGATTCAGGCGCCAGGTGTTGACTGAAAGCTTATAAGAGAGATGATTTTGACCGAGAAACTCACAGTTTTTCTAGCAGGTGGTGTGTGCTCTGAGCTCTGAAGCCATCCTTCTCGTCCAGGTCTCTGATTTTCTTGGCGAGATCTCTGATGTTACGACTCAGCTTGTTGTACCTAAAACAGAGGACAAATTTAAAAAAGGTTCTGTACACTACTATACAAATGAACGTCTCTACTATTCACTGGTCAGCTGCTTCACTTAAAACAAACAGAATGTGTTCACTCAAATTATACAATTTCAAAAGGTTTGGGGGTTATAAGCTCTGATATCTGGTCCTGGGACATTTCATGTGGTTTTACGTGCTGAGCATGTGAAATAAGAAGATACACATTTGTGTTTTGAGTTTCAACCTCGCTATTCCGGCTACATTTGGTTTGACTTAAACTCTAAATAGACACATTTAATGTGTTATTACGGTTGTCTCGGCCTTCACACACATTAGGTTTACTGCAGCCTCTTCACGCACACACGTCGTTGCTTACTTGGTGTAGTCCTCCCTCTTCTCGATGTGGTACTTCCGCAACACTTTGACCTCGTGCAAGTTGTTGTCCACCTCCCAGTTGATGAAGTCAACCTTCTTCAACAACTTCTGTTCATGGTGCTTTAATTTACGAACCATTTTGTAAAAAAAACTTCCGCTGGCTCAATACAATATATTTACAAGATGCTCGCTCCCACTAAGCAGCAGGCTGAAGAGGAAACACGTGTCCTTCTTCTTCTTCTTCTTCTTCTTCTTCTTCTTCGACCGTTCGAAGTCGTACGTCGAGTCACCGCGCGCTGCAGCGCCACCTACCGCCGCTCAACCACATTGATTTAAAACGTTACATCCACATATTCACAGCGGTTTCAGTCTTTATCCACCAATAAAAAGGTGGTAGGAGCAGGCTTTCACAAATTCAAAGTCCAACTATTATATACATTACTCTTTTTTTTGTTTGTTTTGTTGGATGCGTAATTTACCCAGCTGAATAAAATAATATATTATGTACCTCCATAAACCTCGACGACATCAAATCATATCACTCCCAATACATCAGTCTTACTGCTCAATGAAACCTAAAGAAACCCATGTAAGACGCTCACAGAAACCCGTTCTTGATACAGCCTCTGAGCTGCTACTTTGATTCACTGGTTGGCTTGACTAGATATACATTTTTGGTTAGGATATGTTATACATTATTATTTTTGTTCTGATAAGGATTGCTTTGATTATCTGTTATATTGTTTTCCTTTTCATTTTTGATCAAGTTTTTGATCAAGTACTTCGTTAAAAAAAAAAGAGAAAAGTAACTTTTTTCTCCATAAGGAGTCGCTAAAGGTTTGGTGTATGGTCGGTAGTCGACTTGTCGATTCGTTCCTTCAGAACAGAGACAGACTCAGTCCGGGCTGGAGGCGAGAGACTCGGGGTTTACTGCAACATTTTCCAGTTTACAGCTGTGAGATAGTTTTCTGTGTTTTGGCCATAGTTTGGTTCACATAGGGGTCGGATTAACTTTTTGAGTGTTATAATACGAGCATAGAGGAGCAAAAAGGAGAAGACTATCCAGCGAGTGAGTGTCGGACACTTTCATCCACGTCCTTATTACCTGAGGTCCAGTCCAACAGGTAAATTATTATTGTATGATGGAGTTTGAGAAGGAGATCTTTTTGTCTTTATTTTAATCTGTAGCCTGTGTCCTTTCAGGGACAGTTTGTTCAAACGCACTTATCATCAATAGAAAGCTATAATAACCATCAGATGAGCCTTTAATTAGAGGGTACCTGATTTCATTCACTCACTCACTTCTCTCCTTATCCCTTTTTCTTCTGCCGGATCCACATCCTGGTGAATTTGTGATTGTAAATATGTGTTCAAGTCAAACAAATGAGTGGGTGTTTGCAAGGGATGGCGCTCAGCTGAATAACTTGTTATCCTTCATATCTAAGACTAGTATAACCTGCATGAGCTGACCTACATGAGCTGTGCTCATAGTTTCAAATGTCCCAAAGAGCAGACCTTGGTGGACGTCCCACCCTCACCAGAGCCACCAGGGACATAGATGTCTTTGACTTGAGTTTACGACATATCTGTTTTCTATGTTATCTGACATCTGATATAAATGTAATTTTTAAAAGAGTATTGTGTGGCTACATTTCCACATTGATCTGACTCCCAGGCCTGACACTTACAGGAAACCTGGTTTGTGAAGACACTGCCATACTTTTGGCTATTCAGAGGCCAATGCCATGCAATTCATTTGTGACGGGAGAATAATATATCAGAACAAAAGTTTTAATGAATGCCGTCTTGCTTATAGAGCAACAGCTCCATTAGTTCTCTTCTGACGTGTTTCCCTGTGTAACTGATTGGTCCTGAGCCTGCCAGTGCTTCAATGTGATCAAAGTTGCAGACTATTAGACGCTTATAGTGTTGTCCATCTTGTGATGGAGAAGATAATTACATACCTCTGTTTCAGGAAATTACTGTACCGGGCATTCATGGGAATGTCCTTGGTTCAGTAACTGCAGCTGTCCATTAAACTCTGAAATGTAGTGGAGTAGAAGAATAAAATAATATAGATATTATTCAAATACAATATCTGTTTTACTGGAGATGTAGATCCTGCTTCAAATCTACTCTGCACTATACCTTTAGTAATTTCCTCTGGCAACATGCCTGGATGCAGGTCATTTGAAAGATGTGAGTGTGTTGTCCAGAAAGCAACAACAACTGGACTGTTTTCCCATCCGACAGCAGGTAAATATGGGCGTCTCACAAATGACGCCTGACATGTTTGGTATCTATTGAGACTTTGGAAACTCCACAAGAATTAACAAAACAGTCTGTAGGGTGGGTTTGTAACGACCGACCCACCAATAGGATGCTGCATATTAAGAGGTTAAATATTCTTGCAGCTGTCAAGTCAATTTTGGCAAACAATTTCATGAAAAAGTGTGAAGATCCTTGCATAGCTGCAAATGAAAGGTAATAGTGTTCTTAAAATGTTTTTAGAAAGAGAGAGAGAGTAGTGTTTGTTTGGTGTGTGTAGAAGGACACACACACACGCACACACACACACACACACACACACACACACACACACACACAAACACACACACACACACACATACAGACATAGACCCACACCAACAGAGAAGGATTGTGTAGCCGTGCCCCTTCGCTCAGCAGAGCTGCTAAATAGAGAGGTCAGTGTGTTAAACGCACCACACTGTCAACACTTCTTTGGCTCTCGTGGCTCTTTCTACCAAAGGATTTACAAACCATAGTAGAATACATACAACCATTGTATGTCATGGCTCAGTGGACTTTATCTGTCAGTAAAAGAGCAAACAGATTTACACAGTCCTTCCTGCGTTATTTTCACCAAATAACTAGTTTGTGTGCTTGAAATAATGAAATGACTGCGGGATTTAACTGCGGAAAGTAAAAAATAGAGTTTTGGTTAGACAGATCCAGGTACACATTAGCTCGAGCAAACCATCTACTATTCAGTTGTACCTGATATAACCCAGGAAAGGTCCCTCAGTTCCTCCCACTTCTTGAAGGGGACTGAAGCAGACCGACTCTAAAAGTGACATCGCCGCAGAAGTTGAGTATGGTGGGCCTCATATTCTGCCTTCCATTTTCTTTTTTATTTAGGGGCATATGGATGATGTGACAAAGACAAGTGGAACTGGCTGTTCAGAGAAAAGTTGCTTCACTCAAGAAATGTAAAGCAAAAGAGTGAAGAATGTCTTCAAGTCTCCCGGACCCCATAGTCTCAAGACTGGTAATAATTACCTCATTACTCTCAACCTAACCTTTAATAACTGAAAGGTTATGAATAACAACTAGACTGGACACTTGGCAGCGTGCTTTGTAGAGATACAAAATGTTTTAGTAAAAATGACATCAAAATTCAAAAGATAACTATTATGTTGTAGATTACTATGTTGTGTTTCTGTCTCTCTCTCTCTCTCTCTGTCGGTGTGTGTGTGTGTGTGTGTGTGTGTGTGTGTGTGTGTGTGTGTGTGTCAATGATGAAAGAAGTATTCAGACCCTTTACTTAAGTAAAAGTACAACAGCAACAATGTCAAAATACTCCATTACAAGTAAAAGTCTTGCATTCATCATCGTAAAAAGGTTTAAGTACAATCAGTAAAAAGTATTTATTTATTTAAACATATTCATTTCTGCAGAAGTAGCCCCAGTGATTGATATAGGCTATTATTACATCATTAGATTATTGATAGTGATGCAATAATGTGTTCTGCTATAAAACAATAGTATTTGTTTGTTGTACTTTTGTCTCATCTCTCTCTTTACTTTTTTCCGTGAAATATTGTATTATTTTACCTCTGTAAAATATAGGCTACTTCTGTACTTTTACATGGGTAGGATCGGTAATATAGGACTCGGTGTATTCGAGTATTTTTACACTGCGGTATTGGTCATTTTATTCAACTAAAGTATCTGAGTACATCTTCCACCCCCTGACTGTTACACCAGTGATAGTATTATCAAATGTTATTAAGAAGACCCATGTAAAATAGTAACTATGAATACTTATAGAGAGTACTTCTGCGAATCACAGCCAGTTTTTGCTCTTAGTACATTTTTATGAGATACTAAAATATCATTCAACTGTATTGCCTCAGAGGACATATTCTATTAATATATTAAAACAGGCAGAACTAACTAACAATGAGTCTATCACCAACCAGATAAGAATATGAATATAACAGAAAAAAAATGTGTTTCATTAAAATTTGGTATGAAGATAAAAATAAGGCTGTGTAATTTTTTAGGAAACTGCTGGTCAATAAGCTTCACTAATGATTCATCAATCCCTCCCTCCTTCCTGAATTTCTTTCTGTTGTTGGAGGCCAGTCTTCCATACCTAGTAAAGAGAAGATGACAGCTGTTTTGTACTTTGAGTTGTACTGTAAAATATCAGTTTTTCCCCCTTGACCCCATAATTCTTATTTCTGGTCTGATGCTTGTTTAACGTGCTTCAGGTCTACAGGCCGGTCACAGGAATGCCCTGCACTGCCTCAGGCTCCACTTTCTGTCAAACTACTGACCAGCATTCCTGATTGTTCCTCACTCACTCACTCTCTCTCCTATCTCAGACTCCTCAGAGACACTCTCCACTATTCTCTTGTGCTTTTCACTTTCATGCTCCCTATATAGTTTGTTCTTAATATGTGTGACAGATTTCAGCAGAAGCCAGTTTCTTGCTCAAGGGCTTACATACACTCTCAATTAGTCCCTGAGAAGGAGCTGCAGGGGAATTCCTAATTTCTCTGACTGAACCAGACTCACTCATTCTTCCTTTTTTTTTTGTCCATTCCAAAGACTCCTAAGTTGTCTACTAACTCTGGCACAGAGTCCTCCACGATGCTGTTGTCCTCGCCACACTCCTCCAGGCTGAAGTATCTGTCTCTGGGGGTGCTGGTGTTGCAGACCACCTCGCTGGTGCTGACCATGCGCTACTCCCGCACCCTGAAGGAAGATGGCCCCCGTTACCTGGCCTCCTCCGCTGTGGTGTCAGCCGAGCTGCTCAAAATCCTCGTCTGCACCATCCTCGTCTTCAAGGAGAACAGTGAGTTGGAAGAGTGGGAAGGGGGACAGCATGCTTTTCTCAGTTTCTCTCTCTCTTATTAGTCTATTTGTAGGCTCTACAGGGCACAACATCTCATATAAATGTCCTCCAATCTTTCTCTTAATACCAGGCTGACTCTCAGATCCTTTCTGTCTCTTCTCACTGTCTCTTCAGTCCATGGGTGGTCCCTTGATTAAATTACTGACAACCCACTCTCTGTCTCTGCCAGATTTCAGCATGCGACTGCTGAAGGAGGAGATTGTGAACAAACCTGTGGAGACCATGAAGTTGGCCATTCCTGCAGGGATCTACACTCTGCAGAACAATCTGCTCTATGTTGCCTTGTCCAACCTGGACGCAGCCACCTATCAGGTAGCACATGGTTCAAGTTCATTCTGTGTGTGTGTGTGTGTGTGTGTGTGTGTGTGTGTGTGTGTGTGTGTGTGTGTGTGTGTGTGTGTGTGTGTGTGTGTGTGTGTGTGTGTGTGTGCGTGTGTGTGTGTTTTACTGGTTTCCATAAGGTTTGGTATTTTCCTTACTGTGTAGCCATGCATTTACAGAGCTTGGTATGTGTCAGGGGGAAATGTTTAAAAAAAAGAAGTTTTTTTACATAAATCCTTTAACATATTTTCTCACTTATTCTTGTGTGTGGTGGCAATTTTCGTAAAATAAAGAACAAAGTCTACTTTTGTCTTTCTGTAAGTGTAATTCAAGCATCGGCAACCAAATTCACAGCACAGTCCATCACAGCTTTAGCACAAGGGATCACACAACATGTCAAGGCTGATGTTGACAGAGGTGTCAATAGTTTCATCTATGTGGCTTTCCATCCACATGCTGTCAGTTAGGACCACAAGCCGCAGGTCATTAAGGTGTGAAACAATACGAGTCATGTTATCTGAATGTAGGTGCAGCAGTCCGTTCCAATGATGCAACAAACTGCTCCTTGGCTGGCTTACATCATGTCCATCGCCATTCTGTGATGCAGCTGGGGAGAGGGCAGAGAAACCAGTTGATTGTCATATCTGCATGAAGTTGTCTTTCCGCCGTCCCATGTCAAGCCACATGTGGCTGTTTGTTGACATGGCGATATCCCCAGGACATTGTCTTGATGTAGAGCACTTCCTGGTGAAACAGACAGGACCAACTTGGCTTGTGGGGTTCGTTGTTGTGATGACAGGCTGATTCATTCCATGCTTTGTCACTTCAGTCATGTTCCAAAATCTTGCAGTGGAACACCCCTTAATTTACCATGCTGATGCTGCACAATTTGATATCCTCAGTCATGTTGTCGCGACAGTGACAATAATTTTGAATCTTCTTGAGTCACTCTTTTTTTATGTTCAGATTCTCTATTAGTGGCCAGCCCCTGTTTACCGCTAAACATATGTATGTACACATAAAGCAAACAGGCGTCTTTGTTACTCTCTGAATTTCTCTTACCAGAAAATTCCACGCCACCTGGTTCACTGGGTCACAGTGGTGACCGGGCTCCGGTCTTCAGGCTTCAGGCCCACACTTCTACATCCTCTTTGACGTGGAGGTTGAGGTTTAGAGTCCCAGACTAGCTGTGCATGGTCTCTCCACCTTCAGCGCTGAGTCCCAGATGTCTTCTCACATGAAGGATCCTGCCACCAACGGCACATTTGTGGTGGCACTTTCCGTCAAATATAGAACAAAGTCAACTTTTGTCTTTCTGTAAGTTTAATTCAAGCGTCTGCAGACGGACTCACAGCACAGTCAACTCAATGAGCAAAGGACAGAGGAGAAGCCAGTGGGTTGTACTCCAGAGACTGCTGAGTACACATTATCTTCCTGGTACAAAAACAGCATCTCATAGAACAATAAAGACCATCTTATCTTCTTCTGTCCTTATCATTGCATATGGCACTACAGCTTGCTGTTTGGAGAGACATAAAGTCTCTCTTTAAAGACATAAAATCCTAAAATTTCCATTACACGTGTTAATTATACTTTTTTTGTTCCATCAGTTGGTACCCGACATTGCTTAGTGGTGTGTTTGTGTTGCGCTCCACACAGGTCACGTACCAGCTGAAGATCCTCACAACAGCACTGTTTTCTGTCTCCATGCTGGGGAAGAGGTTGGGCCTCTACCAGTGGCTCTCCCTGCTCTTCCTGATGGGAGGAGTCACTCTCGTGCAGGTACCAGCAGACACTGAGCCTGCAAATTCCCTGAGCAATTTACATAATGCACTGGTGTATCTGCTCCATGAATGTGGAATATGACTATATTGACTCATCAGATGTTTTAGTCCTAAATTAGTTACCCTAATTGACAGATGTTTCATCTGTGCTTGTCCCTGCATGTGATGATCAGTGTTGTCACCTCCACAGTGGCCCACAGAGTCTGAAGGTGACACTGAGCAGCTGGTCCTGTCGGCCGGCTCCCAGTTTGTGGGACTGATGGCTGTGCTGATGGCCTGTGTGTCCAGTGGCTTCGCTGGAGTTTACTTTGAGAAAATCCTCAAGGAGACTAAACAGAGTGTGTGGGTCCGTAACATACAGCTGGGTGAGTAACTATGACCTCTGTTTGTCTGGTTCGATGAGACAATATGTGTTGAGTTAATAATGGTGTGTGTGTGTGTGTGTAAGATCGATAAACTAGAATAAGACTTATATAAGATAACCCATCCTCCTCTCACTCTCAGACAAGTTCATGTTCTGTGTGTCACAAACATGAACTGGAATAAAGTGTCATTGTTTTCCAAATGACTATCTCATAGTCTAACAAAATAGTTTCTGAAAAAAAACAAAACATTAAATAAACACTGTTTGTAGACACATCTAATAGTGGCACACTCCATTGCCACTTTCATAAACAAGAAACAACTTTCAGGTGGTTGATTCGTTTAGTGGTCACTCATCAATAGAACATTGCTAAATATAGGGGAAAAAAGCAAATGCAATAGTTAACTTTATCTCAAAACCTAAAGTTGATGTATGTTAATTAAATATTCTCAGGTCAGGAAGGGAATTTGGTTACATTTTAAATTATAGGAGAATCTTTGCAATGTCTGATATGATTTCAGAATCAGAATCAGAAACCGTTTATTGCCAGGAATGTTTACACAAACGAGGAATTTTGCTAGGCGGAAGGTGCATACATTAGACGAGACAAACAACAATCAACAGTCAACGACAACAACAGTGCAATGATATTTAAATCAAGTATAAGATAAAGTGCTCAGACAAACAGATAACGTTAATGTAAGTGTATGTTAAAGTGACATGTGTGTTTAATTTAAAAAGTGTATGTTAAGTGGCATGAGTGTTTAAATATGAAGTGTGCAGTGGAGTGACCGGTGAGAAGAAAGAAAAGAAAGAAAAATAGTCCTGGGGGTGACCGAATCAGTCAGTGGGGGACCCGGGCTCTGTTGATGTGCCCGACTGCCGACGGGAAAAAACTGTTGGTGTGGCGTGAGGTCTTGGTCCTGATGGACCTCAACCTCCTGCCAGAGGGAAGGGACTCAAACAGGTTGTGTCCAGGGTGAGAGGGGTCAGCTACGATCTTTCTAGCTCGCTTAATTTATGATACATTTAGTAAGAGCGGGAATCAGATTATCCTTTGAGAGGAGATGCTCTGAAAAAATAAAAGAAAACGGTCACTCTCTCTCCCGCTGTAAAATGACCGGTTAATTTGACTTTTATGACCGAACAGGCTGGAGGTTAAAATGTTACAGACAGACTCTATTTTCCTCTTTTTCTTCTTCTGTTGAAACTTAGAGTTTTCCAGGGATGTTTTAATTCTCCAGTCCTGGAGTTTGCATCGCTCTGTTTCCATAAAGAAAAAAGCCAATGGGGGTTTTCCATTGGATTTTAGAATATTGCAGAAAATAAGCATTGCAGCAAACAAATGTTTATGATACTTACATGTTTTGTTCAGCAAGAAGATCTTCACAAAAGGCAGAAGTAGAAAGCTATATAACGTTAGGCTATAAACAAACTACATCACAGTCGCATAAATCACAAGTACACAAAACGAGGCTGTGAAGGCGGACTAGTCGGCATGATGACATTTTGTAGTCTCATGCAGCCACTTGTTAGCAATCACCTTTTTCAGAGAGCGGTTTTACTGACGTATTTTAAACATAGCACAAAACTTGTAAAACTCTTAAGCTTGTGTTAACCACAAACATTATTTCAGGCATCTAATCAAAAAATCCACTAACTTCCAGACGGGCGAATCAGAAGTGCAAAAATTATAACTAATTTCCTGGTTTCAGAACTCATTCTGGCAGCACTCTGTTCATTCAATGGGCATTAGACATACAAATCCAGAAACAAAGCAATCAGTTTATGTGCAATGTATGTATAGACTGTTGAGAAAATAACAGCATTTGTTTGTGGATTTCTCCATATGCTGTGCTTGTGTTACAACAATGTGATGATGCACCTGTCAACCTTGACGAAACTATTACATTCTCTTCGGTATGCTTATGTGTGTGTGTGTGTGTGTGTGTGTGTGTGTGTGTGTGTGTGTGTGTGTGTGTGTGTGTGTGTGTGTGTGTGTGTGTGTGTGTGTGTGTGTGTGTGCGTGTGTGTGTGTTTGTGTGTGTGTGGATCTTAAACTAAATGTTACACTTTATTGAACCGTTAAGCAGCTTTAGCTGTATCCTCAAATACAGTAGCGGCAGTTAGGTGTCATGAAACAACTTCTTCAGACAACAATCTGATTAAAGATGAGAATAACTTGTCCTAAACTCTTGCTAAAGAAATGGTACTCTCCCATCATGCTTGATTTTTCCTTAATGTTTCCTGTCCAAGATCAGTTGAAACGCCTCTATACCTTGTAGGTTCAACCAAAACCTGACCTCACTTTCTCTCCTTGTCTCCTTCAGGTTTATTTGGCTTAGTGTTTGGCTCCGTAGGAATGATAGTGTATGACGGCAAGAGGGTCAGAGAGTTGGGCATGTTTCAGGGCTACACCACCGTCACCTGCACAGTTGTTGCTTTGCAGGTTTGATCACTATGTTTCTCTTCAATCTCACATTTGTCAAATTGTCATTAAAATGCATTTGGTGTACACAATCAGAATCACAATCACTGTCTTCATGTTTTTTTCTAACTGTCTGCAGGCTCTGGGCGGGTTGGTCGTAGCGGTGGTCATTAAATATGCAGACAACATCCTCAAAGGATTTGCCACCTCTTTGTCCATCATCGTGTCAACACTTGTTTCATATTTCCTGTTGGAGGACTTTAATCCTACAGGGTAAACATATACAGGCTCATCAACACCCCCACAAGGCTTAATTTTGGTTTGCAAATAATTACTCATGACTAATAATTAGCCCACTATATTTTTGCCATGCTAGTTAGCTGCACGGATTTATGGATGGCAATGTCAGTCTGTTGGTCAGTCCACCACTTCGGTCCAGAATGCATTATTTCAACAACTATTGAATTGAACTTTTGAACAGACTCTCTGTGTTGTATACCACTGACTTCCATCATGACCCCCTGACATTAGCCTCTTGCGTCACTATGCAGTTGACGTTTGTGGTTTTAAAGTAAAGATGGTGAGAATTGTAATAATTATGGTGATCCTCGGAATTTTAATCTAGCCCAGCAGTAGGTTAAAGTTTAAATTCTCCAATACTCTGGTTTATGACTAGATAGCTGTAAAGCCTTAGCTCTACTTTGCGTCTTTGTGTAATCTTAGTTTAGCATGCTAAGATTGTCAACATGGAAAACATAATACCTGCTAAACATTAGGACATGTACATCATGTAGGCATTGTCATTGTGAACGTTAGCATGCTGTCAGTAACATCAAGTTAAAAGTGTTACTTGTTTACATGACATGAGTTGAGTACACAGTTGTTGGTTTACTGAATTCACTTTTTAATGCCTCTTTATTTTCTCTCTTTTGTTCCATGTCCATGCCTTTCTCAGGGTATTTTTCCTTGGGGCTGTACTGGTTATTGCTGCCACATTTCTCTACAGCAACAAGCGCAAACCGGCCAGTGGCAGCGCCATCAAAGTATAAACAGAGACCTCTGTCATGTGTGCTACAAGACAGAAGTGACGACACACACACGACAGAGACCTGAGTAGGACTCAACAAAGTGATATAACCTGTTACTGTCATCAAAATGCTGCTATGCACAAAAGATGGGCGTCAATAATATACACTGGTCCTTTGTACATGAATTTTTTAAAGGTTCTTCTCTTCAAATACGAACAGGAGTACAGTGGAGCTAACTTTCCATTACACCAGATTGTTGCAGTAAAACTCACATTCTGTATGACTGCTTTCTCTAAATGTAATGTACAGGTACCAGGAGGAGATTATGATGAAACGGCATTGTGGATATTTGGAAGACATTATTATTTTATAGTTCAATATACTGTATGTTTAATTATGTGTGATGGGATTTGGGGAAAGGAGTGTATTTACTTAACAAAAAAGGCAGCCTATTGATGGTGCTGACAGCGCCTGCCTTAAAGAGAGGAAACTCCTCAACAGAGCTTCCATCTAGTGGTGGATTACCTTTGGTCAGAGATGCTGAATGTCCTTTTTTATATGAGATGAGATGGGATATGACCGCTTTGACCTTGCTGCTCACAGTCTGAGTATTTATATCAGAAGCACTCATTCTGCTGTTATTTAAATGCAAAACAGGTCTTTATGTTAAAACAAATGAATACATTAAGGCATATTTCCATGCTGAAGCAACAAGCTCTGTCTTGATCTTTTTTTCTTACTTCAAAGTGAAATGATTGGATACGTTGGAGCTGTGAGTGTCTATGTGTGCCACTTTCTCCAACACACACGGATGCGTACACACAGAGTGAGGCACACCCATGAATATTTTTGAACTGTTTTTCTTTCAGTTCCAGTTGCAGTGTATTCTGAAAAACCAAACCAGTCTCTATAGCAACAGATGGCTGAATGAGCTTCGACGACACATGTAGACACACTGATTTAATATAACCTATTTTAATCTGTGAGTATTTTACATTTACAACAGCCATTTGTATTCAACAATGACCCTGACAAATAAGAAAGAGATTGAAGCAGATGCACAAAAATATACATCTTTGACCTTCTGGTTTTGTTTACAGTCACAGATAATCTTTGCATAGTTGTGGATTTCAGAGCAAATGAGTGTATTTGGGTGAATGTGGTGAGGTGGACAGACGGGAGAAAACAAGCAGGCAGATTGGGAAGGTGAGACGTGAACCTGGAGAGAAGCACAGATGGAGGATGAGTCATGTGACTCCTGTGCGGAGTGGCAGGCAGGAACTTGGACTTGAGCCACTGGACACGTCATGACACAGGAAACCTTCATCTCGGATTATCTGCGGAACTACTGCACCTCATATTAATGATTTGAGAAGAAACTGAGATTTGACCAATGTTAAATAATGGCACCAATTCAAATCAACCATTTTCAAAATTCAGTCTGGTTTAATTCAACACCAAGGAAACTATTAAGAGTACATTTAGATTCCCTGATTGTAGGAGGATTTATGTAACTTGGTGGTGTAACATCGCCTGATCAGTGCCACATCAAATCTACCTTCGGCCTGAGTACAATTCGGCACCATTCCAGCTATCACCCTCTTGTTTTAAATTTGTTGTATGGCACTAATCCAAGTCATTTACACTGCACTTATTGAAAGCATAGCTGACATTATTTATCTATTGTGGTAACAGGTCCAACGCCCCTCACTCATAGTTTGTCATCCATCTGAATAAAATATCAGCTGCAGGACAGAGGCGAGGGAGTTAATAGGTTGGTGCATAAGTTTGGTGTATTAGAAAAGCTCCATTGAAAACTACAGCATATTGGTTTTTCTTCCAGACTTTTATGCAAGGTGGATGCTCTTAATACAATCTGATTGATGCATGAGTTAAGATTAACCTAAAAAGATTCATATAATACTTTGTCTTTTTTTAATCTCTGAATACATCCTTTAACTCTGTGCTGAGTGTGCTGAAGGCCGTTGTTGGCACTGACGAGGTTTAACCAGCCCACAGGGGTTTTTTTGGCTGACTTTTTCAATCAAAATGTCTTCAGGTATCAAGTTATACAAAACAAATGCTATTCTTAAACTTCTCAAGGACAGTTTTTCTTGTCACTCTCACTCGCTCATGCAATAAGATCTACATAAGGATGCAGGGTGCAGTTCTTGTTGTGGTCTATTACCTCTGTGGTACGTTTAAAATCAGTGTTCCTTCTTCACTAAAAAGCAGGCAGAACTCTTTAATGCAGTCCAAAACTTGTCGGGGACCCAAAAGGCTGTGATGCCCTTGTTTTTGATAGACTTCCATTCTGACACCAAGCCGATGTAATATCCACTCTGGCTTGTTCTAATGGTCCACTTAAATATTTCAGGGATACTGAACAACTGGCATCTTGAGCGCAATGAAACCGTCACTCTTCTCTTCCGACATAGGCTTCATGACTTCATCCCCTTCATCGTGCCCTCTTTTCTGTAGGACGGAACCATTATTCTTTTGTCTGTGCAACCATTCCCCTTCTTATTTTGGCGGTATGACCACTAGTGGCGCTCCTCTCCGTGGCCTCCACATTAGCACTTGGGCGTCGTTGGCATTCGGCCTCCCCAGCGCGTTGGGAGGGATGGGCTCCTGGTAGTTAAGGATGTGCGGTTGCTCCTGGTAGGGACGACCCACCAACGAGGCCCGAGAGCCCAGAGGCATGTCAGGGTCCACAGCAATGTCCACCCGCATCCGCCACCGCACCGTCTGCAACACAATGCGCTCCTGGAGGAGGGGAGCAGCGTAATGTTTAATTGGTTAATCCTGTATACATGTATTTGTGCATGGTACAGTCTAAGTACACAAAGAGTGTTTTGTGAAAGCTTACGTTGATTGTGCATCATGTTTTCTACTGCTAATAGATGTGTAGTTAATGTACATCCTAATAAATGGTGTGTTACTTCATCTTTGTTAAACATAATTGTATCTTAAATTACAGAGAAGACAAATTGGCTAAAATGCTGAATTTGCACACCAGTTTTCTGCAGATATACTCTTCTTCTGCTCTGAAATTATTGACCAAGAATAAAGCAAGCAAGCCTGATAGCCTTCTCTATAATATCCTAAAAAGAGTACAACTATTCCAGACAGACAATACATGAATACTGGAAGTGTTTTGATGCACACTTTAAGCTAGACTGACTCCCAATGGGCCATTACGGGGGCTTTATTCAGCAGAGTTGAAGGCAATGATGAGGTACTTTGTAACTTTACACCAGAAAGAGAAAGTGCAGGGGGAGATGATTACATCACAGTCAGTCTGTGTGTGCAATGCAAGAGTAGTCTCTGACGATGTATAGCCAGTGTTCTTCATTTAAAATACACAAGACAAAAATCAGCAAAAAACTGTGAAAACGCAGGAAAAATAACGAAACATTATGAAAATACGAGTGGGAGCAAATTGATATATCTCCAATGTCAAGCTGCTCTCCAGGTTTTTGTCCTACCTTGGTGACGGAGTTCATGGCCACCAGCCAGGTGATGAAGCTCTGGTCCCTGGTGATGTGGGTGAGCATGGGTGTGTTGCTGTTGCTGATGGGCACAGCCCAGGTCACACTGGGGTAGAAGTTGTCGTTCATGCTGACGGTCAGACGTGACGGTTTGGACGTGGGTCCGGTCAGGGTGACTGTCTCTGTGGTGTTGCCGTACCAGGGGTAGCTGACGCCATCTGAGTCGCTGATGGCCTTGACCCGACACTCTCGCAGCTCTGGTAACTCCCAGCTGGACCTGTGGCAGTGGACGGAAGAGGACAAAGTTTTGCAGGTGCAGCCGGGTTGTGGTTTAGATGTTCTGTGTGCGATATTAGTGGAGAACAGTGTGCACATCCAAACTTTACCCACTTAAACATACACACTGAGCACATTCAGTGGCAAACAGTTGATCTTATAGGTCTCCTATACACTTACATGCCAATATCACCATAGGTGTTGTAGAACTCCATCTGGGTACAGGCCTGGATCCATCCCACCACCCAGGTTTCATTGCGGGGCACTGGTGGCATCACAACCCCTGCTGAGGCCCTGAAGTAAGGCGTCTTGTAACGGAGCACAATCGGTGAGTTCTCCTCAATGATGGTGGGACACTGGTCGATTGAGGCTGATACCTCATACACCACAATGTTCTCCCGTCTGATGCGGGGCTTGCATGCAATGCTCTGAATACAGCCCATAGTGCAGGCGACAAGCAAAATGAGCAGAACCAGAGAAGAAGGGCGCAAATGATACCTGGCCAGTATGCACATCAGTCCCCTCCGGGGTCCACCCTTGCCTGAAGACCAGATCTAATCTTTTAATTGCCCATCACCACTGATTGGTTGGGAAGGAGAAAAAAGGAAAGAAAAATAACGGGGAGTATCAGAGTCACCATTGCGCAAACATAAAAGCGTTCACCATCGTATTTTCGGGATGATATGGAGGTGAGAGCGCAGCGGGGCCTGGGGGGGAAGTATCACAGATCTCCGCAGCCTCCTCCCCCCGGTCTGCCTGCTGACTGCCGCACTGCCCTTGGCGCTCGTCCCCAGAAACTGCAATCCGGCCTCCCCTGGGCAGCTGCTGCTTCTCCGCCGTGCGTCCGGGTGCTCCTCTATTCCTTGTCGAGTCCACGCGTCCGGCTACACGTCGGTGCCCCTTGATCCTGCTGCTCTGCTGCCGGCTCTGCGCTGTCATGTCAAGTGGCGATAGGGCAGCCAGGTGCGTCAGAGGAGGGGGGCTGGATGCCTTTTGTTTGCTTGGCGTTCCTGTATTAGCCCTACATTCGCGCGGCGTCCTCAAAATAAAAAATCGGGCTCTTCATCACCTTGACCTACATGAAAAAAAGCTTCATCTAAAAAAGCGTGTGTCTTATAAAGGCGAGGAAACAGGGGTGTAAAATGCTATTTTAATGTTTTCCTCGCAATGTGCTTCCATTCTTGGGGATGCATGAATGGTGCATCATGAATGGGGGCAGTGATGCAGCATAAACGTACAGAAACAGGGACTATACCCAGCCGCTCGAGCGTCTCTCCGAGTGTCGCCTCATCGTTACGTCTCCTCGCGCTGGTGAGCATCGCGGACCGGAGAGCATCCTTTTTCCAGCCGTCTTGTTCAATTTGGAGGTGCTGATGCTAGAGAGGCAGGGGAGGGGCGTCACCCGACCGCTGCATTGAAAAAAATAAATAACAAGTACAAGTGGGCGTGGCTACAACCCTCCGTCACTTCTATGTGAAACCCCATTGGTCGCTGAAGTCAACAGCGGAAGTGGTGTCGTCGTCCGTGCCCGTCGACTTCCTACTCGCCCAAACTGACACGCATTCACCGGTCAGCTTGGCTCGTTTTATGTGTCCCCGCCCCGCCGGTTCACTTCTGTAGCTGCTGGCGCTGGTTTATGATCGGCTTTTTACTCGGTAACGTGTCGCAGAGGGCGCAGAGCTTGTTGTACCGGGTGTCTCTCGTGATGAAGCCGCAGGTTGTGTTCGTGCTGGGCGGGCCTGGAGCCGGCAAAGGGACCCAATGCTCCAAAATCGTGGAGGTAATTTAAGAGAGATGGCGAGAGAAAGGACAATGAAAACTACCGGATTTGGTGGCTAGGATTTAGCATGTCGTGACGAAAATGTTATTAAGTGGATTTTAGGATTGTTGTGCCTTTTTAATAGCGCATTTTTAATGAAGTAATGTCTAGATTTAATTGACTTCCGGTTGTCCTCTAAAAGGAACCTGTGTTAGCCAGCTAGCACGCTAGCCAGTTAGCCACACAGTTTATAATACTACAGTGTATGCGCTCATAAACAACCACGTGCACCTGAATACAGGCGATAAAAAGCACAGTTTTAACAGTATTCATTTTTCTGAAACTCCACAGTATTTATTTCTGATATGTGATTTAAAGCAGTGAAATGTAGCCCAGTGTTAAGTGTTGTGCTGTCAACCGCCTTAATGAATCGGCTCAATTAAGGAGCTTCACACAAGGCGATAGAGTCAGCAGGAGATGCCTTATTGACTATGTTGTAACCTTATCATTGACTCATCTGTGAAGTCCGGGCTGTGCTTGGTCACTCCACCACCGGCTTTGAACAAACAGGCGGTTATATAATCACTCTATACAGTTGTAAGGGATGGACAGCAATACGTCAACATATGTAATTCACCTCAACGTGTAAATTCAAGAAATTGTGATTAAGATTTCCATCATGGCAGTTTTATTTGATCTAGTTGATCTGTCTTGAATTTCTGCAGTTATGCAATCACTCCGCCCATTGTGGATTATTTGATGTGTGTGTTTGACTGAGAGAGAGAGCCTCTTTAAGAGACTGTATAACTATTTCTGGTCACGGATGTTATTGGGTGTTGGCTGTTGTGCTTCAAGTGTGCTGGTTAGGCCTGAATGGCAGCTATGCATACAGGCTCCTTTCATTCAGTACACTTCTTTTTTTCCTGGCTTTTTTCCGACTTTAGCCTGTCTGTAAAGGACGTCTTGTCAAATACAGATCTTTAGTTTTAATAGAAATCTACAAACCTTTTTTTAAATGACCATCCGTCACTTTATCCTCACCAGAGAAATTCATTCTTAATGGCTAGTTCCGAAGGGCTTTGCTTTGAGATACCATCTTCATCACCTGAGTTCAACTTAACATTAAAAAAAAAAAAACTCTTTGTCTCTCCCAGAATTACAACTACACCCATTTGTCGGCTGGGGACTTGCTGAGGGCAGAGCGATCCCGAGAGGAGTCAGAGTTTGGACAGCTCATTGACAACTACATCAAAGAGGGCAAAATTGTTCCTGTGGAGATCACCATCAACTTGCTCAGGAAGGTATGTACCAAATACTTTACATCAGGTGTGTGTTTGTCTAGCAAGACTCAAACCCTAATCAATCTGCCTGCCTGGGCGTAGATACTTTTATTCAGGACCTGTTTGTAACTCAGCACAACTTGACTTTTGTTTAGTTATAAAGGACACGAGATAAAGTAAACAGTGAAAATTAACTAAAATCTGAATGAATTTGAGTCTACTCTCTTGGCTAATCATGCCAATATCTGGCCATAACCTTTATTGTTTAGTGCTGAAACCAAGCTAATTACTCAATGTATAGGCTGTGACAATCGATACATTGATTACATTTATACATGAATTCAATTATAAAAAATAAAATAAAAAAATCAGTAGTTACAGCTCAATTTTGTTCCTGATAAAATATATGGTTTCCAACCCAAGACCTTTTTCTGACATGGATGTGGATCATTGTTAATGTTTGAATATCAAGAATCACAGATGCACTTTTTTATACAGAGTAGAATTTGTACGTTAATGTTTATTTTTATTAGTCAGTTGAATAAACTAAATGAATTCACATTACAAGTAAAGTATTCATGCATTGTTGTTTTCTGTTTTGTAAGGCAATGGAAGAGACCATGCAGAAAGACGATAAAAAGTTTCGTTTCCTCATCGATGGTTTCCCCCGCAACGAGGACAACCTTACGGGGTGGGATACTGTTATGGTTGGCAAAGCAGATGTCAAATTTGTGCTTTTCTTTGACTGCAGCAATGAGGTGAGTCATGGAAACTATAAAGCTAAAACTCTTCCAGCTTTGAGAACTGAGGTGATATCCTGAGAGACATCTTACACTGAGCTCTAGATTTATTTATTTTTTGTCCACAGGTTTGCATCGACAGATGTCTAGAAAGAGGGAAGAGCAGTGGACGCACAGATGACAACAGAGAAAGCTTGGAGAAAAGGTATTGTTGTGCAACATAAACAAAATACATCACATCAGAATTTAATAGTACTCAACCCCAGAAGTTTGTACTGCTGCCTTTAACGTTTCATGAACTGATTTCTTTCTGCCTGCAACAAAGTACATCAAGCACATCTGATTGGTATAGATTTGTCTGACCCATTTTGCTGAGTGTTGGATACCTGCTTGTGTGTTTTTGACCTAATTTGTGTCTCCGTTGAGTCCTCCGTGTCATCTGGCCCCAATAACCAGGCATTTTTTTCTTGCAGAATCCAAACCTACCTACAGTCTACACGACCAATCATTGAACTGTATGAGAAACGCGGCAAAGTGCGCACTGTAGACGCCTCTCGCTCTTTGGATAAGGTGAATAAAAGGCATCGCCCGTAGGAAAGCATCCATGAGCGCCATGCATAGATTTCTGAAGGGACATTTTGTGGGTGGAGCAAAAGAGGTGGTGTCACTCAGTGCAAAGAAGCCCTTAAAAAGACATGAGAGGGGTTTCTCACTAATATTCTCAGTCTAGTATATATTTTTTAATCATCTTGTTGTGGTAATTTAAAGAAATGCAGCTTAAAGGCATTTCCACATTAGCTTGCGCATCAGGGTGAGACGTGTTAATGACGTTGGACCAAATAATATAAAATGGGGAAAAAAGGCAGCAATATTTACCAGATTAAGTTCAGTCCCACATTACTGGCCACATTGTTGCCAAGTAGTTTGTTCAATTTGTCAGCAAAGTCCATCAAAGGCTTTAGGGAAAAAAATCAGAGGAAACAGTGGACTGACACTTAATTCAGGGTTCGAGGTGTCATTATTGCACATACATGATAGAACGGGGAAATCCTCCAGTCAGGCAGAAGGAAAAACTTCCCCACTGTACAGTATGTGTAAACCAAAGGGGAAATGCCTTAATATAAAGTTAATCTGGTGGCCACTAATTGCGCTTAAATACTGACGAAAGAAAACCAAAATACAGGATTTGTAAAGTCAAACGTTTCAATAGTTGATCACAATGAAGCAACAAGGCTGCCGTCATAGGGGGCACTTGCAACATTGGGGCACTGGCAACATTTTGGTTTAGCTTGTTATGGATTTTTTTTTCCACCTGGATGTTATTTTATTTGGCATTATTAATTGCTAACATCTAGCGATTGAGTGCCTCTATCTAATGGGGGAAACAACAACAAGACAGATTTGAAATTCTCCCTCCACTCAAACATATGTTTTGCTTATTGTTTCTTGACTTGGAGGCTTAAGTTTGACACTGAAGGCTGTTTTCAAATTTGTTTGCTGAAACAGTTGCATGGATGTTGAATGGACCAGCTGATTTTGCTTCAGATAATATCCTTCTGAGGGAATTTGTTAAAACCTGTCTGATAATCTGGACCTCTTTTATGAAACTGTTTCACCTCATCCCCAAAGCTCATGGGGAGAGTGGTCGTCCCGAAACCACAAGGTAGGCGGTTCAATCCCTGGTCTCCCCATAGTCTGCATGTCAAAGTGTCCTTGAGACACTGAACCCCCAGTTGCCCCCTTCATTACTAAGGATGGGTTTAATGCAGAGAATACATTTCCCCACTGTGGGATTAATAAAGGATGAATTATTATTATACTGCTTTTTTCAGTTTTTTACTTGCGATCTGAGTTCAGAATATGGGCAGTATTTCAGGCTACTCTTGTTAGTTTGAGTTTTGTAAGGACTTGTACAGTTCAGTCTTTTTATGGATGAACTCTTACCAGTTTTGTTCTCTTTCAGGTGTTTGCTGATGTGAAAGTCGTCCTCGACAAAGAGGGTTGAGTTTCCCCAGCTGCCAACAACATTCACTTATCTACTTTTTTAGTTTTCTTTGTATCAACTGCAAGTACACTATACTATGTTTATATGTCCATTCATATTACTTTTTTCCTTTTGGTTACATATTTCCATCTATTTTGTTTGTGTGTGTGTCTGTGTGTACTATATGTATTGGTATGAATGAGAAGTAATGTTGCCAAGCATCTACTTATGATCAACTAGTTCATGCTCAGAAGAGCATGCTCATCATAGTTTGAGTGTATCATTAGCTTAAATAGACACTTCTTTTGTCAAAGATCTAGCAGTGAAAGTCTCTACAAAAGTGTTCTCCTCAGAGTTGCCATGATGGAAGCAGCCATAATGCTTCAGACCAAATAGTTTGACCTGATGACGACAGACTGGGATTGATTTAAGACTGACGGAATATCCAATCGCCTCCAAATAAAATACATGAAACATCTGTCTCATGTTTAATGGGCAGTACGGCTGGAGCAGGTGCTTTTCTGCAATGTAGAGTTATCAGGTAGATGTTTGCACCACAACGCCTCAATGTGCTTCAACACAGCTCTGACACTTGTGACTAATCGTAGAGAAAACATGTAGATAAAAATTTACTTTTTGTTAAATCTGTACTGAAACTGCTTGAAGAAAAAGTAAAAACTATTACTTTTTCCCCCTTGTTTTGCTCAATTAATCTAGTTAATATTTAGTACTTACTAAGTGAGGGTTGTATATTTATACAGGATGTGATTTCTCTATATGTGTGTGTATATATGTGTATATATGCATATATATATATATATATATATATATATATATATTATAGTTAAGAAGTTATTAACTGTTGCACAATCCACAAAACCTCATGCACCTAATAGCTTTTCAACCCCTATCAGCCAATAGGGGGTGCTCTATCCTCACTGTATAGTTTGAGCGCGTTTTTTTAATCTATTTTTTGCAATTAACTGTTAGTTGGATTTTCACAAAGGCGGGAAAAAAACAAATTCATCAATAAATAGTAAGTGGATGCTGAAATACAAAATTATTTCGACTATAAGTATGAAAGTGCTAAATATAGGTAATTAACGGATACATGTCTTAATTATTATGTCTTATCTAAATATACATTTTATTCTTGTTTAACTTTTGTTATATCAGTATATATATATATATATATATATATATATATATATACACATGTAATATATAAACATCAAACAAAAAGTTTGGAAATCTGTGTTTTGTAGCTTATATTCTAACAATGTTTCTTGCTAATAAATGTCATACTGTTGGGAAGTCTGTTTATTTCACTTTTAAACAGTGCCCCATTTGTGAGGAACATGCATTTCTGGGATGAGCAGCACAGCTCAGTATGTGTCAAATCTTCTCTGCCAATGCCGACCAGTTTATTCTGCTGTTGCTTGACTCTTGTTTTGAGCTTCCGGACTCCAAAGGTGCTTCATTGGAGACATTCTCAATGCAGAGATATCGAGATGAGATTGTGCAACCAGCAGCAATCCTATTGATCCACAGTCTGGAATATGTTTTGTTTCTTCCTTGTTACTGATAGACTTCAATCATACAATCCACCACACAAGAGTCAAGCAACAGCAGAATAAGATGTTTGGCATTGGCAGAGAAGATTTGGCAAATTTTTCATGGGCGCAACCCACATACATATGTGCACCGTTTGAAAGGGAAACAGACAGGCTTTCCAACGGTATACAATGTATTGCCAAGAAGCATTGTTAGAATAGAGAAATAATCTACCAAACACAAATTTCCAAACCTTTTGTTCAATGTTTATATATATATATATATATGTATATATATATATATATATATATATATATATATATATATATATATATATATATATATATATATATAGATATATATCAATAATAATTGTAAAGCATTTCTCTATTTCAGCATTCATATATTTAGAAAATGATTTACTAATTCAAATGGGTCATTCTTAAAATGTTACTGTTAATTTATTCATGTTATTGATAGTAATATTTTGTAGTTTTACCACTTTTACCCACACAAATAGAGACTAATTGATAGGCTAACTAAACCATCTGTGCTCCAAATACTCTCTTGTTTTAATACTGCAGAGAAGAATGAATGATGGTTCTCAAAGACTGAACACCAGGGTGAGCCACAGAGAAGCAAGTATACTTTACTTATACCTACAAAACTATACTAGAAAATGATATTAAATACTTAAAGGTTCACTTACATTTTTGCTCAAATCATCTCTCTTGAAAATAATGAACATCATTATTGCATCAATTGCTACATTAAAAAATTTTATTTGTATTATATGACATGTCATATATATATATATATATATATATATATATATATATATATATATATATATATATATATATATATATATATATATATTTATATATATATATATATTTATATATACATATAATCTGCAGTTACAAAGACATTTGCTTACATATATCGAATATTCCTGAGCGTATTTTAGCTTGAGGCCTGATGCATCTGCATTGTAAGAGCCACACTCAACAGATAATCAGCTTCCAAAACAACAGTACCACACTTGCATACACGTGACAACAACAGGGCAATGTACCAAATGTAAAATGCATCACAACAGCAGTTTATAACTACTGGGGCTTTCATATACTCAAAATTAGAACACATTAATGGTTAGTCTGGGTAGGTAGCAAATATATAAGTGTGAATGTAAGGCACTATTTAAACTGGTTCGTACGAGTGCACTATAATACATATAGTTAGATCAAATACAATCAGACTTAAATAATCCTGCTGAGGAACATGGATCATTGAAGCACCAAAATGTAAAAGAATACATCAAATAAAACTTTGAATATGAATAAGAAAATAGGAAGTGCTGGGCCACAATTTAAACATGTCATTTTAACATTTTAAGTAGAAATATTTTAATGAAAATATATGAATTACAGCATTATGAGTATGTGCAAAATACCAACAGGCTAGAAATGATTGAAAAAATGAAATATGTACATAGCAAATTTTAAAAATGAAAATACGTATCATAAACTATGAGATGGCAAATATAACAAGCCCTTTTGTAACGACAAACTTAACATAAATATATTTGTACTCTGCCAGCAGATGGCAATCTGAAAATATATATTATCTTATTTACAAAAAATAACCGAATGGAAAATAACTGCATAAACTGTGACCACATTGCTGGGAAAATTCATACCAATATCTACAGAAAAACTGTAACAGTGATTCTTAGTCTGAATGAGAAAGAGGACTGTCCTTCAATGCTGACATTCTGTTGAGTGATTTGCGAAAAAGAGAAAAGACTGCTCAAATTTACATTCAAAATGTACATTCTGTTGTTAGACATTCACAACGAAAGCATAAACTTCTACAATCTTTGAAATACCAAAGAGCTTAAGTATGTGCATCATTTACAAATGCATAAAGGACAAATATATAAATATATTTATATATATATTTATGTTTCTCTTTGTAAAAATAAAATCTTTTGAAGAACATGGCAGGCGATGCAAAAGGAAAACTAGAATGGCACACATGGGGACTGTAGCGGGCTCAGCAGGACTTCACCAGGCCTGTAATGATGTTGCTAGGAGTCCTGCGGTACTGAGCCTTGGTGTTGGTGACCGCGCCGTGCTTCTGCCGCAGATGAAGCCTCAGCTGACTCTTGTGTCTGAAGTGGAGGTCACATTTCTCACACTGAGGAAAAGAGAGAAATAATTTAGAATCACTCTTTTTAAAAAAGGGACAGTTTCATCCCCCAATCCCCACAGCTACAGTTCATAGCTCTCTAGGATTACCACTCAGGACTTATAACTATTGATAGGCACATGGATCATGTGGGAGAAGGGATTACTCTCTATTTAGCCAGCAGACCCGGTGGATAAGGAGGAAGAGACTGACGAGGAGGCTTACATGGTAAGGCTTCTCTCCTGTATGAATGCGCATGTGGCTCTTAAGCGTCTGAAGGTGGCGGAAGTGAGTGCCACAGATCTCACAGGGGTACGGCTTCTCTCCCGTGTGAATTAACACATGGGCGCGAAGATGGGCCACCTGGAGGACAATACAACATATATTAAAATACGTACAATTAAAAGCAATAGTTTGACATGTGCAAAGCTTTACTTTTTTTCTCTTACCTGGACAAATCTGGAACCGCACGTCTCACACTTATATGGCTTTTCTCCAGAGTGGATGCGGGTATGTGTCTTGAGGTTGGCTGGCCGGTTGAACTGAGCGCCGCAGATGTTGCAGTGGTAGGGCTTCGAACCTGGAAGAAAAGATCAGCAGGTTGTGCAATGAATGAAACTGTCACATCCATCAAGCTCCTTTAGCAAATCTGCATTTTCTGTGAATTCAGCAAACTCATGGAATGCCCTTCCATCACACATACGCACAAAAGAAAACGTACAAAACATTCAAACATAGCCTTAAGGAATGTCTTGTTGCCAATCAGGTGTGCAAGCATTCATGTGCTGTCTGTCCTGCCTGCTTATTTGGTGTATATGTGCATTTGTCTTGTTTGGTGTTGATGTATTTTATGTGCCTCCAGTGTTTTATATATGCGTCTACTGTGGATACACTTTTTTCTTTTCTTTTTCTTTGATGTGAATTAGTTTTGTGAATTAGTTTTGTCTGTACGTTACCGTCTGTCTATCTTAGTTGGATTGTGTTATTGAACATGTATTTTCAGGCTGCCATAAAGAAAATCTGGCCAGGGACAGCAGATGAAAATTAGCCTCTCTTGCTAACTCTGGTTCACTTACAGTTTTACTGTTGATTAGTGTGCATTTGTCCCTGCAAAATAAATAAATAAAAATCAAGTCAGCTTGAGGGTAATTTAAAAAGGAATTATTAATCTTACCGCTGTGAACGGTTTTGTGGCTGGCCAGGTTGCCTTTGTAGCGGAAGGCAGCCTGGCAGCAGTCACACTTGTATGGCTTGTCACTGTGGACCTGGGCCATGTGTTCTTTCAGGGAATCTTCTTCTGTGAACTTGGAGTCACATCCGTTGCAGAAGTAGACGTTGCTTTCTGTAGAAAGAAGCAAACAAATCAATGTGAATTCAACACACCTCTTGTTTTGTTTTACATAATTGTGTTAATGGGATGGCACTTGTGGAGTCCACTCACCTGAGCTGGAGGAGGAACACTCTGAGTGTAGTTTGGTGGTGTCATCTCGGCAGGAGTCAGGAGAAAGGTGACCCATGTCCATGCACTGGGGGCTGTCACAGCCACAGGAGGAGCATCTGCGGTAGCTGAACAGAGAAAAATGACCACAGAGTTAAAATAAAGTTGGGTTCTTCGCTTAACAATTTGTATTAAGTTCCAACTAACTATGTTCTCACAATGAGTTGGAGTTTTACCTGATGCTGCTACAGGTGCTGCTGCTGCAGCTGTCCACACTCTGAGACATGAGGATTTCTTCTCTGTGATTGCTGGCTCCATCTTCTGCCTGGACCTCACTGTGTCTACTGGATTCACCACTCCTACAGGGGCTCAGTGTCGGGGACATGGCTACAGCTTTAGCACTGCCTCCCTGAGCCTCCTTTTCATTCTCGTCAGGAGATCGGTTCATCACGATCAACTTATACTTCTTCCAGTTGCGGGCCTTGGTGCCTTTGGGGCAGTTTGAGGGCTGTCTGAGGCTCAGCGTGGCGTTTCTGCTGCTGTTAGACTCAGTGGGCGAGTTCGGCTGGCAGTCAGATCTGAGGGGGCTTTGAGGGCTACAAATCACACCTTTGCTAAAACCTGGGGACAATCTTAGGCAGCTGGTTTGTGGATACTGAATGCCGTCTTCCTCCACGTGAGAGACAGGCCTTTGAAGGCTCTCGTGGGCTCCTGCAGGTCGGGTGATAGTGGTGGGGATACTGGGGTGGGATGGCATAGGGTGGGGGTTGATGGTGGTGGACTCGTTGTGAGCCATGTTGGCGCTGGGTACCTGCAAGCATTGGTTCTGGGTCAAAGCCCCTCCTCTGGGAAGGTCGCTAACCTTATAGGTACCTTCCAGCATCCCAGCAGGGACAGGAAGGTCACCATAGACGTGATTTGAACCAGAGGTGTTGATCCCCCTGAAAACATTAGGGATGAAGCCCCTGCACTCCTGGAGAGGGTATGTGGTTGAAATGTGGTTGATTTTAGAGTCTGGCTCTTTCTCATCAACATGCATCAAAGCAGGGATCTCCTCAACCAGATGTGATGAGTTAATCTGTACCTCTTCAATCTGCTGCCTGCAGAAACATTCAATTAGAGGTTATTAACTTAAACTCAGATCTCATCCATTTTTACCAAGACATTAGTGTGTCTTGTCACATTTTATTTTTCCCTTTACCTGGACTTGATGAACCTGTTGCAGGTGTCGGCCACATGTTCCATCTCGAGGTAGATGGCTGTGTTCATCGTTGACAGGACCAGGCTGTCTTTAAGGTCCAGGCAGGACGTATACATGAAGTCCAGCAGGATGGAGAAACCCTTGGGGTCCACTTTGGGGTCTAAGCTGATGGCACTAAGGTTTGCATTCTTGGGGTCCATGAACACAGAATAAAAGAAACCACTGCGAGAGAACAAGAGCAAGGGGGATACAATGTTATAGAAAATTGTTAATTTGGGATGAGGCCGTGTCAGGCGCAGTGATTAAAACTAAAACAAGTACTCATGCTGCTAAATTCATGATGGTGAATATACCTGCAGGCCACCAAGATGGCCTTGTGAGCATGAAAATGCTGCCCGTCCACCTGTATGGTGACATCAGTCAGGATGTTCCTGCTGCGTAGGCAGTTGAAGTTGAGCAGGACATCCCCTGCATGGCGTGTGAATTGAATGCAGCCATCTGCAGTCGTGGCCATGCTGTCACAATCTGAGCAAGGGCAAAAACAATTTACACAAATAGTTTGATCATTATTGGCAACACTAAACGTGATCCAATGTTAAATAAAGAGACAGCCAGGAACGAGGAGAGCGGTGCACATACCGCAAGCTGAGAAAAACATGGAGTATGTTGCCAGCAATATGATGAGCATAACCCGTTTTCAGAAAAAAAAGATTGCTTCACTACTCTATAATAATATATGCACTATATAAACAATGGCAGCATTACAATGAGGTTGTTTTTGTCATTTTAAAGCCCATACATCTAACTAAATTACACTCGAAGCGAAACTTAAGTCAATTGTAATAAATCATTATGAGTAAATTGTACATTAATGAACACTTATAACAAAATAAACACACCTATTTCATCACCCTCATGAAGCTCATGCTTCTCTCTCACAAGCCACCTGCCGCCAGGGATCAAAACATTGAACCTGCAAGTGTCTTGACCGCGTTTCATCAAGGAGCGGCGCCATTGCAAACAGAAAAGTAAAAGGGAGTTTCACTAAACCCTCTCAGCCATGGCTTGCTTCTTACTTGGCCTTTGTGACGGTGTTATTACAGAAGCAATATTTAAACACGTTACCATTGAAAATCGTGATATTTGTCAGTTTGTCATATTTTTGAGGCGACAACTAAACATTCGCAGTGTGAAGACATTACATGGACAAACAGCACATGTACTGCAAACACAATCCCACACCGCTGACTTCTAATGGTAAACATCTGACGTTAGGTTATGCTGTGCTCATGTCGCCGCCTCGCAGCGTGCAGCGCAGGCGGAGGCGCTGCAGCCCGGAGCCCGGAGGTTGTAAACGTGCTTGACGTCGAGCACATTCCGTCCTGGCTGCTCAGATTAAGTTGCCAGAAACGTTACACAGAGAGGTTTCCTGTTCCCCAAAGTAGAACTCACTCATCTCATTTAGCACATTAACATGTAGTCTGCTCCCGCTAAACCAATATCTCGAGTTATCTGAAATAGTATTAGACTAAACCGAGACAGCGTGATTTCGTGGGGTGTTATTTATTTCCAAGGAGTGGTTAGTTGTTGCTGCGTAACTTCTGCTGTAAACCCCCGAGCAGGCCAGCACAAGTCGGTTCAAGTTTAGAAACAGTGTTGAGCTGTCAAGTCTGGAGATTGTCCTGCAGATTTTTTTTTTTTTTTAATTAAAACTACTCGAAAGTTACCGGCTCTACGTTGGAGACATTTAGTGAAGTGAAGATTGTTTCTCGACATAATAAATACGCAGAGAGAAAATGCGGGTGACATAACCTGATCGACTTGTCCTGTTGCGCCACTTTTTAGCGCCTCTAACTTGCCAAATGCTGTAACAAATACAACTATAAAAGGTCTAAATACTACTGAGCTTGCTATTAATACCCATTGCTGTCTTGGCTAATGGTTATGCCGCAAAAAACAACAACCATCTACTGGTTTTCAGGCAGCTATTAAAGTACAAATGGTCAAATTAAATCCGCACACATCCTAAAAAGTCGCACTTCCGTCTCACATTAAAACAGTCAAAGGCAGAGCAGCTATCAAAGTCAACTATCAAACTTCAAGTCTGTTAGTTCACTTGTCGCTAAACAGAATCACAAAATATTCAAAATATTGAAGCGATCCCAGCCCCGCAGCCGTCACATGAACATCTGCTACTTCACTACACTTCTGACCTAATGCTGGGAAAATAGGAAGGAAAAAAAGTCACCTTGTAAAAGTTTCCTCGAAACTCTGTGCATCACCAGTTCTGAGAATCCAGTTCTAAGAAACACAACAGCCCAATTCTCGGAATTTCAACAGAGGACCGTACCATTATCTGCGGGGCGGGGGAGCTGTTCACCCCCGTCTGCGTCATGTCCACCCTCTACCCTCAATACTGTACGGCAAAACATTTGCGATCAGCCGTAATTATTAATTAATCCGTTTTTTGTAGGGTCAGTGCGGTGTGAGTAGTTGTATCAGTTAATATCTTCGTTTCCTAGTGGGTTAAGCTTCCTTTGCAGTAGATGGGTCCGAGTGCAAGGTCAGCTGACCGAGTTATAAATACCGTGGGGAATATGAGAGCATGTGAGTAAACCTACCTGAGTTGCCACGAAGAGTTGAGAAAAGACAGTCATCTTATCTTCTAATAAGTAGCAACATAATGCCCCCGTTTTATTTTGATTTTCTTCTGTAACGTCTTCGCACCAGATGTTTCTTGCTTGTGTTTATTTGTTTGTTTACTTGAATACTGTCTCTATATTGTATGTTTTATAAAAGTTTGCACTGAACATTTTATTAACTTCCTGGGGAATTCTGCAATGCTGATAAAGGATCTCACATCTTAGAGCCTTTCCTGCATGCAGTGTGCTGTGACGTTCTATTTTTAATGTCACACATAGGTTATGAGTAGCCATGTTTGTGAGTGTGTGTAAAGTTCCCAACCCTTCAAAAGGCTCACTGGCACTCTTCTGTGTTCCCACCACTTCCTGTCTCAGCATCACAGCTGTATATTCATCTGGGTAACATAAAATCCTAAATGCTACCAATGAATTAGTCAACAAATCAGGAACTAACTGTTCTTTAATGAACAACTAACAAGAAGTTCCTGAATAACTCTGGATCAAAAATGTATAAATAACGTCAATAAAATGATATAATGATATACAATTGTAAAGACCAGACTGCTTCATAACCAGTGTGACATTTTCTAGACATCTGACCACTTTCTTAATTCTTAATCCTGATTAACTCCAAATGAGCTGTTAAATAGCACAACATTTAAAGTACTTATTGCATCGTTGTTACTATGTTGTGACCATTTAGGATAAGTGGTGTCTTCCTACTAGTTTCTTGATAACTCCGCAGGATTTGGTTTGCCTTTTGCAAAGTGTTGCCTTAATCGAATCTGTAACCTATTCATATGTATATGCCCTCAGCTCCCCTGCACAGTATGTTACACTTTATCTGGGAATACGGTTGGCAGGTGTCTTTTCTTTTTCATATGATCATACAAAATCTGACGAATATCTCATGTTTTCAATTACATTTGTTTAATGACACTATATTCTGTAAATCACTTACATTTTTGTTGAATTATGCCACGTTATAAGCAACCCCTTATAACATGATATGTTTTCCCTATTTCCCTTCCCTGATTTAATTAAAGCTAATGATGAACAAAAGGGTCTTCTGTGTTTTTCAATATGAAGAATCACCATTCATTGGCATCACCATGTACTCTCGCCGTGAGCTGCAGTGAGGCTTTGCTGAACAAATGCTCGGGCAGGTTGCAGAATTCAGTGGGAGGAAAACACACAACCACAGTAATTGAGAACTAGAGCTAGTAATTGTGACTTAACGAGGACCATGTTCGTCACTGAAGTAAAGCATTTAGACTTCACTGATCCAGTTTTTTTGAGCATACATTTTGTCAATACCATATGCTCATTATTAACAGTGGTCTGCATTACATTTTTACAACTGCTCATATTAGTATTGCAAAAACCTTTGTGTTTAACCAGTAATTAACTAACCTCCAATAATTGTCAATGGAAATGTGAGTCTTTCATGGAACATCAACACATAGTAACACATCACAATGTGTCATATTTAGCAACATTACATGCAAGGAACAGTACAAATGATACTTAGTAATTGTTCACAGAAGTCTTCTACAAATATTATATCACTGCACATAAAACTAAGCAAAATATGCATTTAGTCTGACCATTATGCTTTTCTGTTGCAGAAAAGAACAACTCTGACTGAATTTTCCTCTGTGAAATACATGAACAGTGCAGCTCAACAGATCTAAATTACAGCTGTTCAGGTGACTATGGCAACAAAGAGGTCTATTTCTAGTTAATGTTTTTACTCTAGATGTTTTTCCCCTGCGGTTATCTTTAGTGGCCCAAGTTCCTATGGGTTGATCATCTTCACATCCTTTGAACAAAGTGATACTTTCTGGTCTGAATGAGATGAGGCAAAACTTGTTCAGTATTAGAGCCGTGGCAGAAAATATACATTGGATTTCCTGGTTAAAAGTTGTTTATTTGCAGGCAAGGATGCGTACATTTGATTAGTCAGCCTTTTCCTTGCTCGTATCACTGCAGAATCTTTAACATCACATTAGGGGTTAGCTGCCATACAATAGCAGAAAGCTATAGGAGATGTGAAACATACAAACTGCTGTGTGTGATTCATTTCAGAGTCCATATTCACACAAACATGGTGCTACTGGTTTGATTTGCAAAATAAATGTCTGTTTGTTTGTTTGTTTTCCTACAAGGTCTGATTCTTTCTGCACCACAAAAAATAATATATCACCTCATCTGCTGAAAATGGAAAACAATGTGTCTGTTGTATCTGTTGGTCACAGAGGTTAAAGGATGAAGAGGCACCACAGTGATTTATTGTTGCACCTCCACAATGTTTTTGATGTTGTGAGGCTTTCAAAAGAGACATTTAAAGAGAATGCAGCAGAGGCTGATATATCGAGACTTTTAATCCCCTGTATTGATCAAGTTCCAAAAATACTCAATTGTGTATCTCCTTAGACCTTCCTTGCCAGGTAAAGTCTCACTTCTTTCAAAGTCCAAACTTCAAGTTTTCTTCTAAATGTGTGGTCTCTGACCCCACTCAAAAATAACCCTGATGACATTACGCTCAGGGTGGTTTTCTTTAGAAAGCTCCGCCAAAGACAGAAGATATTTTACATATTTATATTGTGTTTACCGACTGAGGAGCAGTAGCCATGATGAGTAAACAGATATCAGTCAAATGGGTGGAGTGCCACTTTAAAAGGATTTCTTTTTTTTAATCAATAATGTTGCATGAAGATCAACAGAAAAAAAGCATATAATTCCTTCCTGATCATGTGTGCCTGTAAACAGCCGTCCTTTTTCATTTTCTGCAGGGCCCATCTGAAGAATGCATGTCATGAAAACAACACTGCATGGGATTTTTCCAGCCAGCCCTGGAACAAATGTGTTGCCGTTCTCCTCTCGTCCTCGGCTAGAAAGAGGCTGTGCTATGTGTTAACAAGCGTTGCCCCATCCCCCCCTCTCATGAACTCCGCTAACCCGGGACCTAGACGCAGACGGATATCAACGTGCCTGTCCCAAAACATGACCCAGGTACATGGTTGTCTGACAGGGATCAAAGGTCATATCAATAAAATATGACTCTAAAACTAGCTCAGTCTTGACAGACACATTGCCGAAGGGGAGAGGTCTGTTGAAGCAGGAGTGTGCACTTGAATTTGGGGAGCAGCATGCAAGAGAAAAACATCATTTGCAACATAATGAGTCATTATTATGGCATGGCACAAAAGTTCCACAGAAAGCTGAAAACAATAATAATTTTGGGAAGCTTGTTTTTGATCAACATGTATAAAGGTAAAACAAGATGCATGAAAATACCTGACTTGCTTATTTATAGCACAAAGTTCAGTGTCATTTTTCAGCAGCTGTTTATGAACCCTGCACACAACCCCATGAAACACTGAATATGGAATGTTCACGTGAGCTAAACACAGCGAACTTTGAACTGCTTCATGCCGCTTGCATGGGGCAGTTAGAAGTAAATATGAACTTCGGGTGACTGGATGCATCGAATGTGTTGGTGTCAAACTGCCAGTAAAGTGCTGTCCTGCACAGAGAGGGCATTGAATCTTCCCAGCAAGGTAGATGTGTTACCATAAGTGTGAATCATCTGAAGTGTTGTGTCTAACCTATATTGCGAATATCCAGATATGAAACACAACACTGTAGAGCTGAAAGAATTAGTCGATCTTCATAAATTGAATTGCCAATAATTGGAATCATGGATTAATAGTTGAAGTAATTTTCAATTAAAAATGTTCCTAATCAAAAAGTTATTGATTAATTGAGAAAATGTTCTGTTTGTTTGTTTTGTTTGCTCCTTTTTTTCTATATTTTGTTTTGTTCTGTTTGTCTCTGCCCTATGTAAAGCGTCTTTGGGTATTTGGAAAAGCGCTTTTATAAGATTGATGTATTATTATTATTATTATTAATAATAAAATAATTGGCTCATTAAAAAGTTGCTGCCTCTAAGATACTGTACAATTGTAAATCTAACTCAAACCAGCAGCTTTTTATCAAGTGAAACATGGTTCAGGTTCACACTTCGTCACCCGGAAAACATATTGGTATTGTACGTTTTGCAAAACACAGGTAGATTAAATGTAGACGCAGTACAGCAAGCAACGCACAGAACAAGTGACAAAATATATTTAGCAACTGAAAGTTACGTTGCAAAATAATGAGTACAACAAGCGAAAAAGTCCACTATGGGGCAAACAAACACTGGACTTTCAGAATTTCACTCTCCCCGGAAGTCTTCTATTCATGTCCTGTGTGAAACCCAAACTAAACGTTGACTTTGATACTTGTCCCCAAAAAAGTCTGCAAAGGGCGGTTGTTATGTATTTATTTTAGTTACGTTGTTGTGATTGTCACATTTTGTTTATACATTATTAATTTAACCTAAACCATGATATTTATTTTCTAACTTCAACCAAGTAGTTTTGTTGCCTAAACCTAACCAATCGTTTCACGTCTGTAACCTCGTGGCAGTGTAAGTTTCTAAAACTGTGATACAAAGCAGATATGAAATATATTTATGACATTGTTTTTTAACAAATGTCGACATTCAGCACATTCCAAGATTTGCAGAAACATACATTTACCATTTCATATTTGGCCATTGAGTTTCCTCTTTGCACTTCACATACAAATAATATAAATCCTGTATTTAATGTTTCTACCTTTTATTAATGTTTTTTTTAATTAAGGGGTCCACATGTTTTATTTTTGTAAAAGCTGTTTTGTTGTTGTTTAAGGTGCACAGATCATTTGTTTTCATAGGAAGGAATCCAGAGCATTGCGTGTTCCCCATTAAGATCATAGCAGCAAAACATTTGCAAGAGTTAAAGTTATTTAATTATTTTACATTAACCCTGCTTAATAACAAAATGATGTAACATTTAAAACACTCAATTAGATTCAACATTTCCACTGTACAATGAGCTCCTTAGACTGTCCGCTGAAGCAACAACAGGCCAGTTTGCAGTGTTATTCAACACTGACCAAAGAATAAATCACATTATTTGGATCATCCTGCCGGTTTCAGGTCACTTGAGGACGGGGACTCGTCCTCGTGGTCTAATCTCAAATAAAATGCTCAGAGGGGATACATGAATGGTGGCTTTGTTGCTCTTCAAAGAAAGCATCCTCAGTTGAAATTGGCTAAATGGATTGTACATGTAGAGGAAAGGTCAGCTGACCACTCTGTGCAACAAGACATATGTAAGGTGTCGTGTGTCTGTGGCTTGTCTGGACAACACACACTTCACTGTCAGAGTTTATTGAAAATAGGTTAATGGACAGACAAACACTTGTCACTTTAAGGATCGTCTGACAGCACATGGCCTAACAAGGTCAAGCCCACTTCTTTCCTCTTTTTATTTGCTTTAATTGCTGCTGTTTTGCCCTGAAGGAATAATCAAGCATATTACCTTGTGCAATGTGAAGCAATACATGTGCAAAGTCAATATAAACACATATTGCAACACTACCTCTCACTTCATTTTATCTGTGGAAAAGTACCAGGGGAATCAGCCGCGTCAACACGGCTGATTCCCCTGTTGTTTTGCAGCTAAACCTCAGGGATGACGGTGAGGAGGGGGCAGGGCTGCACAGGCACAAGAGGTGTGTGTGCGTGTGTGTGTGTGTGTGTGTGTGTGTGTGTGTGTGTGTGTGTGTGTGTGTGTGTGTGTGTGTGTGTGTGTGTGAGAGAGAGACAGAGAGTCATGAAAGTTATTGATTTGATTGTGGGTGCCTCTCTGGTGGTTAAGTTAAGTTACTTTAGAACAGCTGGGAATATATCAATGAGAATAATGTATGAGGAATGACACATTTCACCTGTACATGTTTACTTTACTTCAAGAATTGAAAAGGACAAACTAATTAATTTGAAGAAATTTGCTTACTAAGTCTGCAGTACTCTTTAACTCAGCATTTTAAGCAACAATGACTACATTTTCAAAATTCTATTAAAAATGACAAAACAATTGCGTGTATTGTTATACATTTTGTCAGAATATGTGAATGTCAGCATCAGCTGTTGAATAGAGTTCAAATGTTCTTGATGCAAACTTCCAGATACAGTTCATGAAGGCACATTGCCCAAGGCTGCTTCTTCAGTTCATCAATGCCTTCCATCTCCGATTGGTCCAGGTGATGAGAAACCAAGTGTCAGACGTCAACTATGAGAACTCAAAAACAAGACCAAGATGTTTTGACTGATAACTTGGATTGTCCAGAAAACGTATGCACTGCTGAGGCGAATTTACCTTAGTGAGATACAGACCAACGGCATGAAAAAGGTCAAGAGAACATGGCGGATATTTCATTCGTTATTAAACAAACACTGATCAAGTTGAGTGAGTGAGCCAATTCGGAGCTGGCAAGGTGCTGCAGTGCTAGTCCAGACTAAACATGTATGTATGTCTGTTCAACTCAATTTATTCAAAGATATTAGTGATAATAGTAATAATAGTACAATATACTGTGATTGGTTATACTTTCAAGCTAAATATTTAGATAGATAGATAGATAGATAGATAGATAGATAGATAGATAGATAGATAGATAGATAGATAGATAGATAGATAGATACTTTATTCATCCCCAAGGGGAAATTTGTTTGTGGTTTATCAGTCACATATACTTAAATTGCCAACAATGCAGAGCGTCCTGACAGGGAAACAGAGGAAGCCTGTTTGTGCAGCTCCCAGAGATCAATGTGGAAGTGTATGAAGATGGCACGTTGTAAAATAAATGTGTTTCCCACTGAAGTAGCTTGTTATTTGTTTTAGTTCTAACATTTAAACAAACGTGTGTACACATTTTAATGAAGTACAAGAACAAAAACAGTGCCTGCAGTACATCTTTGTCTCTGTGTGTATCTGTGTTTTATGAATAGCGTAGCCCAATACTCCATCCTTATCTACAAAGAAAGACCCACCAGTCAAACAATCAATTACAATCAATGCTTACCATCTAGCCTGATTTGAGAGGATAACAATTTTCCAAAACTGAATTTTAGTCAGTTGTTTCCCTGTATTTTTGTTTTGTTTTGTTTTTGCAGAGGGGCAAAAACCTGTTTGGTTTGTCCTCTTCGAACCACAGATGCTGTAAAAACACAACACAAACCAAAGAGGGCAGTTTATGTGCATTAGCTGGACATCAATTTATGAGATGTGTTGATGTGCAGCCCTAATTCAAAATAATTGTAAATTAATAATTCAATTTAGACAATGGCATTGAAAAACATATATTTGATAGCTGATGATAAAATGTGGCCACATCTCAAATGGAGAGCTTAAACATATTCCAGTGTATAGAGTGGGGCCAAACCGTGGAAGTTAGCATCCCACTGGTTCCCTTCACAAAAAACAATGGGTCTTTCACTTCAGATTATGGCAGAAAATAAGCTCTGTGGCCAGCACAAGTTTATGATACTTAAACATTTTGTGAAGCAAGATGATTTTCACAAATAAACACCACTTTTATGATTTCTGAAGCGGGAATGCAATCGCCAGGAGCAAAAAGCTAAAGTTAGTCTTAATCTTGTGTTAACCATGGCGCATATTTCAGGCATCTAACCAAAAACCCATTCGGAAAACCCATTGACTTGAGACGAGCTAACCAAAAATACAAAGATGTTGACTCATCTCCGGATATTATATACTCATTCCTTTAGCATCCTGTAGGTGCTGCATAGCATGAGGCCATGATGTAATGTTATATTTGATTTTATTATATTTTAAGTGTAAACAATAATTACTTTATTAATATGATATGATCCAGGATAATAATGGTATTAAAAACTCCCATCGCGTTGAGTCAGCTCCTGTCTGATTGAACAGAAAAGTAGTCGCTACTTCACAGGAAAGATTGTATGATGTGGACATTTCTTTATTGTGCCTGCTCTCCAAACAGTTCACCACAGTGCAAATTAACTGTAGGTGCCCTCCTTTGAAACTTGCACCCATTCACTTTGAAAATCCCCATCCCCCCATTTTGATTAGATTTCTGTGTGCAATAGTAAGTAATTACAGTGAAAACATTTGTATTGCATTATTTGTCTAAAGAAATCTCCTTGAGTCCTTGATTGAGATGAGGACATGAGAGAGCACGGAGCTAATACTATTAGTCCGGCCGCCAGCTGGAGTCACTGAGGGAATTGCCATAAAAACAACATGCTGATTAGCAGCTAATCCGGATGTGATGTGTGAATTCTATAACTCGGTGACCTCTGAAGAAGCCAGAGCTTTATTTCCTCACATGCTGGTGAGTCAGTGAGAAAAAAGCAGACGATCTGAATGGAGTCGGCTGCAGGAAGATTTGACTGATGATGCCAGAAGTCTGCATACCAAAGAGGAGGGAAAGAGGGAACACGGCGCTCTGAGGACAAACAAGGTTATACAACAGATATCACTGCTGTTAATGTCAGTCAGGGGCTCATATATATTGGCAGTGAAAAACTGTGTCACTGCTAAATAAAACACAGGCATAAAAAAAAAAAAACTTTCAATAAAGACTGAATGCTACAATTTCATTTAGATTCTTTCTGGTATTTTTTGTGTTTTCAATGACAATCAGATGTTTTTCTTTCTTTTTTTTGTAGTGTGCTCTTTTTAACTGTAGTATTGTGTCCAATATAAGTGGAATCAGCAAATGTTAAAAATAATGGCAAACAAGTGATTTATCCTGTTCAATGAATAGTGTAACCATTCTTTGATCTTAAACCAAGAGCTGTCATTGTCTCGTTATGTGACATATTTACAGTTTGATACATATTTTACAACATAGTGGTTCTAATGAAGAAACTGCTGGATGATACAGACAAGTGCCATGCTGCCTCGAGAGGTAATCTTCTCTCCCCCCAAAAGACAAAGACAACCCTGCCTTTAGTAAAAAAGAAAAAATATATAACTCCCCCTTTTCTGACATGCATGTTCAGGTCACAGATCTGCCCTTGACCTTAAGCAGGGGTTTCATTTGAAGCATACAGAACATCACTGCATGCTAAATATGTAAGCTATGCAGTGACTGTCATTGGATGTCATGAGATCATGCAAATGGTGGTCAAGTGTGTCATAAGGGCAGCCTCTTGGTGAGTGTAACACTGTGTAACCTGAGTGTCGAGCACAGATGTGATTCATTGAGTACAGCTGGTCTAAAATGATCCATTGCCATAGTGATGGGGTGAAATTAATTCTTCTCTAAAAAATCCTTATCGTCACAGCAGCTTTAATACAAAGATGTCCACACGTTTTGACTGCGTTTTTCTGGAGTCCTTGTTTCTCCTTCTCAGTTTGCAGTGGCAATGCTTAGTCCTCTCACAACAGCAGGTTTAGAATATGAGTTTGGTTTCAACCTGTTTTGTCACTCCAAAAACATATGATTTATTACACATGCTAAAAGGGAAACACCTGCCCTTGAGAAACAAACAGAGGGCTATGCTGCTTCTGCAGTGGAGGTATTTAAGATGTGGGTTAATGTATAACCAGCGTTAATGTCAGACAGATGGGTATGTTCAACTTTTTAACTGCAGCTCAAATATGATGTTCCCCAGCAGTGGACGCCTCCCCCTCTCTGCAGGGTTGTGTGGGAGATACACGTGGCTTGCTTTTTGTCTGACAGTTAAAATATATGTGCTGTTAGTTTCAGGAATGCTGGTGGAACATGGAAAAAAAAGGCGTGTTGCACGCAGAGCAGATGGTGTGCTTTTAATCATCCATATTGCTGAAGCTTTTGATGTTTTACTTGGAACCTTCTCAACACCAAATAATATAGTTTTTTCAATGTCCAACTTGTTTTGAAGAATTGGAGAGCAAACTGAGATTCATCAATGACATTTTAGGTTTTGCTTATATATATATATATATATATATATATATATATATATATATATATATATATATATATATATATATATATATATATATGGGTGTATGTATTTGAGTAAACCAGCTTCATGTACATTGTCTTTTCTAAATTAAATATTTCAATACAATTATGATTTCTAGCAATTTGTTCAACATTTCTTTATGAATTGTTATTACTGGTTTATCTACATTTGTCTCTCTATTGTTCTTTTCGCAAAAGTTGGATTGTTTTGGCATTTTGGGAAATATTATTCTCATTTGCTTCCTTGTTCTTGTCTGTCTCATATCTGTATGGTAAATATGAAGCTACAGCCAGCAGCTGTTAAGTTTAGCTTAGTTTATAGACTGGAAACTGTCCAACGGCTAATGGACAATTTTTTCCACACGATATAACATGTTCTTTGGTGAGGTTTACATGCTGGGAAGCAGATTTTGTTACCTATGGTACAGACCCATGCTAGCTGTTTCCCTCTGTTCCCAGTCTTTATGCTAAGCTAAGCTATAGCCAGCACTGACTGTAGCTTCATATTCAATGGACAACAATAAGAGTATCAATCTTCTCATCTGAATGTGGACATTGGTGTGTTTACCCAAATGTCGAGCTATTCTTTTAATCGTGTTGTAAAATGAGGCGCACTTAACTCAACACTCTTGATTTGATGATTCCACTGTTACTGAAAACCCAAATAACAATATGAGCATTTAGAAAATCTAGGGCAGGTCCATAAGATTCATGGAAATCTGAAAAGCCATGGATAACAACATAGCACTTTGAGGAATCGGATCCCAGCAACCAAAAACCTCAACGATTCTAAACTTGACCAAAGAAATTCGACTTGTGCAGCATGCAGGCTGTGAACCGGTGTAGTGGAGTCCCATTAAGTTATTGTTTAGTCTGACAAAAAGATGTACTTGCAGTTGAAGAGTTGCGTATCAATTATTAACCAAAATGTATTGTTGCATCAATACGGTCTGACAGTGAGGTAGCTTCAACTTGTGTCCTTTAACTTTGTGTTCAGTTCACTCTGTCCAGAGTGGCTCAGGCACACACAGATATAAAGAAAGCGATGAGTCTATTTCTATTCTTCCGTGAAGTATCAGTAACGTGCTATAATTGTCACATTGACATTGTGTTCATAAGAGTCTAAAAATATTTCACCTGATGCTACCTGCTGCTCTGGATTCTCTTATTGTATGTAGCAGGTTGTTTATGATGCTGTAAACAGGCGTTTCATGTCACTGAAACAATCTTTTGTACAGAGGCCACAATGTTTTTGAAAGATATGCACTCTGTTGGCCATTCAAGGTTGGGCTATACACAGAGATGGTAAATCCAGTTTGAGGAGTATGACCTGAAACTTGATATGGCAGTGTTTTGAAGTGTTGAATGGAGGATTTCTTTCTTCAGAAATGTGTATTGCATTTAATATAAGTTAGAATGGTTAAATTGTTTAGGCTGTGTCAATTTTCTCTTTCTTTCCCAAACATGTTTTTTCTTTGTGGGGGTTAGAACCCAATCATGTGAGTGCTGCTTCATCACAAGCGCACCTTTCACACAGGGGTCAAAGGATAGAATTCCAGGTCATCGCTTTGGTTTCACAAGACTCACCAAGGCACAACCACAAGTGTAACCCGAGCTAGAGGTAAACAACTGCTCCACACAGGAGTGACGGGGAGGTGTGAAAGAGGGCAGCGCCATACATGAGACAAATCATCAGGGGTTATTTGGGTCCTGGCCATGTTGTAGGTGGGCCCTCTGTCGCTGCTCTGTATTTGACACCTGCAGGTGACAGATTTCCAGGACTAGTCGGTGTTCGCTGCCTGGATCAGTTTCAACGAGGTGCAGTAACGCACAAGGAACGAGAGGGAAGAAACATAATAATGTCACACGTCTGCTAGACAGTAGCCCATGGCTGTAATTAATACTGTTCACTGTATCCACGGGTTGGAGAGAAGGCATCAGGGTTTCTGAAGTGTTAATCCATAATTTGCTAACTGGAAAAAAAAAAGAAAAGAAAATAGGTATAACTAATTATATATCTTTTCAACAGGTTTAGATGAAATGCAGTCTTTGAATATCTTGTGTACATCTAAACAGATACAGGGTCCAGTACATGGTATAGATAGTCCCATCCAGGTCAAACAGTTTGCACACAGTTTACAGTTCACCGCAGGAGATCAGGGTGGATTGAGAGATCACATTCCTCTGCTAGGACACAGGAGAGGAAGGAAACCGTCACAAATAGCCCTGCTTTGTTTGAGCGATGGGTTGAAAACACAGTTTTATTATCCTGGTATATATATATATATATATATATATATATATATATATATATATATATATATATATATATATATATATATATATATATATATACATATATATATACATATATATACACACATACATATATACACACATATATATATATATATATATATATCTAGTTTCACATTATATATACATATACATATATATGCATATATATATGTATATGTATATATATATATAATGTAAAACTAGAGAGGTAAATAGAGAGAGATACGGTGAGGAAAGGCAAAAAGGAGTAACACGACTTTGGTGTGAGATTCACACAGAAATAAACCAGGTTTGTGTTGCAGAGAAAACCATTTCGTTCAGTTTCTCTTACTGGATACGTTAAACCCGGTAAAACGGCAAAACTCATATCAGCACAGTGACTTGTTTTTTGTTGATCGAGGATCCTGGCAGCTTTGTCTCTATAATCGCAGCATGTATACCTCTCTTTGTTGCATTGTCTCAATGTCATACGGGAAATTGACCACTTGAAATTGACCAAGTGGAAATTGACCACTTTTAGGCTGCAAAGTCATTGGAGAGTGCAGTATGGATGCAACTTGGTTGTATTGGATCCAGTCACGGTCATTTCCTAGGATCTTTTCATAAACACTGATATATTATCACAACGGAATATGTGTTAGCAAATAGCTGATTGTTTACCAACTTTCAGCAGACATGGAGCAACATTAGTATTCATTTACAGTGGTTTGCTCGGTTTTTGGTCTCCACCAACCCCTGAGGGAAATATCAGGCTCTTTAGCTGCAAAATGCTAAACTATGTTCACAGCTAGTCGTTAACTGTGTCTGTCTGCTGTTTAGAGTGAAGCAGGAAGAGTACAGTGGCTTTATCAGAGCTGGAAGCAACACTGATGAGAGCATTAAGAATAAAACCGTAAAGTTGTTGTCTGTATAACCAAAACAATTAAAAATAAGTTAAAACTCTTCATTGTGCTGAGGGGGAACTGCAGATTTGTGTGATAATTATCTGTGTCTAAGTGACCCCTTTCACGTTAAATATAGTAATTGTAGTTTTAATATATATTTTGTAATTATACCAGCTTTAACCACAGAGGCAGCACATCAGAAAATGCTCTTAAACATGTGTTTTTGTAAGTCATATGGTTATGTGGGGATGTGGATTTGTTCCTCAGCGCATATTTTACATAAACAATATGCTCAGTGGTATTTCTGTGTACTCAGCCATGATGTAGTGTCTATATTTAGAATGATCAAGGTGCATGAAACATCTTATCCCTAATTTGGTTCCCTAAAAGGTGATAAATAAAATATTTTGCGGGGACATTAACCATGGAGGACCTCACTCATGAAAAGTTATTGAACTGTAGTAGATTCCACAAATCGTGAGCATTTATCAACAAAGCCGTTATGCATGTTTGTTTCCACAGAGATATCCGGACGGCATTTGGATGTTAGAGGAACTCTAGTATGTAGAGTGTTGGTGTCAAGTCTCACAGACCCCATCACATCTCAACAGACTCACAGATTTTCATTAATTTCTCCTCAAAGTCAGCTATTGACTTTGTATTCCCCAAATGATTGCGAGTATTGATTTACACCAATTCAATCCCCGACCAGTCAGTGCGTCATGCTGCATGTGTGTGGTCTCTTAATGTGATATCTCCACTCTGCAGAGCCAGCATGATAGGCTGCGAGCAGAGCAGCAAGCACTTTTTTTCAGAGAAGGATGAATCCCTTAAATGAACACTTAGTGACCCATAGCTTAAAGGCCAAGATTGGCCTGAGCAACTGACGCTCTCTGGGGTCCATAATCGATGCTGGGGCCTGAACACCCTGCTGTTTCCCTGATATCTTTCCCCTGCTCATCCTGTCCTAGCCACAGCACAGCAACCAGTAAACAAAACAAACTTGGGTAATCAGATGTCCTCACAAAGCAGGGAAATTAAAGGAATAACCCAACGTTTTGGGAAAAAGAAAAATACACTTGTTTTGCTTTCTCGCTGATCGTTAGATGAGAAGATCAGTACACAAGTTCATTGTTCTTTGCTAACTATGAAGCTAAAACCAGCTGCGTGTTAACTTGCGTATCATAATTCAAAGATTCAAGGACAATTTATTGTCATTATGCAACACAGGGCTGCACCACGAAATGCAGTTGGAATATTGCTACACAAGAACAACAAGACAAAAAAACAGTAGTGCATTCCTGGAGGGCATTTTTTTAATCAGGAGAAATGCAAACAGCAGGAACAAAACAATTATCTGTGCAATATGGCCGCCATTTTGAGATTAGAGGCACTCGTTTGGACCACTGTGACCACCAATTTTGTCGATGTTTGAGCACCAAGCTTCATTGCTGTCAACAGAGATCCCTACTCCTCTCTAGTCCTTCTCTAGTCTCTAGTTCTCTAATCCCACCTGAGTCCTGTGCTCTGTCCTGTCGCCCGCCCCTCAAGTGCAGCTAGATTTAGGATGCCACGATGGAGCCAGGTGTCTGTGAAGATGTAGACACAACATTCACGGACCTACCATTGCTGAATTAACTTGAATTGACCTGTGATGCCACATGAGCCAGGAGCCGACTGAGTGGTGGAATAGCTTTTGGTCCTAGCTGGATTATTTTAGCTTCCATCTCCACTTCCCTCCCTCTCGACTCCTGTTCCAGTGGTCGTTTGGTCCAACAGATTTGGCTGGGGTCCTTTCCCCATGCACTAATTAATCTAATCCCCACGATTCCTTCTCCAATGTTGATGAGTGTATCATGTCAAATGCCATAAGTGCTCCAGTAATAAAGACGACAATAAAAATAAACTAAATAAGAGTATTTCCCAAAATGTTGAATGTTTCATATAAAGTTTAAATTCTAGCTCCTTGCTGTGAAGAGAAATACTGTGTAAAGTGAATGTCTCCCAACGGCAAACTGGAAGTTTAATCAAATCATCTGATATACAGATAGTACATTTTGGCCAATTTCAGACTGAAATAACAGCAGCAGTGCGCACACAGTTTCCTGTTATCATCTTCCTGTAATTTTCTGTCTGTCCTCTGAGTGACACTAACATGTTCTTTGTAAATTGAATCAGATGGGAACACTATCTACACACCGTGTCCGGCTTAAATCTGGATGCTCGAATCTTCCCATGACCTCTTTGGAACGAATTGCAATAGATGTAGTTTTGTTTATATGTTCTTTTCATTAGCAACAGCCTTGTTAGAGCCTGCACCTTCAAAGACGACCAGTAATACATTGGTTGATACACAACGCTATAAGTGGGATTGATATATACACTTATTAAGCCACTTTACACATTTATGTACATTTTACCATGTAATTTGTTACATTTTCCATGTAAACTGAATCATATTATCGGCGCTAAAGTGAGTCTGCAGAAATGTCCCTATTATGTTTTTTGTAAAAGACAAGATTAAAACATTTCACACTCAATGTGCTTGACGTGGGTCCCTTCCAACTTTCCTACTCCTCCGGCGCTCAAATCCATCTTTAAAACCGGCCTTGTGACTGCATGACTGTGACTATAGCGGTCAGAAAAAAGTATTTGCAGTGGTACTCTGATTTTCAGAGCAATTAGAATGATAACACATGTTAGAGAGGCTATTTTGCACTGATATGAAAACAAGTGTGCTTTGAGACTTTGGTTGGTCTTTGCAGAGCCCTCGGCACAAAAGGTTTGAAAACCATTTAATGTTACCCCTGATGATGAATTATCACCCTCATCTGTTTCTCTCAACAGTCCCTTCATATCTCATTGCAGAATAACAAGTGAAAATGCCAAAAGACGAGCAAAGGCCCTTCACAAACTGTTGAAATTATAACTCAACAAGTGGTGGTACTTGCGTACCGTGCTATGAACAGATCGGGTCCAATCTACATCCAGGACATGGTAAAACCGTACACCCCAGCTCGTTCGCTCCGCTCGACTTCTGCCAATCGGCTTATAGCTCCGTCACTGCGAGCTAAACACTCAACAAAGTCACGACTGTTTGCTGTCCTGGCTCCTCAATGGTGGAATGAGCTCCCCATTGACATCAGGACAGCAGAAAGTCTCTACATTTTCCGTCGCAAACTAAAAACACTTCTTTTTCGAGTACACCTTGAATAAGGAAGGTAGCGCCGTAGTAGTAATTTAGTAGCACTTAAATGGCACTTTGTGGTTTAACTTTATTGAAGAAATTGTATTCTCTTGATTCTTGTTGTTCTGAGTTTGTACTCATGGTTGAATTGCACTTATTGTAAGTCGCTTCGGATAAAAGCGTCAGCTAAATTAAATGTAATGTAATGTAATGGTAGATTTACAGCTCTTTGACATGACTGAATTGATTTAATTCAGACTCCTAAAATCAAAGGAATCCTTTAAATCGTGATTATCATGTCACAAACGGATACGGTATCTTTTCAATGAGAGCACATGTAACATGTGTATTACTGGTCTGCCCACATATATTTTTTTTATACAACCAAGATGTTGGAATAATTGTATTTTAATATTTTGCTGTTTCAAAACCACAGTGGAGGGCTGCCATATCTTTATAGTGGGGAATAAAGGGCACTTTCATTAATCAATTTATTTAATTAATTGACATAAACTACACTTACACATGTAAAATACCATGTAATGATCATATTTGTAATCAGTGATGAAGAGACTTACTGAGTTAACTTCTATTTTAGTGTTTCCAGTTAATCTGCCTAACAGACCAAATTACTTAATTAATATTACCGTTTTTGGAGAACTGATCATTTTCAGATTTTTCTTTCTAATTTGAAATGGACCTTTAACATTTCTCTCCTAACGCCCTCTGTTGGCAAAGTGAGGGAACAACACTCTTCCTCCAATACATTCAACTGCCAGGCAGCCTCCACATAGAACTTTGAGTGTTTTTTACTCACTTAAAGTCTCCAGTAGTTCCTCATGTTCTCAGTGGCCCCTGTCTTTCCCAACCCCCTCTGGATTAACTTTTAGTGACAGTTACATGTGGGATTCCTTGTGTGTTTACTGTAAATAAGATTTAATAATTAATAAGCCTGCTGCTCAAATATAATATGCACACACCCATTCTAATATATTTCACTTGTGAACCTCTGACATGGAAGTAAGATGCATTTGGATTGACAACATGGCGCTGCATGGTAGCATTGCTGCGTTTGGCTTAGCAACACTTTGTGTCTTATCGCCCATTAGAGCAGATACAATTACTCAACTGTCAGCAAAGCACCACCCAAAATGAACCCATGAAGAGGTTTAATCAGCCAAAGTAACTGGAAACATGGCGGGCAGGGCTTTTCACTGACAGTTTGAAGTTACAGTGGGGCTCCACAGCAATATTTAGACGTTTTCACCAATAGGGACATTTAGAACACATAATAATAATTAATTTATGTGATAAAGCCGTAATTTAATTGAAAAAAATACTAAACACAAAAAACATTAGTTTTAAATCCACTAGTGTTTAAAACATACTGGATTCTACATGCTATGTGAATATGTGAATGTCTAGAATTGTATTTATTACACAGTTTGCATGAAAAGAAAAAGTAAAAGAAAAAAATGGCAGGGAGAGTTTACTTAAAACAAAAGCTTTTAGTAAATAAAATGTTATACTTCCATGCTGGTCCCCTGCTCAAAACGGGAAAGCTGTTCATTGGCACATTTTATTTCTCCAATATCATATTTTTGAGAATGTTTTAACTGTTTAAAGTCTTTGAAGATTTGAATCAAACTGTATTTCAATGTCTTTTCAAAAAAATGGTAAATCCAATGTTCTCACACACTGTATATCTTGACAAATGAGGACTCCAAAGACCTGCTTGAATATGTTTCTTGATGTTGGATGTGACATCGCTCAGGAAAGCAGAGGAGACGGGTCTTGAATTCAATTGGCTCCCGCTCTCCTTCAGATGGGAGGAGACAGGGAGCCGGAGCAGCAACGCCTGGCAATGTCTCTGTGTTAAAATCATTTGTGTCCACATCTTGGTCATGCTGCTCTGGATATTTTGGAGACTCCTGCCAGGGATCCAAAAAATGCACCTGCAAGAGAAAGAGAGAAGGTGGAAATATTCCTAAAATACAAGGAGGGAACCATGCAAAATGTTTGAGTTGATAGTCAAGCGAGGACTGCTGGTGGAGAAGGTGAAGATTTGTATATATGTCATTCTCTGATAAAGGAATGCCAACTAGATAGGCCTTGAGTTTGTTGTTGCTGAGTTAAAGGACGATTTTTTTTTATCGTTACAGCTTCGATGGAGAGAGAATTGCTCTGCAGATGGAATCATTTTATGTTCACGTTGTTGCTTTCTAAGGTTATGAGATTGCAAGTGAATATCTCCATTGAGGTTGTACTATAGTTTACCATATTGTCTGTTAACTGTCTTTAATTGTCCTTGTATTACCACTTTCTAAACACAAAATGGGATTAAAATGATATAAAATGTCTCTTATTATTCCAAAAAGCTTAATTGTAATCACAAATGTTCATCCAACGCATGCATCACGTACACATGTATCCATCTCCCTCTTTTCTAGAGGATGGAGACAGTACATGAAAGCACTGCTTGTGTTTACTGATGACAAATATGGAGGAGGAGACCCTGGTTCCCATGGTGACGGTTTGGTACAGAAAGTGATCCAGATGTTGGCATTCAAATAAGTGTAAATGAGTTGCAAGCTGCACTGCAATGGGAGTTGACACACACACTCACACACACACACACACACACACACACACACACACACACACACACACACATACACGCACACACACACACACACACACAGACATGCAACCACAGACACAAAAGAAAGATTTCAGGGCAATAAGGTACAAGGAGGTCAGACTCATATCTAACAGCAAATATTAATTTAAACATCAATATAACAAGTGAGTCAGCAGGTATGTTGTTTCAGCAAAAAAGCATTACGTCAAATGTGTTGCTGTAAAATACGTCCGTTCTGTCTGGAACTGAAAAACAACAGTTTGAAAAAATATTAAATAATCACACTAAAAAAATGTTGCATGTGCTTAGGCCTTTAGTGTACTGCAAGTAAAAACTGCATTCAGGATCTTACTAGTACATAAGTAGTATCAGCTAAATGTTCATAAAACATAAAAAGAAGAGTATTTATCACATAGACAAATGGTGGTATATATAATTTCAACGGGCAATGGAAGTATTTTACGGTTGCTGAAGCTAATTATAACTACATCATGTTGGGTGCTTTCATTTGTAACACGGTCTATTTATAATCTGTACATTGTAATTAGATAATGTCAAATAAATGCAGTTGAGTAAAATATTTATCTCTGAAATGAAGTGGAATAGAAGCATAACGTGAATGGAGAGCTTGAGTGTAGGTACCTTCGACACCTGCTAATAAGACTATACGACTATTGGAGATATATTTCCAGGGTTTCTATTAGAGCCTGAACAATAAATGTACAGCATGTTAGAATATAAAGACTTTTCATGTAGCAAGTTGAAACCCTAAAAGGCAGCGAAGACAACAAACCATTAATATATTGAATATATTAAGATAGGTCTAGAAGTTATTATATCCTTGTGTGATTCTTTTACTTCACTCATATTCACTTGCTGGTAACAGGCAGCGCTATTTCTATACACGCTCTATATATAGTAGTAATTCTCTATCTTAAGGGAGGGCCAGTGTAACTTTAGTCAGTTAAACATCTCAAATAATTCAGGTTTGGATTTCTGCACTGTGAGATAAAGCTGATCTGTACCTAGTGTTGACAGTATAGCTGACACACTATTTTAAGACAAGTACAACCCCTCATGCTGTACTTTCAGGATAGTTCTGTAATGGTCAAGAGACCACAGATGAAACTGGAAGACAGACGTGTTTTTAGCCGCAGAAGCTTGTTTGATTTTGTACCCATTCAATGATTTTTCTGTGACGTCTGGCAGCTGCACTCTGCTGATTACAGCAGTTTGAGTTAGAGTTTGGTCCAGATCCAGATCCAATACCGGGCTAAAGAGGGGAAAAGCCCTGGAGTTACTGTAAGTGCTGCTCTGTTGATGCACTTCCTCAGTCTGAACGTCCAGTTGTTTTATAAAGATCATAAAAATGTCCCTCTGAGTGACCTTTACTGCAGTGTTTCGTAATACTTGATGGATCATTTGCTGAAATAAAAAACAGTTTTGATCGGTGCTGTGAATTACGGTACAGACTTGGCTTCAATACACAGAGTCAGAGTCAGAGTCAGAGCCATATAGAAGTGTAAATAATGTCATGAAAAAAAGTCAAATGATTAACAAAGGAGGGTTATAGTAAATGTATAATTAGCATTGTCAGTATATATATATATATATATATATATATATATATATATATATATATATATATATATATATATATATATATATTCTTAAATTCATGGTGCTTCTAAGATCACTAGATGTTTGTCCTCCTTTGCATCTATCTCTCTCTCTCATATACATATAAATATATAGGAAATAGTAGTTGCAATATTGATTTTCTCATCAAAACATTCGCTTTGTTCGATATATTTAAGGTAAAAATAATGGTGGTAAAAGAGGTACATTTATATTGTTTAAATAATATAACCATTATATAAACCTATAAATCATAATATTATTATTATTATTATTAAGCCTTGTCTAACAGTAATTGATACCTTCATAGCTTTTATGTTCATACCTCTCATGTATGTCAGGTTTTGGAAAATTGATCCAAAACATGGCCTCTGTTTCCCTCTAGTGGCCACACATCACTTTTCACAAATTTTCTACAGAATATTTTCACAATGCACTTATTTAGGACATTGGTCAAATGTTAACAGCAGATACTTTATTCTCTCATCTTGTAATTTTCTGAAAAGTTAATACAATGGAAGGATACAATCTATATGGATATCACATTGTTTAAAATTGCATTTTGAATCATATCTTAATTTTTTGTCATTTGCGATTTAAAATTTTTCAAATCTTTTAAATTCATCCAGATTTTTGTGGTTATTCAATTCAATTCAATTCAGTTTATTTTATATAGCCCAACATTACAAATACAAGTTTGCCTCGGAGGGCTTTACAATCTGTACACATGACTTCCCTGTCCCGGGACCTCACATCGGATCAGGAAAAACTCCCCCAATAAAGATAGTAAAAATCCTTTCACAGGGAAAAAAATGGGAAGAAACCTGAAAGAGAGCAACAGAGGAGGATCCCTCTCCCCGGATGGACAGAAGCAATAGATGTCATGTGGCCAGAATGAATAACGTAACAGAGTTACAGCACATTCAATGAATATGACAGAAATTATTCATATAATGAGTAGTAGGCATGGTCCATGATCCAGATAGCCACGATCCATTAAGCAGAAGGAGGTAGAGAAGAGGGGCATCAGCAGGGCCATGATAGCTGGCAGGCCTGGTTCCAGGCTGGTTGCATCAGCAGGGCCGAGGCAGCAGGCAGGACCGGTTCCAGGGGGGAGGAGCAGGGTCCTCCCCCCCTGGTTCCAGGCAGCCACGAATCCATGGAAAAAGAAAAAAGAGTTAGTAATGTGCATTGAAGAGACAATCATTTATCCAGAAGGAGAGAAAGAAGAGGCGAAGAGGAGAGGAGGAGCGAAAGAGGAAGAGAAGGAGAGGAGGAGCTCAGTGTATCCTAAGATGTCCCCCAGCAGTCTAGGCCTATAGCAGCATATCTAGGGGCTGGACCCCCCTGGATACCTTTTATTAATAAATCCCGTCAGTATATCCTAATCTTGGTCTTAAATCTTAAACTACGTCACAATACACTACAGTGTCACTGACAGTAATTGTGTAATTGTGATTTCCAGGAACTAATCCAGATTAGTTCTTGGAAATCAGGGAGAAGAAAGGATCATCTTCCTATCAACGCACCACAACCGCAGGACCTGAACTTTGAGTGCACTTTCGCTTCTCGTATTTTGCTCCCCAATTCAGGAAGTTGGACTTCAAAAGGGGTGTTGTGACTTTGTACTTGAATAGAAGGGTCTTGATGATTCATTCTGTATTTTTTGTGACTTCTCAGGAAGCTTTTTTGTTTACTCTTTAAATCGTATCCACTTCCTCATTCTGTTTATTCCAACATGAGGTTCTATTGCAATATGTGTGTCTCTTGTTGCTAATGAAGGAATGCAATTTGTTGTGCTGCTTGCATTTTTGGATTATTTCAACATTACTGAGGCACATAAACTGCCAATATGTCAAAGGTGATTTTTTTTTTTTTTGCAAAGAATGTGATATCGAGGGTCATGCCGCTGATGGTCCAGACTTTTAAGATGCTGATGCTACTGCAACTAAACAGATGGGGACCTTTGTTGTCTTTTTCCCTCTTCTTATTTGTGTATTTTGTGTTGGCTGTTGTCTTGTCTTTCCTTTTTGGATAAACAAGTTCAACATACATTTGAACTTTATTGTTAGAAATCCAGCATTTCAAACAAATGCATTTTTAATTCTTTTTCATTAAATTTTCAAAACCGCTTATCCTATTTAGGGTTGCTGGAGCCGATAACAGCTGACATTGGGCAAAGGCAAGGTTCACCCTGGACTGGTCAATCACAGGCCACATATAGAGACAGACAACCATTCACACTCACACCTACGGGGAATTTAGAGTCTCCAATTAACCTGGAGGGAACCCACGCAAACTCTAAACAGAAGGCCGCCCGGGATCAAGGTTCGAACCCTGGCCCCTCTTACTGTGAGGTTACAGTGCTCACCACAGCACCACTCCCCATTGCATTTCATCCCAGGTATTTGAGTAGCAGACTCAAGAGTTACCAGATGGTGGCGCTCGCTGCTGCAGTATCACTGCACAGTGTGTGTTGTGCATGGTACAATGAAGACAACTGTGTGTTCATACAATAGATAAAATAGTACACAGTCTTGTTGTGAGCGTGCTGATGGAGTTGAAAATGTACATAATTCTTCCATATAGAGAATCACACAGTGTGAGTTTATGTATGACATATAGATGGGTATAAATGATTTGGAATCAGGTTTTCATGAACTCTGATGCCTCCACTGTGAAAAGGCATGTTGGGACAAGAGTTGGTGGCTTGAGGTATGCTTGTCAGGAGCCGCTCCCCAGCCTCCTTTCTCTCTGTCGGGATTATTTTTGTTGTCCCTGAGGCAACGCATTTCTGCAGCAGCCCTTCTGCAGCTCTTCTTCCCAGATGTCATCCATTCAGGCCGCATATCTAAAACCATACAACAATAAAACCATTTATAGAATCAATAGTTATATAGTTAGCATTAACACTGGAAAGTGGAGAAATTCATAATGTTCATGAATGAAATTCATAAGGTGAGGTCGTCCTTCTCAAGTTTTGAAAAACTTGAAGACTCTTCCACTCTGAGTAACATTCAAGCGATTTTGTTGATTTAATTGACAGATCTTTAAAATTGATTTTCACCACAAAGAGTCATGCAAAAGCATACTTTTAAATATTTACCAGAGTTGTGCTCAGTATAAATAAGTCATTCGGCATGAAAAAGCATAACAAATATTGTGTTGGATAAAAGTATTAAGAACATCACACAAGCGCCTGTTCCTCAAAAAATGGAAGAAAGAATGCTGTCAAGACCAGCTGAGTATACGTTTTGACCTGCCCAATGCTCAGGAGAGGTGTGGCAACATTTGACCGTTTGTGATTAACATCCTTCTCAGATGGAATAGAACGGTACCATACTGAAGCAAAGTGCATTATGCCACACTCATGTTGCACTCTCGTTCTGATAAGTGAAGCCAATGCTAAAGTGCCTTAAACTTGCATTCTTTCTAAGAGCCAGGAAGGTGTAAAATAGACAATAAAGCAATGTATGCTTTAGGGCGTTGTTCCCTTGTGATTGACATGTTGTTACCACTGCGTTGTCTAGTCTGGGAGTTGTCCGAGTTTTGGTTTTACAACTTTGAGTTAATTTCAACACTTTGGTCGACTACACATGTCTTATTCAGCATTCAGACGTCTTAGCTTCATTCTCTCTTGTCACTTCTGGTTGCAAAAAGTAACAAGATAGCGACAGCCAAAAAACAAGATGCCGTTGATCAAGATACCGAACCGAATGTAGGAGTATCACAAGCACACACACAAACACACACACCTTTGAAATAATAATTCCTTTAACTGTACAGTGGTTTTAAAGATATAACATGAAAAGAGTGAGTGTGCTCGTGGTTGAGTGACACACAGGGTTGGAAAATTCAAAATTACCGAGAGATGGAAAAACATTGTTGGCTTGTAGGGGGTTTATATGGGATTTAAACACCAGCCATGTGTTACACATCAAACCAAACCTAAATGCTATAAAAACATGCAATACTACGAAAGCAATGATGATTTTATTTTACATGACAATTGATCAAATAGTGGCAAGTTTCCAATCAAAGCCATTAACAAAAGTAAAACTGTCACACACTAAGCAGATTTATATTGAATGGGTTCAAGTTGTTGTCATCTGTAACATACATTTCCATAGTTAATGGGATGGCAATATTATTTTATTTTTTTCTTATTTTTGCTGTCTGTGAACTATACGGACTATCAAAATGTATTTCCCAACATATATAAACATACACCAAAAATAACATGCAAATATGTAAAATATGAAGAAACAGAAACAAAAATCAAAATAACAGAAAACAATTCCCAGCAAAGGCCGCGTTCTTCCTTAAGCGGAAGTTGGATGGAGGGATTGTCCTACACGTAGTCTCTGCCCGGCTGGCCTGCAGAGCTGGACGGTGGGTGGCGGGGAGATTTCCCTGAGTCCTTGCTTGAGCAGTTGCAGCAGAGGAAGCTCCCTCCGATGATGCTGAGACAGGCCGCTCCCCATCCAACAAACAAGGCACTTCCGAACTCATATCTGTGAATTATTCAAACGTCACACTGATACTTATGCTTACATTTGGAAAAGACAAGCATTACAAGTCATCAATTGTATATACAAGCTGAATATATTATATTCAGTTGGGCTAGGTCTAATTCACGGCAGTAAAATTCAAAGATCACAACGTTATTTTAAAGTGAATTATCCAAATGTGAAAAAATATGCTTGAAAATAAAAAGAATGATTTGACATCTTGGAAGATCTGCTTATTTGCTTTTATTTCTGAGAGTTAGGAAAGAAGATTTATACCGCTCTCATATCTATACGTTAAATATGAAGCTACTGCGAGCAGCCAGTTAGCCTAGCTTAGCACAAAGACTGGAAACAGAGGGAACAGCTAGCCTGGCTCTTTCTAAAAAGTGTAAAAATGATAGGTACTTGTAGTGTTTCAATGTTATTCGACTTTATATGCTTATTGGACTCTACTTTACTTTTTACTCCACTACATTTCTGTGACACATAATTACCAATTAGTTTTCAGGTTAAGATCGTGTGTAAACAATTGTGTGATAATGTTAAATTGTCCAATATTATATAAAATTGTTTCTGCCCAGCAAGTAATTCTACTTTTGATACATGAAGAACATTTTACTGATATTACTTTTGTACTTTTACTTCAGAAACATCTTGAGAGAAGGACTTTTACTGTGTGTAATACTAATGGATTAACTGACTGGCAGGAGAACAACAGTATAATAAAAGACAGTTTAGTTGGCAAGTGGCCGTCCTCTTTGTCATTACACACAGACACAACAGTGATGCCCAATAATTACTGTGAATTCCTGACTGAAGGTGCAGAGAATGATGACCTCACCTAGAATTAGTCGGAGTGAATGGGTTGTAGAAGTCCTTGGCTATTCTGTTGCCATACCAAGATGTTCCCACCAGAGCAAGCAGACCTGAAAACCATCAACGGAAAAACATGTTATAACTTTGCAGGTTAAAAAATCTGTCACCTGTCATGTATCAACATTTCTATGAACCCATAAATTCACCTCAAGCCAAATCATCTAAAAGATGTGTTGCAATACAGTGGTCAAAGCAAAACACAGAGTAGTGTGGTGCAACATCTATAAGGCAAAAACATATCCCTCCAAGCAAGATGATGCTCAATCAGTGTGTGTCTTTGCTTGTGTGTGCATGTCTGAAATGAATGGACTCTGACCAGCGATGATGAAGATGACCCCTCCAGCTAGAGCCACTTTGTCCTTCTGCTCCGGTTGATCTGCCATACAGGTGGTGCACCTCATGCCCACCATGTTCACCAAGATAGAGATTAAGCTCAATATGATGGAGCACAGCATCAGCCCACGTGTGCCCAGTACCATCCCTGGAAACAAAGACATGACACAGAATCATAGATTTGAGCAGGTTTCAAGCAATTTCCCAGCTTTCTAATGGTTTTGTATTCATTTCTCCCTGGGTCGTATTCTTACTTCAAATACATATTAATTGCAAATAGTGATTTATTGTGACTACTTGCCTCTATTCCTAAATAGTCTTAAATAAAAGCTGAAACAAAACCTAAGCTTAAGAAATCTCTTCAGTGAATCTCGTTGTTCTTCTTGTTTACGATAGGCACAAAACAGGCGGGAGTGCAGACGACGTGAGTCACATCCAGCTAAGGTGTACTCGAAGCATTCCTATCTGATGAAGCACATATCTACCTTTTATCATATAGAAACTAGAAATCCATTTACAAAGGCTACATTTACATTTCAAATCCAACACAATCCATAACTTCTATCCCTCTTAAATTGATTGAAAAGAATACTTTTTTGTTTATCATCCAGCTGCTGGTATTTGAGGGACAAGTCTCAGCATGCAAGTCGTTTTTAGGAAGTTTTTGAATGACCAGAGGGATTCACACATTCCTCTTTTACAGCATACAGGCCAAATCGTACCTTTACAATTGAGACCTTTCCTAAATTCATAATTTTAATTTCCTAATTGAAACATTCTTTCATTATCTCATTTCTCATTGTCTTCCCACACCCATATTTTTGTAGAAGAAGAAATTATGACAAGGAGAAATGATTTAGGACACAATGTACTGTAATTGTTATACACTCACTGTGCTGTGCCTGAATTCACAGTATGATTAGTGGTACAGTATCATGAAAAACATGATATGTAAATCCACATTACCTGGTAGTTGTAGAAGTGAATCATACACTTTACACTGAACTTGACCAGTGCTCTGTGATACGCAGCTCTTCCACAGCCCTTCATACATTGCCTGAGCTGTGATGATGTTGTCTCCTGCATACGACGAAGCTTTCCATTCCACCATGGCTGTGGATGCTATCGTGCCAATGAGGCCCAGGAAGGCCAACGTGAACCCAAGAAGCTGTATACCTGCATTGGCCATCGTTTGATTTCAGAAAATTAGAACAGGTAAAAGATGAAAGTGGAGAAAAAGATTGAAAAGTTCCTAAATGTTTCTTGGTGTAGTTCCCAGAGGCTTGGGCTGGTGGATCTGATCCTAAACAGTGTTGAATGCCTGTGCATCCTCAGGGAACATCACAGAGGAGTAGGAGGATCCAAGAATGTCATCAACTCCAACTTCAGAGTTAGGAAGAGCACAATGACACCTGGTGGAGGTGATGGTCTCCTGCAACGACTGAAAACTCAGAGGACTCAAACGCACTAAAACAACAGTCACATTTTGTATTTACACTGCAACTGAGGTTGTGCTTTCAAACGCCATTTAAAACATGTTTAATGGATTATTTTCAATGATCAAGCTCTTCAATTGATGCTTCTCTGATAATGTGTTATTACTGTATGTGAATCTGCACTGAGGTTTTAGCCACGGTCTCTCGTTAAAGAAACTATGTGTCTTCAAAGACTTCCAGGTAAAAAAAAAAGTAATTATTAGTCGTCGTACTGGATGTAAAAGTAGTTATTTCTGATGGACAAAAATAATTACTGGCAAGAGTAACTTTTCTCATGACAGCACATTCCCTCTCGCATCTATTTGCCTTGTTTTGGTAAATAGTGACACATCTCTGACAGACTTCTGCTGAAGCTAATAGGAATACAAAAGACAGAAGACTCACTCACACACAGACAGTATTATTTCCATGTTGTATTAAAGTATGAAATGCATGTTTTTCTGAGTATTTTCTGCTCTGTGAGTTGATTTGTTGGACAAAAAGATTGTCCCCTTTTTCTGTGAGCAAATGAAACCATGGCAGGAGCTGGCCGCTGACCAAAGGTTTTGGTCTTGCCTAATACAAACTTGCCGTTTGCACTTCGTGTCAGCTGGCCTGTGGATTGACAGGGACATTTGTTTCAATGCTAAGGGGTCCTTGTTACACACAGGTATGTTGGATTTCATTATTTGTTTTCAGTAGAAAACTACTACGGCTTTTGCATTTTTATTTGACTTTGGTTTCCTGTTAATTCACAGAAACTTTCCTCATGTTTTGACAGTGAAAAATGGACAAAGAATCCGGCCTGATTCTGTTCCTGGCGCTGCTTCTCTGTCACAGAGGCAACACACAGTCACAAACCTCGTGTCCATACCGTTGCCACTGTTTCACTTCAGTCCAAATACTGTGTTCTGATGAACGGATGATATCTTTACCCAGGAACATGTCCAGGCAGGTCAAGGACTTTATCGTGGTCAATTCAGCCGTATCATACCTGTTCTCCTCCACTTTAGAGGAGAGCCCCCAACTCACCAAGCTTGTCTTCCTAAGTAATGCACTACGAAGTGTTCACGCTCAGGCTTTTGAGCATCTGACTGAGCTACTGGAGCTGGAAATCAGTGGGAACCCCTGGCTGGAGCACTTATATTTGGGGACTTTCTCAAAGCAAGGAAACTTGACTAAATTGTTGCTTAACTTCAACAGGTTCAACGCGGTGCTTCCTGGCATGTTTGACCATCTTAAACAGCTCGAAACTCTGCAGATGAAGGGCAACATCATATCAGATCTGCCCGCATTCCTTTTCCAGAACCTTCAGAATCTGCGTGTCCTGGATTTGTCCCAAAATAAGCTTGAAAACGTGACAAGGGAAACTTTTTCTGGTCTGGCAAGATTGGAGATCCTGAGAATTAACAACAACCTCATCAGCAATCTGACATCTAACATGTTCCACAATATTTCTCAGCTGACAGAGCTGCACTTTGAGGGCAATCAAATATCAGAACTCGCTGACGATATCTTCTTTGTGTTAACCAAACTGGAGGTGCTGAACCTCCGCGGAAACCTTCTAACAATTTTCAGCGATAAAATGTTTGGATTTGAGACAACACATTTGAGGGAGCTAAATCTAAAAGGGAACAGATTGACTAAGCTGTCCTCTCTAAGCAGTTTGACATCTCTTACCGACCTTATCTTGTCCTCTAACCAGCTCTCCGACCTTCCTGAGGACATTTTTAGAAATGTCACAGCCCTGGAGAATCTTGATCTGTCTGAAAACCAGCTCACCCTGCTGCCTGAAATGATATTTCATGATCTATCCAGCATCAAAGCAATCCATCTAAACAATAACAACCTGAGCAATGTTGGCAGCAAATTGTTTGAGGACCAGCTCCTCCTTCAACAGCTTTACCTGTCTGACAACCAGCTGGAAACTCTCCCACTGGGTTTTTTCGACCCTTTTCTCATCCAGCACACAGTGAGACTGCACGGGAACCCCTGGAAATGTGACTGCCGTATGTCGTATCTGCACGACTGGGTGCTGACAAACAGCAGAGATGTAGAGATGCTTGACAGGGTGGTCTGCGGGAGCCCCGGTTATTTGAGAAGACGGGCAGTCGTCTCAATCGACAGGGACCAGCTGGTGTGTCCGGTGTCTAAAGATGACACGCCGGATCTCAGGAGCTGTAGCCTTCAAGCTGCCGGTGACATTGTAATCATCAAATGTAAAATGGATAAATGTTCTCCACTGACAGTAAAGGTACAGTTTCAGGAGGATGACGGCAGCATTATGGAGCATATTTTGAAAAATGAGCCTCATTGCAGTAATGACTAATGAGACAATAATCGAGATCCCTGTTCAGTAGTTTTTCTTCTTATTCAGACTTTGTTCTCTGTGCAAACACACTATCATGCATTTAGCCATTCTTCATACAAAGAGTCACACTCTATGTTCTGACTGTCACAGTCAATACTCTAAACAAACATCTAACTCACCACCTGATATGCATGCCGCTGAATGATAAGCAGGGTGGATGAACCCTTTTTTTGTAAAGTTCAAAGTTCAACTCACTGCTTATTAAGATCACTGCTAAAAGGATCTTTGAGTACTCATCTGCTGACATGTTGAATCTCAGTAGATGCTTCTGGCTCCCTTGTTTATGTATACTAGCATTGTCAAACTGAACATCATCAGAACAAGTACAGAGTTCTTGCTTTGGAACAGCTGCTAAAAGGTCAATAAAATGGATTATTTGCTTCTTAAAAAGATTAGTTTGAATTGAAAATGTACAACACTTTTAAAAGGCAGGAAAGCAGGACTCAGTATTCAGATCCTTCACCTCAAGATCCCATGTTGTAGACCCAGTGAGATGTGTCACACCGCTGTGAGGTTTGTCTTGTCTTGGGTTCTTGTCTCGTAACGTCCTGTTTTATTTTGAAGCCTAACTCCCCTCTCGTTGCAGGTCACTTGCCCTTCCTCACGTGTCACCGGTCTGATTGTCTCCCCGATCCCTGATTGTTTCCACCTGTTCCCCATTACCCTCATGTGCTTATAGTCGGGTCTTCTCTTTGTCTTGTGCCAAAGTGTTTCGTCCTTGTCCATGCACCTAAGCCCTTAGCCACAGTCGAGTTTTCTGTTTCGCCACGTAAGTTGTTTTCTGTTTCCTCCTTGGAGAGTGATTTTTCGTTTGTTTAAGTTTTCTAGTGTAGCTTTGATTTGTGTTTTTGTAATCTGTCTTCTTTCCTCCCCTTTGGAGCTATTTTGTGTTTAATTAGTACTAGATGGTTGTAGAGCCTCCTGTTTAGGTAAGCCTTTTCTTTTGTCCCTTTGATCAGTAGTTTTCCTCCTTCGGAAGGGATTCATGTTTTAGGATCTTCCGTGTTTCTAGTGTTGTCTCTCCTTTTTTATTGGAGAATTTCCTTAGTAGGAAGGTTACCTTCCGCGAGTTATCCTTGCCAGGACTTCAAAGAGGCTCTGAAATCAATAAAGTGTGCTGGTACGTGATATCATCTGCATCGGAGTCCTCATTTTAGTCCAGGCCTGACAAGATGTACATGTCATCTTTCATTATAAAGCAGGTCTATGTGCTATATAAATACTGTATCTAGATGCTCAATCCACAAATAAATGCACAGAGCCCATGTTCAGGAACTGTGCTTTTTAACTAGTAAACAGGACTTGCATAAGGTTGTGACGTTATGCAACTATACAGTCACCGGGAGACGTGTCGCTAAACTCTACAACAAGCCCTCAGAAAAGAGACGTCTGTAAATCAGCGGATTTTTTTTTAGGTAAATCAACGTCCCAGTAGAAACACTTGAATAGTCCTTACATAAATAATGAAGTCGTACAAGTTATCAAATGCACTAATGGCCAAGTTCAGAGTTACTCCTTTCATGGGAATGAGAACGCGGCAGGATCGATATGTTAGTGTTCTTGCTCAATGGGCTCCACGGTTGCTGGAGATCCAGATCATTTTGAATTTTATATCTAACTTTTGCGTCAATCAGCAAAATCATAGGAATGAATGGCACAGTTCTCTTTATACATCCATGGTTGACCCACACAGTGAGGCCCAATCCCAATGTCCCCTATAAGAACTTAAACCCTGAACCCTCAGGGACTTACTGATGTCACCTGTTAAGTGTGAGAGCCTGTAAGGGCGTGACACGGTGCAAATATGAATGGGCCAGCACTTTGCTGCAATATGTCATGTTAACATGACAACGTCAACTAATATTATTTACACTTGTGGGTATTTATTTGATACTTTTTACTCCTTGATTTGAATGTCTTGTCTCTTTTCTCACAAGATGAGGGGTCATTTCAAATCTTTTTTTTTTGTAAAAATCTTTTTATATATCTATCTCTGCTTGCATTCCTCTGATTCACGTGTTTTTTATGGTTCATCTTAAATCCTTAATGTTTCTCAGTAAATGTAATGCGTCTTCATTGTTCCACTGGTAACCCCGTTTTTAACAGCACATTGCTATGAATTGTGGATAATTCCCACGGGCAAAATCTGCAGAAATGCTGACTTATGGAAAGGGTTCAAAATGTCTGCCAGAGAGCCTAAACCACTCGCTAATTTGACAGGGACACAGAACTAAACCTTCACGGCGCGGTTTAAAGTCTGAGTATGTGAAGACAGCAAAAACGTAGTTTCAGAATACCAAAGACTGGGCCAGTAATGAGTAAATGATGTGGGGCTTTTTACATTAAAGCACGTAAATCATTTCTGGTAGAAACCTTAACTCCAAGTAAGAACCTGTAAAAGAGCATGATATATCTCCTTTAACTAGTTGTATATACCACAATGTAAAAATACTCATTTAAGTCAAAATGTAATTAGAGTAAAAGTGTGGAAGTACCATCAGCAAAATACTTAAAAGTAGAATAGCTCTTGTCCTTGTTGTGATTTATACTATTGTGTCATATGTGATTGGATGATTATTACTGAGGTAATAATGTGAATGCAACATTGTAATGTTGGATTTGGTCAAGGTGTAGCTAAGTTTGACTATTGTATAAACCGTTGGTGGGTAGTTTTACTCGGCATTACATCAAATGAGCTCAACATCGCTTTTGTATGTAAAATCATGATCTATAAAGAAACCTGTTAAACATGTGTAGTGCTGTGCAAAATGTATAATAGCTTCATCTATAGGAATAGTATAAAAAAATTCTACAAGTAACTCACTGGCACACGTAAATAGTTCTAATTTCTTTTTTTACAGGATTGTACACATGAACCCTTCTAATCATCTCTGGGTTTCAAAAGTTGTTCGAGACCCTCTGATCACTCCACTGCTCCTGAACACTGGGAGGGATGATGAAGAGGGAGGGAGGAGGGAAGCCCAGACACAGCAAGGCTCACAGATGGCTACACCTTGAAGACAGCACTCTAACCCAGGGTTAATAAGGGTCAAAGGCCAGGGGGTCGATTGGGTCCTCCGTCCGAGTTGAATGACATCACAATTCACATGACAAAGAGAGGTGACAGTCTTACTCCCAAAGTTTGGAGTGATGGCATGAAATTGGAGGTAATCCACACTTGAGCAGAACTCTGGTATAACAAGATATTTAACATGTAAAGCACTCGGTTGTTAGCTAATGAGCAACAAGACATGTTGAAGTCTTTAAATGCATATCTTTATTCAGTGAGTGCCAGTGTTTATATTGATAATATAGAGCAGCTTGAAGAGTAATCGCGTCAGTCTAAGCAAACCACATTCTCGTCCACAAAAATTGATGGTACTACCACAAAGAATTATCAGCTCACTCTACAGTTTACCTCAGCTCTACTTAGTAATTTGGCTTTCCTTACTCTTCTGTTGTTTTTTACGGTCCACAGCTTTACTATTTTGGTTCACTTTCGTCATTGCTCATCAATGATTGAGTGACTACTGACATTTTTCAACCAAAACATTGATTCCACATGAATGCCAGTGTTTCTCCGTGATTGGCTCCATAATGCAGGTTTAAGCTTCAAGAAAAACCTTTTATGGAATTTATGATAATATTGCATTCAGGATATTCTTTATCTTAAGTTGCATAATATTAAAAACCCAAGTGTCATGTTTTTGGCTAAACAGTTTACATATTTCATACACATTTAGCCAAAACTGTGATTGATATATTTGGCTTTTTTTTAAATGTGCCATTGCCAGATTAATTTCAACTTGTGTTCTGTGGGGTTGAGCAATGACTTGTCACAAAACATATTTGTAAAGCTTAAACTATTGTTAGATATCGTCAAAACCAGAACACCTGTCAGCATCCATCACTGCCAATTACTCTCATTGCAAACTCTCAGCAGCAGGGTCTGAGGGCCGTCCTGCGGCAGCACTGACCCCCACGGTTAGATCCCATCTCTGTCCTGCTTAGTGGGCAGTTAGTGCCGGACACCACGCTGCATACAGCACCTCTTTAGATGGGAGAGGAAAGAAACAGGGGTGGAGACATTATCTGGTGAGACGCACAATGTCCAAAAAAAACACAAAGCGCTGGGGGGGTTTCCCACAGAGTTTAGACCGGCCTGTGAGGAGGGAGGTGGCGAGGGTTGGCCAGAGTCCTCGAGACAAAGAGTAGAGGTCATCTCAGACTCAATGCCTGGGCCAAGAATTCAAGAGGAAAGTTTTTTTATCTGAAAATGTAAACTAATTTTAGATCAGGTGTATCATCAATATTATTAATAATATACTGTATTAAAAACCCAGTGCATACGTCTTGAGGGCAAAACCATAGACATAAATGGAACATTTATCTTTACCTTGATTATGATGCTCATTGTTTCGGTGGGGTTTCAGCTTATTGTAAATTAGCTCAGTCATCCGTGAAATGATAACCACCAGTTGGTATTATGAGGGCAGGTGTCTATTAGATTCCCGCTCTCTCAGCCTATGAGATTGTGATACACATCCTCCATGACACAATGACCTAAACATCTCAAGGACACGAATAGGCCATTTTGCACACTCAGAATGTGAGCCTTTCTTACAAACAAGGGTCAATATGTACCCCTCAGTGCACCCAGGCCCCTGTGTGGAGGCTAAATTGGTGTTGCTGACCATATTAAGAACAGCTGACCTGATGTGGGTGTTAAGTGGAAGCAGAGATGTTACCAGAATGGTAATCTTTTGCATGATATGCTGTCTTTTGTCTAGAGGCTATAAGCTCCTTATCATCACATTACAATTATGCAGGATGAATCAAACTATGGCCCTATGGACCCTGCTCTTATACGCCTATACTTGTTTTGTTTCCAGCTCCCCAAGTTAGACATGTTTTATTATGAATGCATGCATGCAGTCTGAATTGAAGGGCCAGTGCCAAACCAAGCAGTTTGTTGCTGCAAAACAATTGAAAAAATACCTCCCACACTCCAACTACCAGCAGCAGAAGTAATCTTTGAAAAGGTAATTGTTTCACAACGGAACGACATACTCAAATGTTGCTCGAGTGCTCTTCACAAATTATGGTTTAGCAAAAGCCCTGTTAAGCATCATTCATTTCACATATCATGAATACAGTACCATCAGGTCCAAAGCTTGTCTTGTCATGGTTCCAAGTTTAGAGAGAACAGCCTTGACTTGTTTACATTTGAAAATGAAGGGTTAAAACTGAGCATCCTCTCCAGTGCTTCACAAAACCATTATCTGAATCAATGAATTCTGGCCCACACGCTGCAGCTGTTTTCCAAAGGGAAGTGGTTGAGGTGTTTATTTTTGTAGAGGACAATAAAGAACAGCCAAAGACACTTATAATCTGGCAACCTAAAAGTTAAAGTTATCTGCCAATTGCTTTGTTCTGATCTATAAAGCATAGATAAATGATGTATTATACATTCATAAACTTTTAGTTACAACTTATAAACCCTCTATAAAGTACCTAACCCCATCCCTGAAACAGAACATTTCCTGCCAAATCGAACTGTATAACCATTGGCTATAAATGTCAGGGCTGGGTGTGGTGAACGAAAACTCAGGTGCAGAGGAAAGAGACCGGAGGCACGTTTGAGTGAAGAAATCCAAAATGTACTTTATGTCAAAAACGAAACAAAACTAGGAACTGGCAACAATCCAAAGCTCCAAGAGGTGGCGAACACCATGAACATACACAAAACGAAGACAGTCTGGAGTATATACTGTATATGAGGGGGGAAACACAGGTGAAGGGAATCACAATCAGGGGACACACAAAAAAGCACACACACAATTAACCCAACCAACAGGGTGTTACGAAAAGAAAGTATCCTTTATTAATCCCCTTCGGGAAATTCTTCTCTGCATTTGGCCCATCCCTGGATAGGGAGCAGTGGGCAGCCCTGAGAGGCGCCCAGGGAGCAGCTAGGAGTTGGGTGTCTTGCTCAGAAAACAAGAAATGGTCTCAAGACAGATTACCTAACATCTTTTTTATATCAACTGTCATAAATGGAAGGGATTTTAATTCAGTCATCAACCGAGCACAAGACACGTCAACAACGTCACAACACACCAAAAACTGACACTCTACAGAAACGATTACACAATACATGACAGACTTAAGTCTTGCCGATTATTGGAGGCTACAAAGCCCAGCCTCCAATGAATAGACTACTTTTCACCAGTCCACCAATCATCACCAATCACCAATTTCAAGAATTTAGATTTTCCTGTGTATTCATTTGATGACTGATATATCTAACACCGCAATCCATCAAATCACTTATCAGACCACGCTCTAACCAGTCTAATCTTTAACGTACAACTCACAAACTGAACTCACCCTCAGATGGCGCATTAATATATCATTACTTCAAGACAAAGAATTCAACACATATTTAAAGAAAGACTGACTACTATTTCCATGCACTCTTACTCTGCCCACCAGTATAAAACCTCTGGAAAGAAATAACTGCTAAACTACTACTGTTCTTTGAATGCAACATCCCTTGATCCCCATCACTGTGCATACTAGGAGACTTGGAAATATTTGACACAACACATAAACAAATCACAACACCTCTTCTGGTAGCCCGATCTATGCCAACAAAACTATTCTACTAAAGTGTTACTGATAGGTGCGTCCACTTGCCTCCACAGTGGTTAAATATTTGAACAGAGCAGGTAACACTTAAACAAAACTCAGCCGTTCTTAAAACTATAAATACATATACATGATATTGCTATCTATAAAAAAACATCCGTATTCATTTAGGTATATGCACAAACCCAAATAGGACACACATTATAGAAAACACACACTCTTCCGGGGCAGACATTCAAGAGAAAACACTCACACAGACACAAACACACAACACCGAAACTGCTTACAAGATTATTAGAATATTGTCGCGATGATTTATTGACATTTCTTTTATACAATGATTTTTTCTTGATTTCCCTGATATAACAGGTCTATTTCAGTATTCTTTATGTTGTCCACCTGTATCCACTCCTCCTCTCTGAATGTCATTGTATTTTATAGTTGAAAATAAAATCAATAAATGGTCAATTCTTTGAAGAAAGTGTCTCTGACATTTCTGTCAGTTCTGATAACACTGAACGCCCCAACGTAATTGCTGCTGATATTATTATAACAAAGTTGGGCTCAAACTGTGCAACTGGATCATCTGAAGTTACAAACATTTTTGCCAGATTATTATTTTTGCTTTCAATTGTTAATATTTATATTATACAGCTTCCACTTTCAGTTCGGGGGGCAGGCACGGTCACCTCATTTAAGAGTAGACTTAAGACTTTCCTCTTTGATGGCGCTTATAGTTAGGGCTGTTTCAGGCTTATAGTTAGGGCTGGCTCAGGTTTGCCCTGGTCCAGCCCCTAGATATGCTGCTATAGGCCTAGACTGCTGGGGGACATTTTAGGATACACTGAGCTCCTCCTTTCCTTCTCTTCCTCTTTTCGCTCCTCCTCTTCACCTCTTCTTTCTCTCCTTCTGGATAAATGATTGTCTCTTCAATGCACATTACTAACTATTTTTTCTTTTTCCATGGATTCGTGGCTGATACAACCATGGCCCTGCTGATGCAACTGGCCTGGAGCCGTCCTGCCAGCCGCCATGGTCCTGCTTTCTCCTCCCACTGCCCCTGGGATGCCCCTCCTCTCTACCTCCTTCTGCTTAATGGGTCGTGGCTATCTGGATCATGGACCATGCATACTACTCATTATATGAATCATTTCTGTCACATTCATTGAATGTGCTGTAACTCCGTTACGTTATTCATTCTGGCCACATGACATCTATTGCTTCTGTCCATCCGGGGAGAGGGATCCTCCTCTGTTGCTCTCCCTCAGGTTTCTTCCCCTTTTTTTTCCCTGTGAAAGGGTTTTTACTATCTTTTTGGGGGAGTTTTTCCTGATCCGATGTGAGGTCCCGGGACAGGGATGTCATGTGTACAGATTGTAAAGCCCTCCGAGGCAAACTTGTATTTGTAATGTTGGGCTATACAAAATAAACTGAATTGAATTGAATATTTTCAAGAGGCAGATAGAAAACAAAGGAAGAGTGAAAGGAGACATCATGCAGCAAAGTTTGGATTCATACTGAAGGCATTTGGGTTTAAATAATGGTCAGTTCTTGGCTCACTGTGGCCCCAAAAAGTCAAATTCACTTGAAAATTGGATGTGTATCTACAATTGACAGTTTGGTTAATCATTTTAGCATGTTTCCTTTGTTTTCCCTACCAAATAAATTTGGCTGACTTGGAAGGTTTGTTTAAAACCTACGATCATGAAACTGCTTGTGTTTCTTGTCCCATTGGTTTTAATTTCAGGAATGTGGCCAATGAACTTAAGTACAATGTCATTATGACTTATAAGACCAAAGAACCCATTTCAAAAGTAAATCCCAAGTGGTAACAAACTACAAGTATCCATTCGGCTTCCCTTTATTTCTTATGAACTCTGTCATGTTGGCTCATGCCTCACACATGGTTTGTCAGTCTTGCCAGGATAGCCGGGCCCAAAAGTTAAGGCTAAAATTGGTGTATTTGTGTTATGGGATGTCTCACTTTGAAGGGACCCATGCAGTGAAAATGTATCTTTATTGTCTTCTTCATTGGCCTTCGTTGGCAAAGAAAACAAGAGCTCCGCTCCCTCATCCCGACATTCAACACAACATCTCCTTTGACGATGTGATGACTTGTGATGCAGAACCAAAGTCACTTGGTTTTAATAGTCACACCATTATCACTGTGTGGGTCCAAAGTGATGAATGTTTATTGTGTCACGCTGATACTAAATTCCCCCCCGGAAGCTACACTTCCATCAGTATGTTGTTGAGATTTTCAAAAACAACCAGCTAAATCAAAAAGGGATGAATTGGAGTGAAGGGACAAAGAGCATTGTTCATTCACTATTGATATCGACTGCATAATCTATTCATTAGCATTGATGTGAACCACCGCTGACTACTTCGACCCCGATTAAAGACCATAACAACCCTAAGAACAATATACCCCAATTCACCCACAGAGGCGGAGGCAGCGAGGGTTTCCGGTGAGTGTCAGGGGGAAACCGTCTCTACAAGCAGGGAGCCTGTCACTGTTGTCACTTTGTTTGTGAGGGGATGCCATCAATCATGGAGCACAGCGGACCCCGCTTCACATGAACTATTCTCTGCGTTACAATGTTTGGGAAAACACTGCATCAAACTGGGGTTTTGATGAGAGAGGGGATAACAAGCAATTAACAAAAGATGGAAGGAGGGGCCCAACACTGATAAACAGCACACATTTCCTCATGAGTGGCTGTCTATTGAAGCTCCTCCATCCAAACCACTCCAGGTTCTCCATCATATAGGTGTGGATAGGAGCGACCCGTCAGAACTTCACTGCTCCTCTTATCTGAACAGCCTGGCCCGAGGAGTTCTCAAAAAGCCTTTAAGACCAGGACCTTTGAGAGTGGGCAACAATAAGCCTTCTATAGCACGGTGAAAGTGACAGCATGGTCCTCTCCCCCCCTTACAGCCATTAAACCTCTTCCTGGATAAACAAGGGGAAGGCCCTTTATGAAGATGGAGAGGCTCACAAAGAGAGGAGACATTGAGCCACTGAGGGGCCCGTCTTTGTTTTTGTGTTCAGGGTCTTCTCAAAGGATACTCTGATAGAAGGGGGAGCTCTTATTTTTGTCTTTTACTCCTCCTTACTGCCAGTCTTCTCTCCGCTGTGCCAAAACAAAGATGTAAACTTAATTGACTGTATCATTTGCACAAAGTGAGGAGTTTTAACAACTGTTAGAGTGCCCGATTGATGATTTGATTCTCACTTACATGGCTCCTTATGTTAAAATGCAGAATTCAATTCAATGTTTGCTTTGCTTTGCTTTCTCAGTTCTTTAAAAAACAAGAACAAGTGAGAAACAAAGTGGTTACTCCTGCATGTATTTCTGTTCTCTTAAATTCCCTGAATTTCAAATCAGGAACAACCCAATGGGCATGGACTGTGTGCCACCTTTTGATGCTGTCAAAGGGAGGCCCTGTCCTCTGGTGATGGGCTGCCAGGTCTGTGGATGGGTTGCAAGATTTAGGGCAACATGCTGTTGGAGCTGCGTTGTCTTTGGAGTGTGAATGAGGGGCACCTGTGACCTCTGGTCACGCTCTGCTTGTGGCCTGCTGTGTGAGCACCACGCTCAGGACACACGCTGGGACTGTCAGCTCTTCAACTGGCCACTAAATGGATAATGATTGGACCAGCTCTGCAGGTCTGCTGCTGATAAGATAGTGTGCACGCACACAATTATAGCATCAAATCAGATTTCCTGCAAGCTTTTGAAAAGGTTGAATCGTTATAATATATACAACATACACTTAATCCTTGATTAATTAATTTAGTCTGGTCTTCATTTAGCCCCGTCTTTAACTTTACGATCATGCCTAATCTATTTCAGCATGATTTCCAATCTGGCAGGAGCTCAGACAGACCTGCATGCAACTGACCCTGTACGCCTCTTGTTTCCTCTCAGCTTCCTTCCCTCATTAGAGAGGTATTTACTTTCAGCCAGAAAGCAGGTTTCACTGTCACTGCAAAGGGTCAGGTGTGGACCACGCACCCAGGAAGAGGGCTATAATTAAACCACGGGATGTTAATTGAAACGATTTTTACAGTTTTGAGATAAAGTCAAAGTGTAACTTATAACCTATAAATAGCCTTTATCAAAGGTAGCACAGGCTCACCTGCCTCTAAATGAGTGGGCATTGGCATGACAACCTGATGGGGTTTTTGAGGGACGAGAGAGGACAAAGACGCCACAGCAGCAAGTATTGCATCATAGAAATATTTTATTCATCTAAAAAAAATACAGTGCTTTTCAAGGATTTTCCTGACCATGTGTCGTATCAAAAACAAGGAAAATCACAGCAAGCAAGACACCAGGAATATCTCCTGATGTCCATAATAAAAACACAAATATGTGTGTAAACATCCCTCTGAAGTGGGTTTTGAAAACATTTACAAAATGTACAAAAATAGGTTTTAGTGTGTGATAGTCCTTTTCCTCGAGCTGAATTCCTACCACGGTCTCCACACAGAGTCTAAGGTGAGCTGAGGTGCAACAGGTGACACGTGATGGCTGTTTTGTGCTCCGAGAGGCATAAGAGCAGCGCTGGGAACAAGAAAAGCGAACTGTCCATCCCGTGTTGGCACCACCTGGAAGCCGCCGTACAGCTTTATCGCTTCTGGGGAAGCGTGCATCGATGAGCCACTTTTGGAAGGCATCTGTGGAGCGGAGGCCGCTGTAATCTGTGTACCCGTCTGTCCGAGTCCCAGAGCAACCGGGTGAGGTGTGTAGAAGTTCACAGTGTTGATTTGGGTCACACTGGATGCCAGGTGGCTGAGGAGACGAGTCCTCACCTCTGTGTGCACCCCTTCACATGTAGAGAGGAAACGGGTGACCTCTCCTACACACTCGCTGAACCCAGCTCTGTATTTACCCAGGACGGATGGGTCTGTGTTCACAGCAGCTGGAGACAAAATATAAATATATACAAATGAATATACAAATAGATAGATATATTGAGTATGTGTGCTATACTGTAAAGCAAATATTAAGAGATTACAAATATTATTATTAAATAATTGTCAAATTGGCTCACTTGAATAATATATAATGTATTCTAATCATTCGGGGCTTTGTGAAATCAAATCTTAAGGACAAGCACACCAGCTGTGCGTGAGCAATCCATCGTGGAGACTCTGGGAACATGTTTACCATCTAAAGTTAGACATCCAAGAATTACTGCGCGCACATGAACATCAATCCATGCGCTACATACCAGTCATCTGAAGTCGCTGCAAGTTCCTGAGGTGCTTCACAGTCATCTCAAGGATATCCGCCTTCTCCAGTTTGGAGTGTCTGGAGCTCTAAACGGACGAAAGTGACGATTAAATGCTGAATCCTAATTGTAATCTATCTTATTCTTGTAATAAAGATTTAGTGTTGAGATCCTTACATCTTTCTTGAGTGCGTCCAGGATGAGAGTCTTCAGCTGGCCCAGACTCTCATTGATGCGCGCACGTCTCCGCTTCTCCATGATTGGTTTGGAGGACTTGAAACAGAAAAGAAAAACAGTTCATATGACATGTTTCAAAATAAAACCATAGATGTGAAACAAAGGAATATTAGCAAAACAATCTGTTCTGTTCCTACCTTTCTGTTCTCAGACTGACTCCGGGGTTTTTCGGGTGTGGAGTCCCCATTTTCCGGTGTGGCAGCCACGGCAGTGGGAGAATTTCTCTCTAAAGTACCGGCTGGCATCTTCAGGCTTACAAATAAAACTCGTCCAAACTATTCAATCAATAACAGAATGATGCGCAGCAATAACACAAAAGTCAGTTCCGTGCAGTGAGTCCCGCTTACACCACAGAGCAGTTTACTGATGACAAATGTCACAAGTGACTTCTGTCTCCTCGCCAAACTGACACCCAGTCCGCTCCTGTTTCCAGCGCCTGGGGTTTATTTATAGAGACCCCGAGCCTGCACGCGAGCGGCTCGTGTGCGAGTTCCCCGAGTTTCATCATTCTGTCCAATGGGCGCGCGGGACACGGTGCCGGGAGGCGGCTGGCTCGTGCGACACGGCGCTCCCATTGGCTACCTGTCAGGATGCTGAGATACTATTCCACAAAGAAGAGCTACTCGGTTTAAGTAGTTCTCCTGCAGCGAGTCAGGTGCTTACTCTTAAACGAGCTAACTGCCTTATGCTATTGTTGGAGATATGCAAAAGTGGGTTTATTGAAGATGTTCATAACGCATCGGCTGAAGCAAATGTGCTTGTTTGCACAACTGTTTTGCTTGAATACAAAATAAAAATAAAACGTTGCTCAGCAGCTGCAGCAAACAGATTAGAATGTAATTAATGTTCAATACATTAGTCGATTTGGTGGTTAAGTCTTTTCTAATAGTACATTTGTTAATGCATTAATTGTTTAAATTGATTTAGTAAAATACATATATAATTTGTTGGTTTTAGCGTCATATTGTTTACCTATTAATACAAAAAGTTTTTACTCAAAACTACTCATCACAAAGTATTTATCATTTGGCACATTTCGTCTTTTAAATAAACAAAGATAGAAGCTGTTCTATGGGTATTTTCCAACACTTTTACTCAGAGTTCATGATAGGTGAGTTGAGTAAGGTGCCAACCACACATCCCAAAAGTAAAACCAACTTTAATGGATATGGAGGTTAATTAACAATTACATTATGTGGCTCAACAGCCTGAAAGTTCAGTTATGCAACACACACAAAATGCAGCTTCTGCAACAGGACATCCTTTATTTATTTAATTTAAAAAGCTGTCCAGAGAACTTATTCACTTCCAATTGTACAGGTTCTTTATCTCTGTGTGTCTGTTTTAACACACTCGCACACAGACACACTTTTTCGGGGGTCACCGAGTGCTTCAGACTTTGAGGTGAAGACCTCATCCTCTGACACACTCCAGGCCTGATGTCCAGTGAAGTAGAAAATCTCTGGCACACTCAACTGTCCTCTCTCGCTGCAGTGAACTCTGACACCTCCGGTCTGTTATCGCAGGTTGAGGGCAGGAAAACATAAAGAGATATACTTCAAAGAATCTGAAGACTGATAACAATAATTAAGTTAGTGATATATTATGTGGAAACTTCCAAAATCTTTTAGGCGACCGCATTCATTTTGTGAAAAAATCAAAACATGAATTTTCGTTCGTGAAATATTCTTTTGTCCATAAATGACTGAATTACTCATTGACGTTCATAAAAGCAGTTAAATCTGTTGTGTTTTTATATCAATGATGTCACTGCTTTAATTCAATCTTCAAGGACATATCATTGATTATGATACAAAAACAAATCTACAGGGCTAATCTCTGGGATTGAGGTCAGAATTCAATTCAGGTTATTTTATATAGCCCAAAATCACAAATACAAATTTGCCTCGGAGGGCTTTACAATCTGTACACAACATCCCTAAATGCCTAAATTATATTTAGATATTCTGTGTATCCAATATCAAACTATTATTATTATTTATTTATTATTGATAAATGTGGCACCATTTCAACTCCGATTTTATACTTTAATTTTTCTTTTTTCAACACTTTTTCAACACTTTTTTTTGGAACGGGTTACATGTACAAAATCCTCGCATTATTTTCCATTTTCATTTATTCCTTCTTTTTTGCCAGACTACACTCGCTAATAAACCCATTTTAATGGCTAATAAATGTATGTATAGAAAATGCTTTTATTATTTTTTTCATCAACATTCAAATTTAGAAGAAAAAAAAAACAATCACACTGAATTTGTTGAGATAAATGGAAAAAAAAGGCTACTTTATGTTAATTTGCAAGAATTTTACAAAACAAATACCGAGGATTTTTTTACCCTGGTTTTATAAATAAAAGGTTATGGAAAAAGTGTTTTCCTTGTTGTGCTGCATGTTCGCTGATATTTGTATTGACAGACATCTCTGTCTCTCCAGGTTTATCATCAGACGCCTCTATCCTCCCTAATGGACTTCAAACACTCTCCTTAAAGCACCTAAATCCTCAGAGGTGAAATGACCCCAAAAGCCAGGTCAGTGTTTGCATCCACAGTTTCTTCTCTGTGTGGGAGTGACAACTTCAAGCATCACTGGCTTCTTTACCCGAGTCAATATCAAATGAAGTTAGATCAAATCAAGTCAAACTCCTAGTCGAAATGGGATTTAGATAAGTGGATCAGTGTTGATGTTTTCTTTGATAAAATAACTCATTCAGGAGAAGAGGACTGTTGCTCTCATTGATATTAGAACATAAAGACAGACTTGTTGTTTTTTTAGGTTAAACTCACAAGACACAAAACAAAATAGCTTATTGAATGTACCAAGTAAAGTGTTTAGCAGGAAAACAGGAAGCAACATGTAATGAGAAAAGTGACGCTGTTCTATCTCTGGCCAACTGCTCTTGTAACATGAATCTTCTCATGGATGTTTTAACAAGATGCTCCTTTGAAATAGTCCGAGGTTCTGCTCACAGCACATGAGAGGGTTTCTGGAGAAGAGGCCACACAACAATAAATTACATCCTATCAGTCCTGTTTTCAGTGAGCCTGCTGCTCTGCCACAAACAACCCTTTATTGTGCGAATGGTGATGTGGACATGAAGTTTATAGCAGAGCCCTGATGTGTATCAGTGTGGGAACCCTGGAGTGGGCGGCTCCAGGGAGCCAAGAAAGGGTGAGGAAGCTATCAAGGTCAGCATGTGACTGATAACCACAAGTTCGAGGAAACAGGAGGAGAAAGATATAAATACTTTTGGGTTTTAATCTTAATAACCGGGTCAGAGTCCTTCCTTAGACTTTGATCCAAACAAGATAAACTCAGAAAAAATAAGCCTCTTCTCAGATAGCCAAGTCCTCTATAATCAACTAATATTATGTTGTTGTTTTTAATACCAATAAATTATGTTTTGTTTTTTTAATTATCCCTATGAGACAACAGGATAGCTGAATCGTCTACAGACAGAGCTTGAGCAGTTTTCTACATGTCATTAATATAATGTCATTTTATTGTGGATACAATTAGCTTTCATACCTTGGAATTACTTCTCATGTTGTGGAGACACATTTCACCGATTGCAAAGTAGAATTGACAAAACATTTTTTTTAGAGAGTAGATCAAATGTGATAAACCTCTCTGCAGTCTCCACACAGTTGCCACCCTCCTGCCAATGTCCACCTGGTCTGAAATCTATGGCCCCTGCCTGCTTTCTCCTCCACCGAGCCACCGCCGCCATGTGGGCAGTGAAATGACCATCCTCATCATCAAATACTGCGAAGGTTTTCCTTTCAACTGCTGGTATGAAAACATCTCAGGCCAGGAGGGGAGGGCACAGACAGAGGGATCACTTAAACATCTCATCCAGCGCTCTGCTCGCTCTCCGTCCCTTCTTCTCCCTTTGAATTCCCCCTTAAAGAGGGGAGGGAGGCCCTCCCATAGCAACTCCCAGCCCCTGGCTCTGCCTGCCTTTTGTCCCCCTCCCCAACAGCAGTTTCTGCTCCAGAAGCCTTAGACAAGGCCTCCATTAATTGCGGGCCTGTGTGGAATACACGTGGGACAATGGGCCCAACAGAGTGTCCGGCCCCCAGACAAGGCTGGAAACAAGTGGTACAGGAATCCGGCAGAATAGACTCGTCCTGGCTGATGTCACTGAATACATTTACCTACCTCAGAGCACATTCACTCCGAGCTTTGTTTTATTTGGACAAAAAAAAAAGAAGGGGAAGGGGGAGGTAGCAGTATCAATAGAGGAGAGGAGCTGAAGGGGGGGCTCAAGGATGGGAAATAACTGGTCGTCAAGGCGACGTGCTGAATCAAAAATATGGTCGTATTTAGCGGAGGCAGAGATGTAAAAAGGGTAGAGGGCATTAGATTAAACCCTGCGTGAGATAAGAAAAGGCTGAAAACAGAGGTTTAGTTTTTTTTTTGCGTATTCAGCCCTGTTTATACGGCAATAAAGAGCAGATAAAGGAGCGGGAGATTAGCAGACTCATCTAGGCTCATGTTTGTCAACAACAACCTGAGTAGTTTCAAGTCAGCTTATTCCAAGTCAGTACACCAGCAGAGAGGATGCTGAGCTGTGGCAAGGGAAGCGGAGGAGGAGAAGGGGACCATAGCAACTGGTATTTCAGCATAACAACCTGCCATCTGTCACCTAACGTGGTGGGTTCTTTCTCTAAAAGATGCCAGCATTTAGATCTTCAACTTGGAGGCAAAGGCAATGAGACTGAAGTCTTATTGAACTCTAGGTCTCCCCCTTTGAAAAGGAAACCAGTCATCGCCTTATCCCTCATCAAATTGAAAAACGCTTTTTGAGATTCTAAGAGAGGCCTCACATTTAATTTTTAAAACCCAGACATGAAAGTGTTCCCAAAGCACATTCAGCAGTGGAGAAGTCTTTAAAGGACTAGTTAGCATGTAGATTATATGCATTTCAGTGCATTGTCAAAGTATCTAAGTGTATTTACATGTTAATATGTTCAGGGATACTATCGTCTTGAGAAGGTGTTGGGGGGAGGTTGGTTAACTGTGTATTTTTCCTCTGTGGACCATGGGAATGTGATTTCTTTGTGTCATGAAGGTTCAAACACATTCCTGTAAGGCCATGGATATTATAAGCATTGATTCCTTGCGTAAAAACAACCTGTTGATCCGGACTATAAAGTGAAGCTCTTGTCCATAGCATTGTCCTTAGCTACACCTTAAATTATAATTTTTTTCTTTCTGATGGATAAAAGACCGTATAATCGGTTGTTTTACACCAGCACCGAACCGAAAAGCGTCAGCATGAGCCCTGCTGATGCACTGCCATGGGGTGTTCATCCTGATCCAAGCTTAGTCCATATCCACGAGTGTGTTTGCATTAGGATTTATGAATGTGAAGATGGTCCATTCTTGCCACTCAAGATGACTCACAAGACCAGCGTTTTGGCCACTTACGCTGTGAAAGCCGCCTGGGGGATGCCCTTTCAGCACTCAAGGACCTCTGGCTGAGTCCCCTTCACGCGGGAGATCAGCCTCACTTGGGAAAAAGTCCCTGGTCTTTGCAGGGGGAGCTGTCCTGAGGGATGGCGCGCTCCTTGTCCCAGGGCCTCCCTTCTTCACCTGCCGGCTTAGTGCTCATCATTTATGCACATAATCCCTGGTTAGTGCATGTGATCCACCCGGGCCCGGGACCAGGCCCCAAAGCCTCCCCTGCTCACATGCTTGCTGGGTGGCTCCTGGGTGGCCATGGCAACTCTCATCTTCTCATGACAGTTAGGCTTCAGTCATGGCTCTAAGTCCCTCTTCAGTCTCTGTGCGCCTTTTTCCGTCAGCTGCTCTCTGTCTCCTAAAGCCCTCCCCTGTTTGTGCGTGGCTCCATCTTTGGCTCTCTGTGTCTCTTTTCTCCCAGTGTGGCTGTTCCCATGCGTCGGCCCAGCTGAGTCTGCGAGACAGACTATAACTCAGCAACAGTGTGACACGTTCAGGGGCCACAAAAGTGCATTAATGCTATTCTAGTTTAAATTTAAACTACAGATTGTGGACCAAATGAAGGCCTGACCTCATTTCTATTGCATGTCTGATCTGTAAACTGAGATTGTAAGATACACTTGTGCACTTCTTTTCAGTGTGGTCACTCCAGGCCTCTGAGTGCAGATCATCTTACGTCGGCGCAACCCCGCAGCCTCAACCATTAGTTTGTTTAAAGTGCTGAATATCGCACGGGCCCTCGAGGGAGAGCGAGAGGCAACCCAAGCAATGTTGTGTGGCCCCACACTAACAAGTGTCACAGTGATCCGGGCCGGGCCTCCCCCTGTGTGAACGCCATGTGAGAGGCGGCTCCATCCATGCCCCTGCCACCTCCACACAAGGCCCTCCATTGACTTCTAACCTGTTGAGGGACCACGGGGGACAAAGAGCTGCGGGGTGGGGCCCGTCCCTCCAACAAGCCTGTGAACAAACGTTAACACGGCTGCATCTGTCCACCCCCTGAATCACTGAATTTATTGACCAACCACAGAGCCCATTCAGGTCTGGAAGAACTGATAAAGGAAGGGGGACACGGACGCCAGGAAGGGCCGGAGCAGGAGCCCATGCTTACGGGACAGGAGGGAGGAGAAGGCCTTTGTGACCGTCTGGTAGGTCACAGACCTTTTACCAGACGTGGTTGCCTTTGTGTCATCTGTAAAATGAAGCCAACCGTAAGTGAGCATCAGGTTAGCCTTGTGTCCCGACTATAAATCAAGACAGGGCCTTATGAGTGTCCAACTACTTTCAGAGAAGCTGCAGCAGATTGACATCTGCTCGCAAACTTTATGAAGAATAAGGGAAAGCATGGGTTGTTTGACAGGCACATTGAGAAAGCACCTGAAATTAAAACTTTTGCTGCGCAAAAGTGTGCAACAGTGGCCGTTACTCTACAATTTATTCTAAGCAATCCTGATCACTTGGCGGGGACTGTTGTGAGCAAAGAAACAAAGACTAGGCCCAAAGCACACAACTCAGACAAAAAAAACGTATGGGTAAAAGAGAAAGGAGATGAAGTCCAAAATGTTTGAAACAGCGCACGTCTGAGCGCAAGCTTGAGAAAATCTTTGTGAGCGAGTTTCTGGCTGTGAGGAAGAAAGGCTGTGTGTTTTAGCTTCTTTATGTCTCTCCACCACTCTCCATCTGTTGCCCCACCAATACAAAAGGAATACAGCAGAGAGTACACAAAAACGCATATTGCTTTGTGGAGAGGCAACACTATCCACCAAACTACATCGCAAACACGGGTCGAAAGCAAGACATCTCGGCTCTGTGCACACCAGTGTTTACTGAAAAGATGATCCGTGCAAGTCAGGGAGACACACATGAATTCATGATGCCTCCTCATCCTCATCATGAATATTCCCAAAAAGGCTCTTCCCTGATCTGTGGGAGATTCTTTTCTTTTCGGTACAAGCGAGGACCCCCTTCCCTTTTTCACCGTCCCCCTTAAATCCACCCATTCACTGCCTATAGGCCCTGATCTCCACATGAAATGATACCCCTCTTTCTCCTCCACTCTCGCGCCTTTAAGCACCCATATGCCAGGCAGCGAGGAGGCTGGGAAAGCCCATAATTGATCAGTAAGTCTTGGCTGAAAAAGTGTGACCAAGGTCAGCCCCCCACGAAGCACGCAAGAGTGGCTTAATATACACATTTATTGGGAAATGTAATGGGAGTTCTGCAGAGCAAACACAGGGATATTTGTTGCCAGACACTGAAACATTTTGTTAGAATAAGAAAATAAGTACAAATACTGTATTGCAATTTTCAAAAACGTATTCCCTTAATAATGTCATTTCTTTTTTTTTTATCTTAATATAATACATGTTATTTCTTATGGTAATAAAGACGAAAATTAGGTGACTAATTCTCATATTTCCCTCACATTTACTTCATTTTAAACTGTAACTAGAAAAGTGTGTATACAACAGCTGTAGATAGTTACATAAAAATATATACAAATCAAATGTTACAATCAACCTTTAAAATAAAATTGGCACAGCAGCAAGCGTCTCATTGATTCCTTTTGATTAATTATATTGCTTTAATTAATTTTCAACATCATTCCTGTACAGTACCGTGGGGATGTTAGACGCTTTAATAATTTTTCCTTGCAAACCAAGAAAGCCTTATTTTGAGGAAAAGATCTTTATAGTGCAATCAACGGATACAGAAATGGTTTTTGATTCTCTGATTAACTAAAACACTTTATTTCATGCTCGCACACACACATACACACACACACACACACACGCACACACACACACACGCACACACACACACGCACACACACACACGCACACACACACACACACACACACACACACACACACACTTTTAAAAAAGGGAGACAGAAATGTCTGCTTCTCTCTTCCACAGGAAGAATTTCCACTGAAGGAACTCTAAGACACAAATGCAGCAGTGGAATGTTTTCTGTCTTAGAAATACAACAGTACCAGTTAAGTGTCGCATGTTTCTTTGAATCCATATGACCTAAACTGTTTGACGATTTTTAGATTTCTGCAGCAGCTATTGATAGTGGAAGACTGTATGTTTTTATTTTCAGTGAAGCAGAAAGATTCATCGAGTGCTTTTAGGCCTTAAATGGACGTGGTTCAAATATTTCAAATATAGTATTGGTCACGTAATTAAAAATGTTAGTGGGAGTCTAAAGTGGGAGACCCCTTCCCCACTTCATACCGGCCTACCCATCTTTGAACTTGACCTTCATGTTTATCTCAACCACACACCTGTAAAGTTTAATGACTACTACTGCTACAGTAGAGCCTAAGGCGAAAAGTCAAAAGGTTAACTCCTCACGTCGTTTCCTAACCACTTTTCCTTGACCACGTAGAAAACGTCATGAGGTCAAGGAAAGATGAGAAGGAGAATTTGTTTATTGATTCGTTTGCAACAATTTATTTCGTATTCCTGTTTTGCTTTCTTACTTATTCGTTACATGTTAGAAGTAAATAAATACATATAAAGTTAAACTAAATAATTGTCACTGTTTTCAAATACATCAACATCCCATTGTTTTATGACTGTATGAAAATAATTATTAAACCAGTGCAAGATAGGCATATGGTTTGTTTTCATGGACGGTCAAATGGTGCGTCACTTTAAAAGCTGCCGCCGCAAGGAATTGTGGGGCGGCATATTCTTTCCTTTGGTAAAGGATGGTCCAGTGTATCATGCTAAAGGAACTAAGAAAGGAATTGAAGCACCTTTCCTTTGCATTTTGAGAATTCTACCAGCTCTTATCTTGACGGCTGCATATATCATTCTCAATGTCAAGTTATGTTGTTGCATGTTGTATGCCACTGGTAGTTAAGTACATTTGAGTTAGTAATCATCTTAAAGTAATAGTTTAACATTTTGGTATATATGCTAATTTCCGCGCTGAGACAATTGATACCACTCTCGTATCAGTCTTCTCAGCAAGAGAGCGAATAAGCGTTGCATATTTCCCAAAGTGTTGAACTATCAGAAGCCTCTGGCTCCGGTTTCGGCAGTGTGACAAGTGCAGAGTGTTTGTCTTTCCTAATGAGGTTAACCCGAAACAAAGAGAACTTTCTGTTTGAGCAGCTCACGGTGCCGGTCATTCGTTGCAATAGGACGCCTCACCTTAATGAGGCACCTGGGTTGGTCGCGGGCACCCAGTCGGTTCCAAATCCCACACACAATCATCTGAGCATCTGTCACATCTCTGAGCTCAACTCAAGCTAAAGTTTTAGGTTCAGTCTGCAGTAGTTTGCTTGTTGACCACGTTGGTGTCAGAGGGGGCCAGAGATGTGGGATGGAAGATCGCTGGCGTAGGTGACAGTGGAGGGTCTGGGAGGCCAGTCGGCGTCATCCAGCAGCTCCAGGGCCAGGTGCATGTAGCACGCCCTCGGGGGCTTGTTTCTCCGACAGAACAACCAGGAGAGGAAGGACGAGCCCCAGCGATCATTGGCCTCCTGGGAACACGTAAAGAATGAAAACACAGTCAGCAATATACATGTCTTTCCATGATCTTTGCTGAATGTGTGAGTGACCATCCTCAGGCATTTTTGACCAAAGCACCCAATGCGTTGTGGAGGAAATATTGGGATTGGTTGACAATTTTAAGTTATTACACTGGTTATTGCATTATTTTCAAGAGCCTATGTTATTCCTTTTTTGTTAAGTTGCAGGAACAAGTTACGGCCCAAAAGACCATTGATTCATGAAATTAATTCTCAACACAAAGACCAAATTAAATTGTAGTAAACTGAAAGATGAGCTATTGAATAACAACATGTAGTATTCAGTGTGATTCGATTACGTTTTTTGATTATTTATACAGTATGTAACAGGTCATCAAAGGAAAAAATGAAGCAAGAAATTTAGAGAGTTAAGAGTTGAATTAAAGTGAAACCAAACAAAACAAAAGTGAAGTCAAAAGCTTCCCAACCTGAGGTGTGTCAGCAGAGAGCGGCTCTGTGGGGCGAGTTGCCCCCAGATTGCATCTGAAAACTAGCCTCCGCAAGATGATGTCAAGGATCAAAATCTACGGGAGATTTCAGTGGTAACTTCAGAATATGCTGATCGTGAAGATTGGGTTATAGCCACAGAGAAATAACTCAAAAAGAAACTTGAAAAATAAATAAATAACATGATCCATTGATTTGGCAGGAGAAAAAAATAAATGCATGCAAGTCACATAATTAAAAGAGCAGATCAATCATAGAGAGCTTGCAGGGTGTGATGTCTCGTACCTCCAGCATGAAAGACACCGCTGCATTGACAATGACAATGATGACCAGTGTAACACGCCAGTCATGGGGAACACACACGATCTGAGTGGAGCAGAGCAGCAGGAAGAGAGCACTGAATACAAAACCACACATCAACGTCATGCACCTTCCCAGCAGTCGGCGTTACACCTTCACTCTTGTTTCAAAACGTTTCTACTGTTCAAATCTACAACCGGGACTTATATTACATCTTTTGGAGCAGGTAGCGCAACAAAAACCAAAAAGGTGAAAAACTAAATTTACCTCCAGGAAGCTGTCGATGGCGGGAACAGGATACAGCATGATGAGGAGGACGAAGGTATACAGACCGATGCAGGACAGCATGAACGGCCCTGATAAAAAACATTTAGTGATGCCAGCTTGAACGGTATTTTCAACTTGCAAGTGTATCACACATAAGTGATTAGTGCCAGTAGAGATTGTATTGTCATACTCATATTGAAGTATGGCTTTAAAACAGGAATGGATGCATAATTAATTAATTAATTTGAAAACTGAATTTAATATGACAGTTTACTTTTCAATCAGCGTTCTATCTAACATAATATCTTAATAATCTTTATTAATTAAAAATACCTCTTCTGTTTGATTTGTAATGCTTTTTAAGCATTGACAATACTACTCCAGCTCAAAATGTGCCTGGCAAATGTATCCTTGTTTCTATGCTGATTATAATCTCTTTCCATATGCATCACTCTGACAATAAATCATTACTACAACACAATCAAATAAGTCTTACAGTTCTTGTAGCTCGGCTGTCTGAAGGGCTTTCCTTTGGAGAAAATTATGGCTACAGCCAAATACTGGAAGGAGGAGACGTAGAAGAGGGTGGTGTTCTCGTAGTTCTTGATGTTTTTGTGGTCGTGGGGGCTCGTTACATTTCGGCTGAGAGAGAGACTGGAGCTGGAAACATTACAGGCACTAAAGGAGGACAGGAAAAGAGTTAATGCAAACTTCTGGAAAGTTCTGCATTCAGAAATTAGGAAAAACAATACTTTTTTTGCTTTCTTTACAACTGTTTGTCTACTTCCCTTATTTAAAATATGTTACTGTATCCAACCATAATTTCCCAGGCAGATACTATATGAATTTATTTATTTTTGCTCATCTTTACCCAATTCTTTTCATTAGCCTCATCTTTACCCAATTCTTTTCATTAGCCAAATTAACCACCCAGACAGTTGGCTTCACTCATTATTTTGTTTTGATTTCTTTCTTTATTGGGGATGTGGGCAGCAATAATAGTTTGGAACCAGCGTGGAGTGTGCAGTGAGGATAATATGTAACCATTTATTTCAAAGCTGGAGAAAAGGCAGAGACAAAAGACTGTTTACAGGATTTACATATATTAACCAACAAGTGAGTGACTGAGTCATCATTTGGCAGGATCTAATTTCAGGTACGTTACTCACTCTGATTGAGGCGTCCATGTCTCATACCAGCTCTGCTGTCGTACCAAGAGGAAAGCCAGGACCTGGAAGACCAGGCAGGTGAGGATCTGGGTCAGAACTGAGCAGAGCAGCCGGCCGGAGATCAGACTGGACGGCGGGCGATGCCACACCAGCTCCTTCCATGCCGGGTTCAGACTCACTGAAGACAGAAGTGACTGCGTGTTAATACTGTGAGTTAAAATAAATCATTGCTACGGTATATATGGGTATGCTATGCGGGAATGTATATGGATGTAGATAGTTGTGTATATGTATAAGCATTTGTCGGTGTAGATGTGCATGTATGTAAAGGTTAGCATTTATACTTGCTACAAGCAAAACTAGTATAATAATTATATTATTATGTCTATTTAAGGATTGTATTGTTGAAAATACAAAAATAAAAAGTTAAAAATTTAAAATTCAACAAAGAATCAATTGCTTTTTATCTAACGCCATCAAATTCAAACATTGATGGAAAGCATTGTTTTCACGCTGCTCACTTGTGAAGGCAATGATGAGAATGATGGCGATGTCAATGAAGAGGAACTGGAAGTCTCCCAAGTTGCTGAGAATCTACAATATCAGGAAATAAACAATCACAGGAATGGATCTACAACCATTCAATCTATAAGACTCACTGAATTCAGCTTTAATGTAAATCTCATTTAAGTATGTACAAGTGTTTGTAACTCAATGGCACAAACCACGCAAGACAATAAATGCAGGACATTCAATAACATGTAAAGAACATTTTGTTTTCCCCCCATCAAATTTAAAACACCAAGGACATGAATAAACACCAATAATTGGGCAACTGGAAACATCAAACATATTACAATCTCAATGAGAAAAAAAAAGAGTTTTTCCCCTTCTTAATTTTCTTTTGAATTGTGTTGAAGGTAAATGAATTCAAGGTGTTTACCGAGTAGAGCAAGGTGACACTGAGGTACTGGATGATGCTGTAGAGAGCCATGAACTTGAACACGCAGAACGATGTTATGAGGGCAGCTCGGCCCTCTCTTATGAAGGCAAGACATTTAGAGATAATCAGACTGAACAGATACAAGTTAAAAGGACAATCCTCATAGTTGCCACCAAAATGTAAAAGTAAAACTGAAAATGTTCATTTAATTCCATCAGAATAAAACATAATGTTCCACTGTCAAAGAAAATATTCTGTGATCTGTAGGATTTCCCCTGAGGAGTGAGTTGCTACCTGATGAGGTTGGGGACACAGGAGATGTTTGAGGTGGTGGAAGTGAAAGGTGAAGCAACGGAGGCCTCTAGCTCAGACAGAGAGATCCCACTGTGAGCTCTCTTCAAAGCCTGAGACAGAGAGAAATTGTACATGGATTCATCACTTTTTATTAAAATATTGCCAATAAGAGTTTCAATGTGACAAAAATGTGACTTTTATTTGTATAATTAGATTTTCAGACTGTTACTACATTTCAGGTGGAAATATTTGTACATTTTGAATACTACTTACTAGTATCATATTAGTAACTTTGACATAAAAGGTTTTACATCAGAAACATTACATTATGTTATGGATATATGTAGGTCTGGATATACCACTTACAACTTTTAAATTGTACAAAAATGTCAACACTCAGACAAAATGTTTCTTAATTGTTGGATAGTTGACGATTTTTTTGTAAAGGAGCCATCCACCACTGCCTTCACACTCATGTGTTACAAAGTGGTACGTCAATTTTTCTGCAGAGCCTAAGAGCCAATTAGACACATGCATGTGAACTGGTGTACAACGGTGTCATCAGTCTTGCAAGCGATGGGATGAAGTATATTGAGAAGTTACGATTTGTGCATATTGAATCAAAATAAGTCCATACTTACCCCACAGTCATTTGCTCCATCACCACACATCCCAACAGTGTAGCTGGGGATTGGAGTGGGTGAAAGTTGTACATTTTCCAGTGGTAATGAATTTACAATCACATGATCATCAACAGATTACAACTGAAGCCACAAACAAATGAGAGACTCACTTAATGCTCTGCAACACTTCCACCAGCTGAGTTTTCTGGTCTGGAGCCATGCGGGCAAACACAGTGGCTCTGAGCACGAGCTGCAGCGCCCCCAGGTGGAGAGACAAATAATTACAACAGAATCCAAACGACATGATACCAGTGCTGTAAGACAGAAACGAAAACTGCTCTACCTAATACCAAATCTGAACATGTGTATGTCTGAAGATGAACCTTTACCTTTTGGACGAGCTGAGGAAAGTACTCAGTGATGACAGCGAAGGCTCTGCCAGTTACAGCAAAGTGATAGCTTGGTTCCTGCTGAGTAACTCTCTTGTCATATACCCCGTGCTCGAGGTTTATCTCCACAGTCTGAAGGAGAAACAATGAGTCAGTATCACGAGAACACCAGAAAACTACCAAACTGTTTTATCTTGCATGACTGTGTAAGGTTTAATGGGAGTGTAATGCATGTACAGGCTCTGCAATAATGAACGACACAAAGCATTTTCAGTAGTTTCACCAAACTCTGCAGTGTTTATTCCTTTAATTGAACTCGTTCAAATATTTTAGAACATTTCCACTTGAGGCCCAAATAATTATGCAGGTCTCAGACTGCAGTTCATATCCATGTTTATCCCAAATTTCATTACTTCACTTAATTTGATCCTGTTAGACATGTGTGTTCAATTGTCATAATAAGCATATGAATTATTGTGTTCTGTGAGGCCATAGTGACCTTTGTTTACCAAAATCTAATAATTCATCCTTGAGTGCAAGAGGACAAATTTGAAGCAATTCCCTCCAGGCGTTCCGGAGATATCGCATTCACAAGAATTGATAACGCAGAGTTGGCTGTCGACGGGTCAGGGCATGAAAACAAAAGCCTATCATGATAAGCTCAAATTGTTTTTGGAGCAGTTTTGACTTTCCCAGGCTAACAAAGATAGATCACAACAAAGAGTATCTCCAATGAAGAAGCTATCTATTGTGTTATTTTGTGTTTTTATATGTTGATTTGATTCATTACTTAGAGGCTTTTTGTCTCACCTGATTGCCATTGTTGGTCTGAGCTGGGTTTTCAGTGTAATTCCATGTGATTCTAGCAGGGTGGAAATCCTTAGGAGGCACGGCATCCGCAATTATGACCTTCTCATGTGCACGAACCATCCCACAGTCTCGAGCCACAGATATCGCCGTCAACATGTTGTCACCTAACAGAGGATAAAAGAGAGAAAAGGGGGGAAATAAGATACTGAATTTGAATTTCAGAATTATCTCCTTTACATATCAGCTGTCAATGCAATGATGACAAAACATTAAAAAAAGTTTAATTAGTGAATAAAATCTCGAAACTGATTTACCTGTGACCATCAAAGTGCGGATGTTAGCTTGCCGTAATTCAAGTAAAACCCCAGCAGTCTCCTCTTTTATTTTGTTCTGCATGATGATCAAACCAAGGAACTCCATGTTGGTTTCTATCAGGTTCCTAAAAGCAACAAATATCATAAACAATAAATCATAGACACTATGTATTCACTAATATCGTACAAAATGCATGTTTCAAGTCACTTTATAGAATCTGAGAACAATTACTTATATGTCCTGCCTTTCTGCTTAAATATGTCCTACATTTAGCGGAATGATTTAAAACATCCACAAGCAGAAATGATCTTTGTTGCTTTTAATAAATTGGTGACATGGACTTGCTATCTAGCAATACAACCAAACAACAAAATACAGTTGACATGGTTGAGGTTTGTGGGAAAACTGACGCTTTTAATGCTTCTTCTCACGTTTTAGTACAAGCAGCACTGTAAATATTTGGACATTATGTCATTTGATCTATGTTTGACCAGTTATCCAACAAATCCTCCAGATATCAGAACGGGAAACACAAGCTATTTCAGCGAAGGCTAACTTATAACAGTTCCTGATTTGAGGTCTCTGTCAGTAGCTGTGTGCACAATGTTATCTGTGGAGGGAGGAGTACCTGCTGAGGCTCTGGACTTTGTGCCAGGAGAGTTTTGACTCCAACTGTCGATGTGCCAGGGCAATAACCCTGAAACCTTGCCTTGTGTAAGTCTCCAGAGTCTCTGTGAAGCTCTGTGGGACTGAAGAGAGTGACAGAGCCATGTCAGTCTGGCCTTTGTTAGTCGAGTGCAGTATGTGGAAGAGAAATAGAGGCCTTAATCAAAGACACTACTTTGTATTATTTATTGTATTATTTATTGTTGATTACTTTGTGTATCCTCAGTGATGACAAATAAAGGGAGGAAATATCCACCCAAACCTTTAACATAGAGGGGTAGGGTCAAACCTGTGTGCGGTTTGCAGAGGCTGGCCACAACCTCCGGTGCTCCTTTCAAGTAAGCATTCATGTGTTTTTCACCGAGCCTCCTGATCACCACACTCATCCTCTGCAGGGTCGAGGAGAAGGGGAACTGACGCACAATACCAATCTCACAGGACTGAGGAGAAAAAGACACACTGTATACATGATCGGTGCAAAAACAACAACTTCAAATCAGTTTTTATTTCCCAGTCAGTGTAAAAGGAATGACCGAGTGTTAGATAAGAAGACCATTCTCTCATGTCTGTATGTTAAATATGGAGCAACAGCAAAGAGATTGTTAGCTTAGCTTAGCTTAGCATAAAAAGAAAGAAAGAAAGAAAAGAAACATGCACTGTGAGGTGCCCGGGGAGCAGTTAAGGGTTCAGTGTCTTGCTCAGGGACACTTCGACATGTGAGCTAAGGCTTGAAACAAGGGGAAACAGCTAGCCTGGCTCTGTCGAACCATCTTTCAACTAGCGCCTGGAGTCACGTCATCACTGTGAGGTTGCCACAACAGCAAGGCACTGCCCCTTCCCTTAAAACCAAAATATACAGGTTTGTTTACGCTTACAGATTGACCGAACATGACATAACGTGTTAATTAGTGAGTCCCTGTTTCCAGTCTTTATGTTATGCTAAGCTAACCAGCTGCTGGCAGTAGGTTCATATGTAACATAAAAACACGAGTATCAATCATTTCATCTAACTCTCTGCAAGAAAACGAATAAGGGTATTTTCCAAAATGTCAAAGTATTTGCTGTAAAAATAAAAAATAAAAGACAACTTACTGAGGGGAAAAACAAGGATTTGATAATGTTATAATTTGGGGTCAGGCAACTATAACTATATTATTATCACAGCTATAGAAAAATATACTGATCACAAAATAATGATATGGAGTGTTACTGTACCATGTTGTGAGTTGTTGGATTGTTCTGGTTGGCTTCAGGGACGGAGGGCTTTGGAGGTCGCACCACTGTGGGCATTATGGGGTTGTGGAGTGCAGTCTCTTCCTCTGTGGGCTCCTCTAGGATCTAACAAAAAGAAACAAAAATTAGATCATATGATATCTTAATAAGCTGTTGAGCTTGTAGACTCCTTTAGGGTTAGTCTAACCTTAGTCCATGCTTCCTCTTGAAAGGAGGAGGCATTTTCTGCTGTTCATGCGGAAGTATCCATGATACCAGACTGTAAACACTTTAGCCAAGAAGAGCTTTCTCTGCCAATGCGATGCGTGTGGTGCTACTTAATTCACGTACAGACCAGTATCCCAGCTAGTTGTGGTGCCAGTAACTGAGCGCGTTATGTGTAAACATTGACAATCTTTGCTTACCCAGCCTGTAGCGCTGAACATCTTGAGGTCTAAAGGGTCTCCGGAGAGCTCGCCCTCAATCTTTGTCAGAGAGTGGCAGGTAGCCATGCAGGCCACAAATACAGTGTTAACCAGACTTTCTTTCGCTGCATCAGCCTCTGGGGGAGAAAATCTGGAAGAGGAAGGTAGGAGAGAAGAATAATACTGTATCAAGTGGCTGATGCTGAATCTAATTAAAAGGTAATATAAAAACTAAGAAACGTCCTGTGAGAAATAGTAATAATTCCACACAAAAACATAGCGCTCAAAGTAAAACTAAACAACAGTTTTGTTTTAGGCCTCGGGGAATGTTTCTTTCTCCAATGTACTAGGAAGGTAGGTTGACTAAAGCAGGCACAATTATTTATTGTGTAAACTGAACAATCAACTGAGAAACTGTTTATAGATAAAATAGCCAAACAGGAATATACATCTTTTGGTGAATCTAGCAAATTAAATACCTGACAAATCATCACATTCCCACAAAAATCATATAAAAAAACAATACGACGGTTTTAACGTTATGCAGAAATCTCTTGATCCCTTTATATTGTCTCACAGTACATATTGTCACATTGTCATATTGGTTTTCGGTTACTCTTGTGGTTAAACTCATACAGATGTTTTTGCGAAAAGACAAGTAATGCAAGAGACTATCTTTCACCTGCCACCTTCAGCTGTCTGGACACCCCACAGGTCCAAACCATCCTCTGTCAGAGTACCAGTCTGAAGGAAAACATAGACATTTAATACACAAATAGTATTAATCACGCATCAATGTAGCAAATCAATGCTAATAAGCCTCAATTCTCAGAGGTATAGAAATTGATTTTGTTTTATGTTTAAATCATAAAAGTAAAATTATAAAATTAACTTTCTTAATCTCTTTTCTCAATGTACAAGATATATAGAAATATAACATATGAATAAAAACAACTGTGAGCTTCTTAAAATAAACTGGCTGACTGTCACACTTGGCTGTTTGTTAAGGATGGACTGTTGTGGTTCTATCCAAAAAGTAAAAAAAAAAAACTTTATTTTTTCAGTATATGAATGAATCTGATTGATCAAATTAATTTCTCAAACGGTGAAGATGCTGAAGAATGACAAAGCCCAAGCTGACAATTTGCTTGTTTAATGTGACCAACATTGCAAAACTAAAAGACATACATTCACATTTCACTTAAAAAGTGACTAATCGGTTGCCAGAATTAATAATGGTCTCAGCTCTACTTTGATGGTTCCTTTTCCACCAACAGTATAAAAAGTATCTCCATGGCCAATGTGATATAGTGAAAGGAATGTTTCAAGCAATAGAACGTTTATTTTTAGATATTTCAAAGTCACATTATAGATTAAGATGCTTTCCAACGAAATCAATAATCATTAACATAATTTAAAAGTGTTATGGTTGGTGTTGTGGCCAAATTGAATCAATGTACAACTACATCCCTGCCTCAAGACATCATGATTCATCTAAATTTGTGATTGTGACGGTCGTAAAACCATGAAGTCATCCTCCTTGTACTTGTACTTGAACTGGAAGTGGGTTTGGATGCCTCGTAACTAATTTTTATGCATTCTAAGTCAGGACTTTCTTCAGTCTAAAATAAGCAATCGTAGATAGCAACATAGGGTGGTTAAGACTACCTTGTCAAAGCAAACCAGGTTCAGTTGACCACACATGTTGATCCTCTGAGGACTGATACAAAAGATGCCGACGCGCTTCAGACGACGCTGCGCGTACACGATACCAGCTGTCATGGCTGCCGGTAAAGCGGGGGGCACGGTGATGGTGATGATGTCCAGAGACTCAATGATGATGGTTTTAGCTGGAACCTGGATGAGATCGATGAGGAGCCATCAATAACTGACAAAGAAGGATTTCTATAGGATGATAGGAGCCTAAAGTCTCTTTGAGATACAGCATCCTAAATGAAACATTACAATGTGAGCAATGTACCAGAAGAATAGGTTACCTTGTTCATGATACTGAGGATGATGGTGTAGACGAAGCCGATGCCCGCCACCCCCACCAGACACAACAAGAAAAGGTAAGCATCGTGGTACAGCTTGAAGTCTGTGGGTTTAGGGTGGAGGATGGAGCGCACAAGTTGGCCTTTCTCTGTACTGAAGCCTGTGGCAACACATAAGGGATGACATTTGATTATTTTCATCTTCTTGCAATTACTTGCAGAGGCTGAATATGTCAATCCTGAGGGCATTCAGTCTACAGCGGAAGCCAAATTATCTAAGCTGTTTTCATAATGAAGTCTATAAGCTGTTATTCCCACTCTGTTTTTCCCCTCTGTTTCACCTGTTCTGACTACAACAGCCTCCACCAGCTCTCCAGCGTAGAAGCGCGTCTGGATGACGTGGGTACCACAGAACAGGGTGTGTCTTTTATGCTCCTCCATATTGAAGCTACTGGCCGCCTCCTCGCCTGAGCTGGGCAGACTTGTCTTGGTAACCGGCACGCTCTCTCCTGAAGATGGACAGAGGATTAAAATCAAATAAAACCCCTTAAAACAAAACAGAAGCTGCAGAGCTGTGCGCACTTAAAATAATGAATAAACAAAAATATTTCACCAAACCAAGAAAGTTGCCATGGAATGTGACAAAATACATTTTTGGTTCACTTGCATGAATTCAAAGTTTGGGTTTAATTGAAAGAACGAATGCTCTATTAAAATAACCAGTATGTTCTGTGTGGATGGCTTACATTTGGATGGCACAGAGGGATAGACCACGATAGATTTAAAAACATAGTTACCTTTGTTGTATTATTACTTGTGACAGACATTCATATTAGTTCAGGTAGCTAAAGTTGTAGGTCTCAAGACCACATTTATTGGTCTTTCCTGGTCTTGTCTTGGAATCTACCGCATCTTTAATTGGTTTTGCCTCAAGGACTCTGGACTCTATTTCAAGAACACAACAGTGCAGATGTCACTAAATTGCCTGGGAATTTTCAGATTTATTTGTTAACTGTGATTGCTCATTGACAGCAAAGGAAAATGTCCACACATTTAATTCACCTCTGCAATGCTTTTTGATTATTTCATCAAGATATTTCTCATGTACAGTATGTATGGCAATAAAGAGGTAAATGTAAAGGAATCTTCACTTTTCTGTGGGAATGTGAATCTTTCAGATCAATTTAAGAAGTACCTCTGGTTTGCATGTTGCACATGTTATTGTAACTGTGTCAGTTTGGGACTCGCCCTGCCTTGGGCTTAACCCCTCAACGTCTTGGTCTTGTCTCGTGACTTATGTCTCGGTTTAGGTGGTCTTGACTACAACATTCTTAGTAGTAGCAGTGGAAGGACTAAAACACATCAGCTGGTTGCATTTGTAGTACCAATAGTACAAGCTGAGCACCATAATCTTTCAAGAATAGTGGTAAATCACTTTTGTGAAGACCAGTTATCTCTTGTGTGGCTAAATAATTAAACAAAACAAAAATAACATAGTTAAGATGAACTTTGGAAATAGTTGTTTGACAAAAAAATCTTAACTCAAAGTCCATTTGCTAGCTTTTCCCAGGACGTTCAACAGGAAAACTCCATGAGAACTGAGTAAGCTCCGTCTGCTGATGAAGACCATGAGATGCTGTGATAAGCTCCGGGAAAAGCTATCAAGTACACGTTGGGTTAAGATTTTGTGTGTGATAGTATAAGTATAAGGATATACGACCTGTCAACATGCTTTCATTTACAATGCAGGTCCCATGTACGAGCACAGCGTCGCAGGGCATGACCATCCCATTCGTTGGAATAATGATGACATCACCAGGCACAAGATCTGTTGACATGGCCTGTTCAATATCTAGGAACAACATTAAGACAGTGAGTAGGGGAAATCAGACAGTCTCTCTGCTGGGAATCATGACTAGCTACTAGAGATCAATAATGTGATGAATGTATTACAAAACAGAAAAATAATCTGACTTAAATACAATACTACATCAAATGTAAACACTATCACACCTTCAAAACATTAAGACATCAACATGATTCATTCCTGAATGATTGACAGTTTTGTTTTCACTAATAGCCAGAAAGTAAAACATGCCTTTACTTCCTCTGCACACTGACACACGGACCACGCTGTGTGCAGCCACCATGTCATGCAGCATCACATATTGCTGGAATAAGAGACACAGTATCACAGAAGACTCATGGAGACCCACAAGATGCTGAATACAGACTTCTCTGCACAAGATTATGAAGGACATGTCCTACAAAAACTGCTGTCCTGTATGACTCGCCTTTTTAATGGTGTACAGTGAGGTAGCTATTGAAATCATAGACATAAAAACTATGGCTGTAGCATAATAGTAGTAGTCCTCAGCACTCCAAAGGATGACACTGAAGAGCTGGAAAATATAGAAGGGGTTCAAGACCTGATGGAGGAAGAGAAAGAATCATGTAAAAGAGTAGCATTGGTGGTGTTACTATGCTAAAAACTAAAAGTGTCAGATGTGATATTAGAGCTCTGAACTCACTTCCTTTATGAGGAGCTTGAATAGAGATGGCACTCTTACAGCAATCTCATTCTCCCCAAAAAATGACCTCCTAATAGAAGAAAAAAGTTTTTAGCATGGTCACATGCCTTTGGGGCAGTTTATATGTGGATGCTTGCTCTATGGTTAATAAGAAAAGTAGTATATGAGATGAGAGAACAAACTGTCGGTAAATATCCAATCTGTGTGTACCTGTAGTCCTGCAATGTTTTAGAAAGTCCAGGGCTGTGGTCAGAGTGGATGCTTGCACAGCTCACCTTTACATCCTCCAAGCCTCTAGAAGAGTCACACACATTCATTTCTACTGAGCAACAGACAACACACAAAGTATGCATACTGTACCAACTATTCAATATCAGACATTGAGTTTATTTAGCAAAGATATAATAAACCATTTCCAAATACAAGCACATTGTTTTTCATCTGGACTCTTACTTGTACAATTCAAAGTTCTGTATCACATCATTCCAGTAGTATTTAGTACTGTGGTGGGTGAAGGAGTGGATCTAAGAGGGGGAAAGAGATAGTCAGATATTGACTGTGTCAGAACTTTACAGACATACTTCAAAACCAGCCAATTAGTGTTCGGGACACAAAATGCCCCTTAAATGCACGTCTTTATAAAAAAATAATTTATAATTTTTTTGATAAATAATTCCTGAACATAATTCTGGAATTAGCATCAGATGAGGAACAAATAATGAAGAGCAAAAAAGACTCGACTGAGGCACCTGAAAAAGTTGTCTAAATGCCCCATGATGCTCCTCGCGCACAGCGCTGATGCCGTGGTCTTTGTCTCCGTTAGGCAGTTGTGCCGTGGACTGCAGATCCAAGCAGTCAAAGGGTCTCTTCCCTGGAGCCGACATCACATGTACTTTGGCTCGAAACCACTGCTTGAACTCATCCTGTTTAGTAATATAAACAATTTCATTTTTCCTTGGCTGTTAGACCACACAGAATTTATAATTTGGCGCGTAATTCGCCGTGTGTGTCAAAGAATGTAACACGTGTCAGAAGGATTTATGAGCAAAGTGGATTCAGCCACATATAAAGTATATGTATATAGTAAATACTTTTTCTTGTTTGTTTCTTTGTAATAGCCTCATTTTAAAATGCTGAATTTACTTAAATGACTTTCCTTGTTTGAAGACAACTTGCAAAAATATTATGTGGAAAAAGAAAAGAAATTCTGTCGTTTTCCTACCGTGGTCCTGAGCAGCAGTGTGTGTGCGTCCCTCAGCGAGGTGTGTGTGCAGGTGCCCTTAACACCCCACTCAGGCAGCCAGTAGAGCAGGAGCAGCAGGAGACCGCCGGAGCACACAGCACCCACACCCACCAGGACCCTCTTCCACAGACAGGGCTGGTAACCCCACACCTCCTGCACGGCCAAACACGGATGTTATCACACTGAGGGCTGGGACGACTATACTGCTCTTTAGCTTGTGAAGTGGGACATTTAAATACAATCCTAAAACAAAGCCGATACTTTTCTACTTATTGACAACAAACCCCATGGAAGACCAAACCCAACAGTGGCCCTGTTTCTATTTAATTGGCAAGCGGATTTTAAGGGAACTTTTTCAATGTTGAAAAAACAACATATGTCGCGATAAACTGGGCTACAGAAGTTGGCGCTATAAACTCGGCATGGCTGTAACCTGCCGGGGAAAAGTTGGAGATGTAGAGGTTGCAAACCAGTTTTCGCTACGTTAGAATTTGTTCGCCAAAGGTGTTTCCATGATCCATGCAAGTCTTTTTTGACAAAGGAAACACTTCAAGCAAGTGTAAAACTTTTTCCCACATTTACATTTCAATAGAGCTTTTCTGATGCAATACTTTAAAAAGTGTGACAGTAAGCCAGCATGCGCATTACCAGGGAGCAGTTAAATTGAATTCAGACTCTATTCATTTCATTATTTACATCTGCGCTTCTCCTACTGGAACATGTCTTCTATGAAATAGGGCAATATTATTCTATTAAAAATAGCTTATTTATTTTTCTTTAACAGCTGGGCACTGTATTTATCAGCTGACATTAGTCATACAGGAGTAAACACTTCATTTGTCGGGGACTATTTTCAGTAATACACATTTGGTGCTTCAGGAATATTTACAGTAACAGGACATTGTATGTGGGCTTGAATTTATAAAATGATGTGCATTGTAATGAAGGAACAAGTTGTCCAGTGCAAGTGCGGCTAAATGATGTCTTGTTATTTTTATCAGCTATTTCAGGCTGATTAAAACAATAATTACTCCTTCCTTTTTCTTTAAAGTTGACACATGCTGATGGCCATCTTGTCTTATTAATGACACTGCAGCTGCCATAAATGAGATAAAACAAATCCAGTGGTGTTTTTAGTGTTTATCCGATCTCCTGCTGAAACTCTGGTGGTAAGAGGAATTGTTTATTCCATTTGAGGAAATACACATGATACTCTCATGTCTGTATGTTAATTATATGGCTAAAGCCAACAGCTGGTTAGCTTGCTTAGCATAAATACTGGTAACAGCCAGCTTGGCTTTGCTCTGCTCTGTCTGAAGGTAAAACTCTGCCTACAACAAATAAGTGAATTTTAGAGCACCTGATTGGTGGATTTTATTAACTTGGAACAGAGTAAAGATAGCTGTTTCCCCCTCTATTTCTCCAAATTACTTTGTGTGATTTCTGTGGCTGTCAATTCAAATCAAATGCTACGTTAATTTGAATCCATACTGATAAACAAATGACTTATATCCTTTAAAAGGCAAAATGCTACAAATCCCTAATTTGTATCACTTGTGATTGACATCCTCCATTTCCCTCCAAGCAGGTCATAATGATTGTATTCAGCACACCAACTGAAAATCACACACCAATCGGTTCTTTTACGATATAAAAATGTTTAATGATTCAATCGATAAGACAGTGTTGACAGGTAAAGCATTATTAAAATGAGAAGTGATATTTACCATCTCATCCTCCAGACCCTGGTTTATAATCATCACCTCTCTCGTCTTCATTGTCAGAAGTGCAACAACTGCAAAGAAAAGGAAATACTTTATTTCCTTTATTTCCAACAGTTGCTTTACTCGCTGGAGCTTTCTTATCATAGAAGTTTTCAATTCTGTGAGGTCAGCTAAGACTTTGCAACTTTAATCTCGGTCAAGGGCATAAAAAGTTTCAGTTTTATGACTTGAAGCAAAAAGAAACCCAAACAGGGAAAGGAAGTGAGTGATTAATTCACTACATAAAGCATTAAAAGACAATTTTTCATATCTACTTGGTAACTAAAGAGCCATCTAAAGGAGCTATCTCTTTCAGTTTCTAGTAACAACCTGACTGAACCTTAAACAGACACCATATTCAAAGCTTATCGGCTCCCTTTATTGTGGTTTTCTTGTATTGTTTATCAAGCATTAGCTGAGATGTAGATTGAAGTACAGCCTCATTTTGGCTGCATTGTGCTAAGTCCTTTAACACGTCTGATATGTAGGACTTTAAACTGAGCCTCACAACACACTAACCCGTCAACTTGTGTGTTGAGCAATGACGCAGTGCAGCAGAGGCTGCAATTCATGAAAACCTTTGCATCATTCACATGTTTATGTCCAATAACAGTCAGTAACCCGCAGTAAAGTTTGGTCTATTGGACCGGACCTCAATAAATACCCTCGTGTATGAGATTGTTTTGAAGCAAACATTTCTTGGATTACTTCACATCCCTCTGGATTTATATTTGTGCCTCCTAATCCCTAGAAACAATGTTTTGAATACATTTTAAAAGGAAACAAATTTGACCATTCAGTACAAACGTAAGACACACACTACATTTGCCATGACAAATCTGAAAGTGTAAGGCGCTGAACTTTTTCTCCATCTTACTTAAAGCATGAGCACCATCCCCAACGTTAAGGCTGGTCATGGAAGACTGGAGGTGGTAAGACAGGAAAACGAATGCAGCTAAAGTAAATAGAAATCCTGTTCGAAACCCTGCTGCTGTCTGCAAGCCAACCAGGACTTTGGATACGATTTATTTTTCAGCCGGACAAAGACCCCAAACATAGAGCCAAAGCTACACGGGGCTGGCTTCATAACAACTATGTTGCAGTGCGACAGCAGCCAGAGGAGTCCGAGGTTTCAGACCAATCCAGAACGTGTGTCAGGGACTCCATTGCATCTGGCCATAACGTTTTAAGTTTACATAAGAAATTCCAGACGTATCTTAATACTCAACTCTCGCACGCTTCCGACTTCAGGGAGCAAGTTCTTCTGCCATCACTAGTTTAATCGTTTACCGGATTTAAACTAGATTTGTACAGATTGCACACCGACAGAACACGTTTGGAGTGTCAACAAATCAATTAACCCGGCGTAATAAAAGTTATAACGCATCAAGTCAAATAAGGTGGGTACTTGTTATAGACCCTGAACAACCTTGTGTACTTTTGCTCTGGCAGCAACAAGTTTTAAAAGCAAAAATCAAGTCAGACGTTTCCCATCAGAGCGGAAAACAAACATGTCCACACTGTTTCAACACGGGATCAGCATCGGATAATGAATGAGGAGCCATTTTCAGTCGCAGTTCGAATCACTCGTTACATATTCACAAAACTGTTTCGCAAGTTGCTGTGATTTAACTTCTATATAACTATAATCGTCTCATGAACACCGTGTAATTAAGCACTAACGCGTGCGCATTGACAACTTACCGACGCCTCTTCTCTATCAATGCACGAGACGTTGCACAGACAGGTGAGAAACCCGTTGCATTAAAAGTTCGCTCGCGTGCCCTCTGCCGTCGTGCAACACCGTGGACGTAACGTGTGAAGACACGCGCCGACACAACACGGATCCACGCTGCGCCAAGATCGGACCGTCCTGAACCGGTCCATTCAGAAGGAAGTGGGGGAAAACAGGATGTGAGGTCACAAGAGGACACAGGGTCTGGGCTGAATTTCTGCAACTTGCAACAAATCGGAGAAGACAGCCGGCCGTTGGTTAGAAATCTGGGATGTTAAGCGTTGATGGCATTTCAGCTCATGGCTGAGGTTTAAGTAACTCCTTCTGGGTCTTCATCACAGATGTTACAACAAAACTCAAAGACACAGCTGGTGTGGTTTTAAAATGTATGTTTTCATACTAGGATTATATCTTTATCAACGTTTCACATGACACAACTACAGACATGTTCCATGTTTTAAAAAATAGTTATGACATTAAAAGATTTAAAGTACAAAATATGACAGCTTAAATAACAAGACGTCACGTGACTCGCCATCAGAGAAACAATACTGTGCAGTTTCACCACCTTGCAGATTCAACCTTGAGTACATGCTTTCAGATTGTTGTACATTTAAAGAGAAAAACATCTCATTGATCACTTTTCCCATGGGATGGGGTTTTCCCAAGCAAGTCAGACTTTATTTTCCACTTCTTTAACAGCATCCTGTGATTTGCCAGCTGCACGTTTCTTAGCTGGAATAAATGGAGAAAAAAAAATAAGTTTTACTTTTGCACAAAAAAAACACAAGAACCAAAGTAAGTCAGTAAACTCAAGGCGTAGAGTAATGGGCGCGTGTCGTTTATGGAAATGCAAAGTAAAGAAATACCAAGATAAAACCACATTTGATAGATTTGAGCAAAATATCAGTTGAATATTGCAAACCATCAGATGTAAAGATGCTATTAAAAAAAAAACATTCTATAACAAGCTGCGAGAGAATAGGGGAATGCATTTATTACAGCTGAATCAACTGATTGTTTAGGCCACATGTGGGCAGCAGTGCAACAAGCTGTAAACACTTTAAGTACTCCACACTATGTTAGCTATTTGTTAAATGAGTCTGTAATGCATGTGAATTAGTTCTGTGCAGAAGGCAAAATGCTTTTATCAGAGCAGTTGCCAGCTGATCTTCAATTGAGAGCAGAGATTAAACCAAAACAGCAAAATGACATGCCCAAAAAAAAGAGGAGCAGACAGATGCCAAGACTATTTATGAAAGGAACTGGTGAGTTGATAATTGTGTGTTGACCAATAAAAGAAAACACTTTCACATAGATCTTTAATTTATTGTTAATAAAACAAAAAGTAAAACCAGTGATTGCTGCAGCTTGAAACTGGCACAGAAATTGAAAAACTGAAAAATACAACAAGACTTTGATACTTTAAACTCAAGTGTTACCTTTTTTTCTTTTGCGTTTGGCAGCCCCCGGACCGGCAGGCTGACCACCAGGAGGAAGAGCTTCTGCAAAAGCCACAGTCACTTTGCATCCATCTATCTCACAGTTCTTCATGGCCTCTTTGACAGCTTTGCAGTTTTCTTCACTCTCAAAGTCCACAAAGCCAAACCTGAGAAACATGTAATATAAAACAATTCAGTGTAAATAAAGCATTAAAGAATTATGACGATAAAAAGCTAACTATAGGCTACCCACCTTCTTGAAGCTCCTGTCTTTTTCTCTACAGGGACTCTTGCCTCTAAAGACCCTTCAAAGGCACTTTTAAGAGTCTCTGCTGTAGTCGTCTCGGCAAGGCCCATCACAATCAGTCTTTTGGATTGAACTAAAGAAAAAACACTTGTTTTCATCACTCATGAATAAAAAAAAAAAAATGACTTTAGAAACACTTGAAAAGCAGATTTTGCTATTGGATATTAGACCTATGAACAATCCTACATACATTTTCTCTTCTCTGAAATTGGTTTAATTTTGCAGAATTGTAATCCGACAGTCCCTTTAAACATTTTTTTGTTTTGGGATGACTGCAAAGCCTGTTCAGCATCTGCCACAGCTGCAAACTTGACAAATGCAAACCTGCAGAGGATTACAGATGTTTTGAGAATATTTTAATACTTTATTCAGTGAAAAAAAAAAAAAGACCAGTGTACATGTTCGTACCCCTTTGGTTTGCCGTTGCACTGAGGTACAGTGATACCAACAGCTGTCCCAAAGATTCTCTTGAGGTCCATTTCTTTTACATTTAAAGGCAAATTGCTCACAAATAAAGTGTTATTTGGAGCTGCAGCTGTAAGAAAGAGAGATATCTTGTAAACTGGTAAATTCGCTAAATCCAGATTGAATTGATTGATGTACAGATTATTTTTGAAAGAATAATTTAATAATAGCTAAAGTATCAGGTCATCTATCAAAAGCACATGAATAATAAACTGACTTTAGAAACACCTGAAATGTAGGTTTTGCTATTGAATATTAGACCTATGAACAATCATACATACATTCTTTCTTCTCCGAATTTGGTTTAATTAGGGTGAAGTTTACTCTGACATCCCCTTTGAAAAGGTCTGCGCTTTGGGATGACTGCTTGGCCTTTTCAGCATCTGCCACAGCTGCAAACTTGACAAACGCAAACCTGTAGCGGATTACAGATGTTTCTTGAGAATATTTGAATACCTTCTTCATTGAAAAAAGAAAAAAAAAAGACCTGTGTACATGTTCTTACCCCTTTGATTTGCTGTCGCACTTTGGTATAGTGATACTAACAGCTGTCTCAAAGATGTTCTTGAGGTCTGTTTCTTTTATATATTTAGGCAAATTGGTCAAATATAAGGTGTCATTTGGCGCTGGAGCTGTGAGAAAGAGCAATATTTTGTAAACTGGTAAATCCAGATTTAATTGAACAGATTTTGAAAGAACAATTTAATAGCTAAAGTATCAGGTCATTTATCGACATACAATATCAATATATATTAATATTTGTAACATACAAGATCCACTGCTGCACCGTTATCGAAAATGGCAATTTACATAGAATTTAAATAAACGTGTGGCAAAAAAAATAATAAGTTGGTAGTTGAGTTACCGGTTTTGTTCCTTGGTGGAGCTTTAGCTTTGGCGATCTTCAATGGCTTATCATGCATCATTTCTCCATTTAAGGTCAAACCTTTGGTCAAGTCCATCTCTGAAGCCAAATCTACAAATGCATATTTTCTACAACAAAAAAAACATTACTTCAGAGGTTATTTAGTATATAAAGTAACAGCAACATTACCTAGAAATGGAGGAGACAAACAATATCTACTGCACCTACAAAAGGGACCCGACAGTAAAAACGTTAAACAGCATACTCACTTGGACCGGTCTACTCGGATGTCTTGAACCAGGAGACCTTGTGCCATGAAGTAATTGGCTAATGAATTTTTGACTTCATCAAATGTTTTGGAGTTGTCCAGGTTGCCAACATAAAGACGATATCCTACAACAAAATAAGAAGTGTGAAGGTAAGTGTATAAGGCACCTTAAGGAACGAAACATTTAGCAGTGAGTCTTATGAGTTCATACCATCGTCGAGTTTAGTTTTCTTTGGCGGAGAGGTCTCAACAGTAGAGGGTGCCTTCCGTTTCCCTTTTCCTGCAACGCAATACAAAATGTTATAAAGACATCATAACTAACTGTGTTCACAATTTCTAGTCCCTTCTCATATTTTGTGTTACTTCTGGTACATTTTCTGAGTATATATATTTGTAAAACATTGAAAGCCACAACACATACTGCTAATTTTAATGAATGTTCAGATTTTCAAATAGTAAATGTGTTGCTATGGTGCCAGGAAGACATGCATCGTTGTTGCACATCATTTGAGAACAGACCAGACTGTTGTGAACCGTATTGTTATTTTTGTATGTGTAAGTGAAAAGAGAACAAAGACAGTAAGAACTTAACGCAGCTGTTTTATCATCGACTAATCATTAACTTTTGGAACCATCCTTACCTGGTGTCTTTTTCATCTGTTCACCTCCATTGGTTTCCTTTTGAACCTCATTCTTCTTCAATGTTACAGTTACTGTGGCTGTACTTCCAGTGACAATGTCCATCTGAGAATCTGAAGAGGAGACTATGTTACTGACACCGTCACAATCTCAGACACATTTGTGTGGTGTCGTTTTTTTTGCAGTACCTTCACATTTCTGCATCTCTTCCCTCATCTCTGTCTCTGCACTCTCAATGGGAGCTTCCTCTTTAGTGTCGACTGCATCAGCTGAAGTGATGATCTGAGTTTCTTTTTCTGGCAAAATAGTCACGATTTAAAGACAATGAAAACCATTTTTGCGGCCTCCTATTTTTTAGTTTAGGACTAATATTATTATTATTTTTAAATACTAATAGTAACTTTTGTCAACATCCTTACCACTGTCCATAATCTGATCTCCTTCCTCGTTCTTCTTGTCCTGTGATACAGTGACTGTGGACGTATTCCCTTTTACTTCAATGGCAGTGTCCATCTGATGATCTAGAGATGCAGCTTTGTTACTGGCACAGCTCAGAAATATAGTCAGACATCTTGTGTAATGCATTGAAGAGACAGTCTCAGTCTGTCCCTCTGAAACAATAATATATTGAGTTGTATAACTTCAATGTCATTATGGAGTGCAAACAGTCATATTTATTGTAATTTTTCAATTGCTTTAAAAGGAATTACTTACCCGTTTTGACAATGTCTGCTTCAATGGGGACAACTTGGCTTTGTCTACCACAAAGTCTTGTAGCCTGAAAAAGAAGAAAAAACACATTAATCAATTAGTGTTCTTCTGCGCAAACCTGCAAGCAACAACAACACAAACACCGATTAATTTGTCAATTCGAGACTACATTAACACTGTGCCTTAAAGTAATGGAATACGACCATAGCCATTTCCCAGGGCCCAAAGGGATGTCTTCCAAACAGTCCAATCCCTCACATATTCACATTATACTTGTGGTGAATGCAAGCAGCCAATCCTCACATTTGACATGTTTAAATCAGGGTAACTCGGTAACTAACGTTACTTGAAACTTGCAAAGGCTTATCAAAATTGATGTAAACTAAGTTACACACTTGAAACTGCGCCGTTACGTCTAGCATAGCTAACTGTTGCAAACCAAACGTTAGCTTGTTAGTTTGTCGCTGTCGTTAACAATATGTTTAGCGTGGAAACATCTAACGCTACCCAGTGCAAGTTGGAGTTTAGTTAATGTAAATTTAAAGTAATTTAAGACTTACGTTTGTTTTTGCCATAGTTCGTGTTACAACACCACGAGTTCGCAATGCGTCGCAGCCTCTGTAAACACGTGTGCTGAGCTGAAAACGTCCTCATGAGATCGTTTTGAGTAACGCATGCGCAAACGTAACCTGGACTACGGGTGCCCACAGGGACTTCAGCTTTATGCGATTCACCAACAACAACTTTCGGAATCTCTCCTGAACAGAGCGACACTTCATGTGCTATGAGCACATCTATGGTAAATATATGGGTAGCAGCTGTTTAGTGTTAAGAGATAAATATCAATAAGGAATGTTTTTCTATGCAGCTCACTGCTCAAATGTAATTTTCTTTCAGCTAGCGTTGAGTAGCCAATTAGCTTAAACCGACTCTTGAGTTGGTCAACCACATCATCCAGCCTCATGTGTTGCAGTGTTTCAGCCTCATGTGTTGCAGTGTTTCAGCCTCATGTGTTGCAGTGTTTCAGCCTCATGTGTTGCAGTGTTTCAGTCTCATGTGTTGCAGTGTTTCATCCTCATATGTTGCAGTGTTTCAGCCTCATGTGTTGCAGTGTTTCATCCTCATATGTTGCAGTGTTTCAGCCTCATGTGTTGCAGTGTTTCAGTCTCATGTGTTGCAGTGTTTCATCCTCATCTGTTGCAGTGTTTCAGCCTCATGTTACAGTCGTATGTGTTACAAGTATGAAATACTTTTATTGTCATTCAATGACGAAAGATAAAATACAATCTTGTAATTACAAACAACAACAAGGTATTTACTGTTCCCTTCTTCTCTTTTGTTATACACGCATGAAGTATACACACTCTAAATTGTACAGTGTAAGTAATGGGTAGGAAAAACAGCATATACCTGGTTGTGACTTTGTAATTACAATACTGTATTATAATCTTTTGTCCTTTGATGACAATGTCAACCTTCCCTAGTTGTGCACCTGAGAAGACATAATATATCTCTAAGATGTGGGTGTAGCTTACCTGTAAGAAATGATTGTCACAACTGCCATGAGCAAAGGGCATCGTCTATTAGTATATTACGTTTTGGTAGCACATTATAACGGTGATATGCATTATATGTTACCATAATTACTTAAGAATAATGTGGTAGAAGAGGTACCGCAGGATGTCATTGTGGCCAACTGGCTCCGTTTACCAGTAGGGTACTGTACTCATGCATGTATCCTGTACTTACAAAATACTTAAAGTACAAGTTATTTCTTCTTTTTTCTAAAATACTAAATTGTTCCCTGTACCTACATTTAGGTATCTGTAGGAACTGGTAAGTACTGATTCATACACTAAAGGGGACTTACACAGTAAGTGCCAGATAATTACACTGTAAGTCGTGGGCTATATTATGTTACCCTTCTTTTATACCTATTAAATGAGCATTGTTAAAGGGAGCCTGAGATCTAAGATTTCCATTGCCAACACTGCTTCTCTGTAATTGTAATTATAATTGTGGTAAAACAGGTAGAACTGGAACTGGGCAAAGAAGTTGCCGTCCAAAGGTTACGTTGCAGCCTCAGCACGACAACTCAGCTAATGCAGATAAGGTATCGGGTCAAGCCATCCATTCAGGCTGTAAACAAGACCAATATGAGCTGACCATGGAGGCTGTGGGACTGATTTGAGGAATAGTAGGACATACGTTTCTACAATGGGAAGTCAGAGATACGGTTTCAAGAAGGAAGGCTTCATTTTGTCAGTGGACGTTGGGACGACAACAATCAGATGTCACATCTATGACAAGGAGGCAAATATCCGAGGATCATGTGCCACAAAGGTATTCTTCACCCTCTCGCTGTCCATTCGGCCTCCCATTTCTCGAGTACATCACCCAATTTCATCCTGTGTCTTTATGCAAGATTTACACAAACTAGATTATTTTGAGGTTAATCTTTATGTTTCTTATTCTGGTACTCGCCAGGTTGTTCCCTTGTATCCAGAAGTAGGATATGTGGAGATGGACCCAGATGCAATATTTGAAGGATTTATCACTGTGGTCAAAGGAGCTGTGCAAGGTACAGTTGCACCTTTCCCTGTTGCTACAACTATACCAAGAAGTTATAGGGATGTGAGTCATTGGACATGTTAATAGGCACACCCTTTAACAAATTGCCACAATTCATGTTAAAATGTCTGTTTCTGTATTTTTTTCAAAGTGAACAAATACAGCTCTTTAGGTGCACCTGGCTTCTGTTCAGTGCAATTCAATAAGCAGCACTCCAATAATCAACACCATTAATACGTGCAACATACAAGTATTTTGTTTTAAGTTTGATTTAAGGCAGTTCATATTTTTAAGGCTGTATCCTGTGCTGTTTTTTCATTGGTCTACATGTAAAAGGTTCTTTTGTCCACAATACATAGAAACACTTTGATTTCCTGTTACAGAAAAAAAAAAATCTTTCCATGCAAATTTGAACAGTTGCCGCGACTAAATTGATTATATCTTATATTGTCATTAAAACGTCTGTTGAATTCTGTTCTCGCTTTAGGGACATTATTAAACCCAGGATACTACATTGATTTACGCTGGACATTGGTCTCTGTCCTTAAAAAGCAAACAATAATACCAATGTTTGAGTGCTTGTTTCAAAAATCTCGTCCTGTTTCTCACCATATCCATTTGAATGTGTGAACATGGCTCATGATATAGATGCAGGAGTACAAATGCGTCAAATTGACGCCTTGGGCATCTCTACTCAACGAGGCACCTTCACAACATGGGACAGGTAAAATTACCTTCCAAAAAACATAGGACTTCAAGGAAAACTGCTGGAGGACACATTTTTAACCGGCCTCCATATAGTTATTTTCCATCATGGCTCATCTGCGGTTCATTTTGCTTCCACTCTTTCACTTTGACAGGAAAACTGGGGTTCCTTTCCATAACTTCATCAGCTGGCAGGATCGGAGGGCTGCAGACCTAGTGAAATCCTGGAACCGATCCTGCACCATGAAAGTGAGTCTTTTATTGCTTTGCATCTCGCCCCTGTCATGTACCTTTAGTGTATACGTTTGGAAGATACAAGATGAAATACTAGAACTTATAAATTATTTGAATGAAGGTTCATTGCTGCAAATCAAGTCCCTTCATTCAATATGACTTTGATTGTGTTTATGACAAATACAGGCACTCCATGGCACGATGACGGCGCTCCACTTCCTGACCAGGCAGAAGCGGGCGCTTGCAGCAAGTCTTATTGTCTTCTCCACTCAACATGTCACCTTCCGCCTCGTCTGGGCCCTAACACACTACGAGCAGGTGTGTGTGCCTGTGTATAGAATGACATTTAACCCAGTGAACTGATAGAAACTCAAACCGAGAGCAGGCCTCCATAGCTGTGGGTGTTCAAGGGTTAATTTAATTACGGCCAACAGAGAGAGGCTGTATCATATTATCAGCCCAATCCTCACTCGTCAGCCTCATCCTGTTTCTTTCTTCTTCCAGGTTCGTCAAGCAGTAACTGAAGGAAACTGCTGCTTTGGAACAGTAGACACCTGGCTCCTGTTCAAACTCACGAAAGGTTGCTGTGGCATTTTTTATGTGAAGCTCATGTGAATGTTTTCGCTCTATGAGCTGAGTGTCATTTGAGAACAACACAGTGATATATCATTTGTCCAGTGGATTGCATTTCACATTGTCGAAAAGGATGTTAAGACCTCGAAAGAATGTTCTTTGTGTTTCCAATCCTGTTGCATCACTGATTGGCTGAAATGTTTGAGCTAACTCCTGTGGGAGAGTAGGTTTGAAAAATGACCAGGAGCTCATACAAGTTGTTTTTTTAACCTTTTGGAATGGGATTCTGTGAAATATTAATTTTGTGTTACTGAATCTGTTTTAGGGCAGGTTCATGCCACAGACTACTCGAATGCCAGTTCAACAGGAATTTTCGACTCTTATCAGGTCTGGTGTATGTCATGTTTATTTACTGTTAATTTCTGTTTTTGGTGTGAGGTTGTTTTTGTCATTTTACTGTAATGTGACTTTTTTTCACAGATGTGCTGGAGTGGCTTTCTCAGCTTTCTTGTTTCTCTGCCTCTCTCTATTTTCCCCAAAGTAGAAAATACAGAGTGAGTCAACCATTTTCTTCAAATTCCATCTAACACTTGAACCATGAGTAAAAAATGTTTAATATAAATAATTAAATGTAATATGTATATAAATATAAGTTGCAAAAGTTGCTCAATTCAGCAAGGAAAGTAGGCAACACTGACAACCTGTTCCGCCAGGCCTCGCTCCAAAGCCACTCCCCCAAAATGATCACCATGAATGTTAATAATTAATAATGAACTTAAACAATGAACATGGCTGCCAAGCTAGCTGCTTGACAGGTGATGTGCAGTGAGTGCACGGGTGCAGGTAGGCACAAGGGTTGGTAGACAGGCAGGTATCCCGTCCAATCATTACATTTGGAATGAATGAAATGATTGGACGGCCTATTGCAGTCCTGCTTCAGCCACAGATACAGGATTATTTCTTTCCTTTTTGTCAGAGCTTTGGTTCATTGATTGCTGTCAGTATGTAATAAAAGTTTCAACAAATAGAACAAAATGTTTTCAAGCAATTTACCAACTAATTACCTGCATTTAAGTCAGTGGTTCCCAATCTTGGTGTCAGGATTCACACAAGTGATTGTGAGTTTAATTTAACGGGTGGTGAGACATTTACTACGGTAAGAAATAAAAAAAATAAAAAAATTCTGCACCACAAAATAATATTTTTGCCCGGTTGTCTAGTCTTTCTTTTGATCTTCTTTTTCTCTAAAATACTGTAAACTTTTTCCTCTTCAAGCCTCTAAAACTAAATCATTATTCAGTTGAGCTGCAGCTTAAACACAAAGACAGGGTTCGTACACATGACTTTAAACCAAATTTCCATGACCAAACATTTAGTGAAATCTGGGTGTAAACATGAAAAAGTGAGAAAATGTAGTATTTAAACTAAAATACTTGTCCTGACAATGCATATGCTTTGTATTACACGGTCTCAAGCAAAAAAAGATAGTTATATTACTTAAATGAATGTGAACTCTTGTTTAAGTCGTATGAAACACCAATCTAAAGAGTTTTTTTTAAAGCTGCTTCAACAATGTCGGATTGGACGTGTCAGGTTTTTGTGGATGAAGAGTGTGACATGATGCCTTGTCTCTGGTCTCTCCCTCACGGTGCACCAGCCACAACTTTGGTTCCACAGACCCGTCCATCTTCGGAGTGTCCATTCCCATCATGTCCCTGGTGAGTTGTCGAGGTCTGTGGCGTCACACATTCCGTTACCTGTGTGATTATGACTGATGATTGATCACATTGGTTGCAACCTTTTGATTATATTTATGTGTCCAAGTTGATATCACCGTCATTATGTTGTAAATTGAGCCAAGATATTTATGTTATCATCAGCAAGGAATGTTTGACAGGATGATAACGTGACAGAAAGTAGAATTCACGGTGGAGGGATGCCCCGTTTTGAATAATAAGTTCTTGAAAGGAGGTCTTCCTCTTGTCAAACTTGGATTGCTCCTTATTACACACTATCTGTGTTTTAGACATTTCCAGTGTTTAGTGTTTTGTTTTCATAACATACAACTGGCTTCCTATGTCCCTTTGCCATAGATGGCGGACCAGCAGGCAGCCATGTTTGGAGAGTGCTGCTTTGAGGTTGGTGATGTCAAGATCACGATGGGAACGGGCACCTTCATGGACATCAACACCGGGAACAAACCGCATACGTCCGTAGCAGGTAAAGCAAAATACACACATGATAAGATTATTTCATGCAGATTTGCCTGTATAGCCACATTCCAAGCCAATGTTTACTTCTCTGTAGGTCTGTATCCTCTGGTGGGTTGGAAGATTGGCTCAGAGGTGGTGTACCTGGCAGAGGGCAATGCAGCAGACACTGGCACGGCAATCAAATGGGCACAGGAGCTTGGTGAGCGAAGAGTAATATGGAATAGCTCTGATGATTATTTATTTTTCTTATTATTTACAACCAATTGTGGCCATTAGTTGAAGTGCTTCATACAGTTGTATCACAAACACAGTGCTGGGGTCAGTTAAAGTTGTCTATGTCAAAGCAATAATATGTTTTACACTGAATACGTTAGCGACAGGCAGATTTACAGGCGTGTGTGAAACCTGTGTGTGTTACTGCAGAGCTCTTCTCTGACGTCCAGGAGACCAGCGACATGGCTTACAGTGTCAGCGACTCAGGCGGAGTGTGTTTTGTTCCTTCCTTCAGTGGCCTGCAGGTAGATGTGTACGATGTCAGTCCATCTGTGTCAAAGACAAAAACGGTTTACTTTTATATGCAGATATGTAGACAATCATATTCACCCAAAGTAAAATATATATTCACTTTAGCATATATAACCAATACTGGCATGGATTTACTTTATACTTTTTTTATTTGGTCTCTGTGTAACATGGTTATGTGTCTCTTTTTTTCTCTGCCCTCCATTGTGAACTGGCCTTTGTAAGTGTTTGCCCTGAATGTCCGTGGCTTACATGCATGTGAATATGATATCTAATGTTTTCTAATGATCGTATAATCAAGAGCTACATGTAGTACAGTTGTGAATTAGTATAGCTGCACTCTTGCTAACCAGACGCTGTTGAGTTTCACTTGAGGACCCTTTCATGCATTATTTTACAAGGTGTGGTTTTCACTTAAAGACATTTGACAGGTTGTGTATATACTTTATTTAACCAAAGGCTCCTCATAATGATCCCAAAGCTTGTGCCTCCCTCATGGGACTCAAACCTTCAACCACTAAAAGGCATCTGGTCCGAGCCATTCTGGAGTCCGTCGCCTTTAGGTGAGTAATTTTAAAGTTTTTCTGTTTGACCTTCTTTTCTCATTCATGCCAACTGATATTGTCTCCTTGTACTCTTGTTATTATTTCAGGAACAAGCAGCTATATGAGACAATGCTGAGAGAAACGTGCATTCCTATCACAAAGATCAGGTGCAGTTTTCCTTATCCACTGTGAATTAAAGAGTATCTGATTGTAGTAATGTGAGCTTGCTGCAGAAAGACTCAACATAGGCATTTAGCTCCTGTAGTCGCCTCACAACTCTTTTGATATTCCAGCTCACAGTGCAATATGTGATTGTAGGATTTGGATTTCAGCCAGCATATTGGACGTAACAGAGTGGACTCTTGTGTACCCGGCCGCTGCTAATGCAGTTCAGCTTTTATTGGCAATGCATTACGGGTGGATATTTCTCTGATACTGTTCCAGCTAAGTGAGTTGCAGTGTAATTGAGTGCACTCATCTTTCTTTCTTTCTGTCTCAGGGTGGATGGCGGGGTTTCTTCCAACGACTTTGTCATACAGCTGACTGCAGACCTGTTTGGCAGAAAGGTAGCAAGACCCCAGCACTACGAAATGTCGTGTTTAGGGGCTGCTTTTGTCGCTGGACTTGGAATAGGTATACAGACAATAACTTGCACATGAAATGTACATAATTCTGGATGCTTTTCAAATTCAAAACATTTCAATTAAATGTGTGCAGTTCTTTAAGGTTATAACTGCCAGCCGTGTGAAGCTGTATGTCTTAGAGAGGCTGCTCGGCACATAGACTAAGCAGCTCTGTCAAGCAGTTAGACACTTCAATATTACTCTTTGCTTTCAATATCGTTCTTTGTCTTTCTCTAAAAATATCACAACGCTTGGTCGTGACATTGAGTTGCATTGAAAAGTTATGATCAAAAGCCCTATTTTTATTTCTGGCACCAGCAGAAGAAACCAACTGAAATTATGCTCTTTGTTATGTAACCTGTTTTCCATTTATTTATTCACATTATGTAATTATATTGTTATACATTAGTCAGTGCTTATTCAAATCCAACACAGAGGATTAATGTGTTCTTGTTGTTTTAGAACAGGCCAGAAACAGGTAGTGATGATGACTGAATAATAATGTAAATCATGAGAGAAACATTAGTTCTTAGTGGATCAGTAGCCAAAAGTGTTGAGCGATGTGTAAACAAAAAACAATTTTTAGCCATTGATGAGCATTGTGTTTGTGGGCATTTACTCATTTGCATCCCTCACAGTGCCTCAGTCTGAATGTATAGGACTTCTTGTGTTACACATGGGTCATTGTAAAGGGTTTGTCTTAGTGTGGTTTACCTAAGTCTCCCTCCGTCCTCCATTGTCACTGCAGGCTTCTGGAGGACCAAGGAAGAGCTGAAGAAGCTGCAGAGCACCGACGAGGCGTTCTTGCCCCAAAGAGCACCCAAGGGCGGCGCTTGCAGCCCGAGTCGGGAATACACCCCTGTCCTCCAGAGATGGGAGAGAGCTATCCGACGCTCCATGAATTGGTACCAGCCTTGACACCGGATGCGCACATGGGGAAATCCTAGGTTTGACAGAGACATGAGCTTTTAGTCCATGTGAAAAGCAGACGGCCCTTTTTTACAGAAAATAACTGTTTTATTATATAACAATCATCAGCTGTCTCTCAACTAATTATAGGGTAAATCTTGGACAGTACAAAGAAGTATGACCTAAATGATATGGTGATGGTGATTTGTTGTGCATCTTCTACTGGATTTCTTCAGACCATAGCAACCTCATCCTTCCTTCATTCCACATCTCAAGCCACTGGTGCCTCTTCTTATTACTTTATTTTATCCAGCTGGGATAATATTTGTACATGTTACCACATGGGGGCGCTAATGACTGGTTTTGCAGCTGTTTAATTTATAAACCTCCATAGGAACTGCATGCCACATGATATTAAGGGTTAAAAACATTGATTTCCTTAACTGTGAGAATAAACGAGTTAAAGAGCTCTAAATAGGAAGCCAAATGTTACCACACAGCCCTTATCCTCAAACAAAATAAAATTATTAAATGGGATGATATTGTTTAAATATGACTGGATCATAAACTACTAGTATATGCTTTGCTCTGTGTAAGGGAATCCTACTGGAGTTTTGTATGTGTGATTGTTTAGATTGACTGAAAGGGATTTGTTTAGGTATGTGGGGATTTGAAGATTAAGATTTTCTGTAATAGCTATCGAATGGTTTGTGTCCGCTTACACATAAATTACAAATTTTGCTTTGACACATATTCTGTTATTTAGAACAAGTTGATCAGGGATATAAATATTTACTGAACTGGCGTTAAACAGAATAAGGATACATGAAAATATGTATTTCTTGTCAATTCATGTTTTGTTATTATTTTGTGCTAACGAATTATGTTGTAATCTCTCAATTGTATTCTATATGTATTCCACTTGCTATTGTTAAAAGTTTGTGCCTTTCCTAATACTGTAATTATTTTTTTACGTGACATTATGCCTAATGCAAAAATTAACACCTCAGATTGAATTGACATTCCATTTCTTACACTTGTACTTCATTCAGTTATTGAATGGCAGATGTCGTCCTCAAGCTGCTGGTACATAACAAATGATATATTTCTGTGATCATACATTTTGTTACAAAATTGCATGAAAATATCAAGTACTTTGTATGATGCTGAAGAGCTAGTATTAAAAAACGTAAATGATCAGCAGTTGCTTGTGGGGATTTGAGTGACTCTTAGCTACAGAAGATGTCACCGACATGGTGAGTGAACAGATGCAGCCAAAAGGGTTTTACCTCCACATGGACTCTGGGGAAATGCTGTTGTCTCGTCCCCGGGGAATTATGAGAAACACAGGCTGCTGGATGAGTGTTGGGATGGCTTCCCGTTGATGTGACCAACCTCACTGTGAGGGTTGCTATGGTAGCTTGCGGATGGAGAGACTGAGAACAAATGGGGTGTGTTTTCCTGCTCACGGTGCTGGTATGGTGAAGGGGGCGCTAATTGAGTGCACAGAAAGGGGGTTTTCCTCAACAATGGGAGGATTGTGTGCTTGTCCTCTAAGAGGAAGAGCTGACGTTTTGTCTACATCACACAGATCCATACTGTATAGCTTGTATGCATCAAACCCCCACCCCCTTCCCGCATCTTAAACACTTCCTCTTCGAGATGTCAATCTCAGCTTTCTCCTTCAAACATGAGCATTTTCTTGCCTGTGCGTTTGGCTTGCAGTGGGGGGACTTCACAGAAAAAAAATGTGCTTGAGTGAGTGAGACAAGAGAGGACTAGCCCATGAATCAGTGCGGCCGGCTCTCACACTAATCAGTCAAATGTGTGTGTGCGTGCTGGTTGTGTGCTTGGTACCGCATTGTGAGTTAGTGGACTCTGCCTTGCAACAAATTCAATCTGACAGCAGGAACTGGATGCAATGCGACCACTACTCCAGTCCCCCTCCCCCACACAAGCTGAACCCTACATCAAGGGTCATTATGTAACTCTCTCTTCTCTTTCCTCAATCTCTGTGAGACACTGAGATTGTTCGCTGGAGGGCCGGGGTTGGAAGTTAAGCTTTTGTCTTACTTTTTTCTGTCAGTGTCTCAGTCCGTCATCCTGCTGCCTAAGCACCAACAGCTCATTATCTCTCAGTTCAGTTCAGTAATTGGCACAACCTGCATCATGTGTACAGACTTGCCTTCTCCAGGGGATGAAATGTTCTGTTAACTATGACACATCTCTCTCTCTCTCTCTCTCTCTCTCTCTCTCTCTCTCTCTCTCTCTCTCTCTCTCTCTCTTGCATGCATACACATATTATTTCAGTAATGCTCAATTGCCATAGCAACACGGATTGGCAAATGCTCCAAATATCTATGCTCAACCAGTCAGTCACAAATGGCATCCTCCTGGGCTTCAAGTAGGCAGATCACTGGCATATATATATATATATATATATATATAAAAAAATAATAGCATTTTATAAACACACTCGCGCTGCACTAAACTAGAGCTTTCTAGACTGAATCAGGCCATCCATTGCTGTCGAAATACACTCGTAGCCTTTAGGATTGGTTAATGGTTTGGTGAATAAACGTGTACCACTGTTGCGCCGTAGAGATGTTGTGAAGAACTGTGATAAATCAGTATGACGTGTAATATTGGTGTGATACCATAGAAGGCGACCGTTCCTGTTTTTCTTCCTGAAGGATCCCACAGCCTGTAGACACTTTATACACAATGGATTTCCCAGCTTGTTCCCAAACCTATGTCGCCATTATAATATAATGTGTGATAGGAAAGATATTGTGCGCTCTATTTATAATTTGTGCGCGTAACGGTGCGTCTCTCCGTCATTGGCCAATGTACACCCATCTGGTCGCACTGCATCAGATGCCACGGCGGGGCTTGTGCCGACGTCACTGATTTTTTTCTTCGCTTTCCTTTCCTTCCCCTTCTCGTTTTTTTGTTCCACCAGAGCATCTCTCTCTCTCTTTCGGTTCTACGCCGCCCACTCCACTCACCGCCGCCTCGTCGGCTTCTTCGCCTCATTACATCGCCTGCTCCCCTTTTCTGCATTTTTTTTAGGGAAAGGTTACCGCGCATTTTGGACCAAAAGTGTATCACCATGGCGAGCACCGAGGACAAACCGGCCAACAAGGAGAACGCTTCCAGCTGGAAGGACTCCTTCTACAACCCGAGGACCGGGGAGGTGATGGGTCGCACGGCCAGCAGCTGGGGTAAGGATCCCCGTCAAAAAATGCAGCCTTAAAAGCTGAGTGCCTCCTGAATTATAAAGTCTACTATATACGTCAGTGCATGGATACATTAAAATGACTGCCACTTAGATATTTGGATTAGCAGAGGAGCCATCATCGGCCTACATGAAGGTGTAAAGGAGAAGCCTGTAACAAGAGGATCACCAATGATGCTATCAAAAGGGTTCACCAGCCTTTCGCAGATGATCAACCAGGTCATGATCAATCATAACAGCAGAGATTTGTTTTGTGCGTGTGGGGGGGGGGGATGATACATGTATAAACATTTGTCATCTGCATTAATAGTATTGTCATGAAATTGTATTTACAGTGCAGATCCCAGCTGTTAAGACCCCCCATTACCTAATCAGATCTGAGGAGTGTGCTACAGCATTCCTGAGCTGCATCCATAGCTGATCAGGGCATACATTTTATGTAATGATTCCCCAGTTATTTCCAGAGTGAGGGAGTAACACGCCACCCTCCCTCCAGCAGCCAGCTCCTATAGGCTAGCGCGGGCTGTCAGGCTGCCTGGGCCCCTGTGCTGCTGTGCAGTGGGATGCTCCATTGCAGTTGCATGGCCGCCCACATTAGCATGCCTGTCAAGGTCAAATGGGATTCCCTCTCTCCTCTTTCTCTCCTTTTCAAGCACTAGGCAGGTGCATTGTGGGATACTGTTGGCGAGGAATGAGAGAAAGGGGGGGATGTACAACAGGAAGCTGAGGGGTCCATCCATTTTTTTCCTTTTTTTTTTGGTCAACTTAGAGGGCATCCGTGCTGTGCAAGCTGGATGGTGGTGAACCATTTTGAGTCAGATGTTTCCATAACCGTGGCTCCTTTTCTTCGCCCTACATTGTTCATAAATGAGACTTCAGATGCTTTCAGCACTGCAGCATCATCCATAAATCTTGAGGGATTGGAAGGTGAAGGGTCTGAAAAATGGCCTCAGATTTGTTAGCAGCAGCAAGTAGCATTTCCACCTTGATCCAAAATGGTTTCTCTCAAAGGGATTGTACACTCAAATGAGGATTTCTTCAGCGCGATGAAGGAAATCTGAATTTTGTCCAAGATTATGTGTGGTTAAAGCTTGTAGTTAATTATACATGACCCGTCTCTGACATTATGTCTCCTTTCTTTTCTATTTCTGCTCCTCTACTTTGCTCCAGCCCTCATCCTGTTGTTCTACCTGGTGTTCTACTGTTTCTTGGCTGGCATGTTCGCCCTGACCATGTGGGTGCTACTGATCAGTCTGGATGACTATGTGCCGAAGTATCAAGACCGGGTTCCCTATCCAGGTTGGTGTCTCTCAGCAATCAGTACAAAGGAGGACCGGGGCTTTCAGCTACTGTAACTACTGGCAGCATTGCTTTTTGGGGCATCCATTATTCATACTCGCGCCAATGAGATGCTGTCACAATAATGTGCTTCATTGCAGCTACTTTTTGTATTGATCTGTTTAGATGTCTGTTCCTGTGTGATATCAGCAGTGGAGCTTGTTTGGATCAGAGAACACTTCCTGTCCGGCTGTAATTCGAGACAAACCCCGATGAAGGCTGTGCATTTGTTTCTCCTGCTGGGGATACGTTACTACTTTACTCTATGTTTATTTACTTGATGTCTTTGTTGCAGGGTTGGTGATTCGTCCCAATTCTCTGGATATGTCATTCAACAAATCTGACCCCCTCAAGTATGCAGGGTATGTCAAGCACCTGGAGACTTTCCTGCAAAGTAAGTGAACTTCCCGCTGATACACTAAGAAATTTATCTTAAAACAAATTTAAGGCTGGATGTAAGAAAACAAATTCCACTCCATTTCTCCCAGATCTTTTTCCAATCATTCATTCCATTAACTTGAAGATATATCTCTGTTCATCTCTCTCTTGCAGGATATAATGATTCACAGCAGGACAATAATAAGGACTGCCCCCGAGGAGAGTATTTTCTGCAGGACGACACCGAGGACATGGCAAAGAAAGCTTGCCTCTTCAAGAGGGGCTTCCTGAGTCTCTGCTCTGGCCTCTCTGACACCAACTTTGGATATTCTGAGGGAAAACCCTGTATTCTGCTGAAAATGAACAGGGTAACTCCCACTTTCAGTGACCTGAAAACCACAGAAATTCTCTTTAAAAATCGCTTTACAAATTTACAATTTATGTACAAAACTCTGTCTTTTAACCTTTTGTTCCTTCCCACAGCTTCTAATCTCCATTTGTTTACTTGCCTGCTGACCGTTCCCAAAATAAAAGATTAATTTCTAATTTGGGTTCCACACAAGCTGCAACATCTTCGACACAGTCTCAACCTCTCTTGTTTCCCTCACCTCATAGATAATTGGCCTGAAGCCTCGTGGGGATCCCTACATCAACTGCACAGTAAAAGTAAACACTTTTTCCACACTATACTCTACATGTTGTAGTTGCTTGTATGTGGTTTTTTTATCATTTCGTTCATATAAAAAAAAATCCCTGATGACCATAACTGTCAATATTTTCTTTCTGTTGATCTTTCATTTTGTCCTTCTTTTTGTTTTTTTGTGTCCGATTTCTTTCTGCATGCTGTCACTGACGGCTTTAGGGTAAGATAATATGTAATTCATGAGGATAAGGCCAGTAGAGGTGTTAACACATTTTTATTATGTAACAAGTCATTATGCAGGTGCCTCTAAACTCATCCTAGTGCCATTTTCAAGTCATTTTAATCTAATAGGCGCAATTTTCAGCCACAAATGTTCTTTGCAGATTAACGCAGAACACTACATGTGTTCTACTTCATTTCAATCTCCTCACTAACAAACAGAGGGGGCCATTGCTTTTCCTTTTTTTCAAGTCCTTTCTCGTGATCTTGGAAAAATGTCTCATTTGCTACTCATTTGCCATAATGAGCTGCATTTCATTTAATGTATACTTTGCATTGATTAACACATGTTCTTCTGTGCAGAGAGACACCCCAATTCAAATGCAGTATTTCCCCAGTGAGGGGCGCATTGATAAGATGTATTTCCCCTACTATGGCAAGAAAGCCCATGTAAGTATTTCCCCCCGGTCAGATCAAGTCTGCTAACAAACTCACCTCGACGTGTTATTGACAGACAGCTGTCTCTTTCTTGATGCAGGAGAACTACGTTCAGCCCCTTGTGGCTGTGAAGCTGCTGCTCACCAAGGACGACTACAACAAGGAGCTGCCGGTGGAGTGCAGGGTAGAGGGCTCTGACCTCCGCAACAACGACGAAAGGGATAAGTTCCTGGGTCGTGTTACCTTCAGGATCAAGGTGGTCGAGTAGAAGAGAAGACCGCTGTTGAAAGGAAACCAGATGCAGAAGCTGCCACGTTTGCTAAGGATTTATGTTTAAAATTTTAAGAAAGAAGGAAGTGTTAAATATGTCACAAAGACAACATTTTGGGATGTGGCCAAAAAGTTAGATGTAGATAGGAGAGCCGGTTAGATAGAGATATTGAATGTTGCTTTGCTGACATTTCTGACCCATCTTTCCTTCACGATCTCCTCAAAGATCAAAGATACAGGTTCTGCTCCTGACCCCATTCCTCCATTCTTTCATTCACCAGTTGCACTGTTCATTCTTCACTCAGTTTATTATTATCATTTTTAGTATTGATGTGATTAGATAACTTTTAGCCATCGCAACCAAGCCATTTGGAGCTGTTGTGTAATTGCTGATACGACTTTTGTTATGTTTTATAGATCTTTCTGCTGTCAGGAAGAGAGTGCTGTTTTCATTTCTCCAAACTGTGTGAACGGCTGCATTATTGCTGGTGTTGAGAGGATTTTTATCTTGTTGTATAGTATAATTGAGAAGGTAGAACATTTCCAAACACACCTCCCAGAGTATTTCACATATCACATCACAAAGACTTCATAGGAACGTACCTCGATAATCAAGTATAGCCGCTGTATCCCTGTATATGAAATGCCAATTACAAAGTCCCTTTCTAAATATAAATACATTGTGATCCTTATCATATTTAGGGAATTATAGATAGATCTTTGTGTTGTGGTCTGCGTAGCCACAACCCAGTCTTGTGATGTCTGTCTGTCTGCATGTCCGTCTGTCTGTCTTCCCGTCTTCCTGTTTACTCACCTCTTCACTGCAATAGCCAACATGTGGGTGAGCCCTGCAGGACTAGATAAGTTGACCAGCTCCACCTCGCGGGGTGCTGCGTAGTGATGGTGGCTGAGGTGACACACACACACAAGAAGGTTCAGTTAAAAAAAAAAGCTGTTAAGGTGGAGAGGCGCTGGGAAAGCATTCAAAAATAAAAAGTTCACTGTAACTATGTACTGTATATCTTTATGTGATCTGTATATCTATCTGGGTCTCAAAGATTGTTTGTTAGTTTTCTCTCTTCTTCGGCCTGTTGATCTGATTGTCTGCCAATCTATTACTCTTCAATGTATATATACACTATCTACCATATTTACTTAATTCACACTGTATTTTTGTCACAAAACACAATGTCTGTGCACTGTAAAGAAATAATTTAAGCAAAGATTTACAGGAAATTATCTTATTCAAAGCTATGTTTACACAGTCTTATAAGGAACCCGCATTTGAAAGACCAACTTGTAACATCTCTTCAGGGTGCCTTAAGACCTGATTAAATAAATTGTGGAATAAAAGTGATTTTGAAGAAAAAAAAGAAAAAAAAAGTATTTTGTATTTTTATTTGTAGCTGTGGGAAAAATATTCAGCTCCTTCACGTGAGTAAAAAACAGAACTGTAAAAGAAATATCCCTGTAACTGATATATCATAATACATTATTAAATGAACAATATGGATGCATCAATGTGAAAATAGCATGTTACTGCAGCTGATCAAGGTGTAGTACGTTTAAGTTGGGTAGTTTAGGTCAGTTGTCATGCATGTCCCATGCAAAGGGTCTCAAGATAAATATGTGTGGTCATGAGATGATTAATGGGACAGTAAAAAAAAAACTAGTAGTAAATCTGACATGGGTCGCTGCTTGAAGAAGTGCCAAGAAGTGGCCATGCGCGATGCGCACGTATGGGCATGCGCGGCAGGCCCGGTATGGTTGCCTGGTCTGTGTGACAAAACTAGCCCAACAGCCAATATGAATTAAAAACAGCCCACTGCACTGCCAGAACTCAAAACATGTCTCGGGCAAACATTGCTTTTTAAGTCCAACAGCATAACAGCATGAAGCAGTTTCCCTGAAAAAAAAATTATTTACCTATAGCTCCTAAAATTACCTTGTGTAATTAGATATAGTGTTATCATAAATATACAAAACAGCTCTGTGAATACCAATACACTGATGCACAAACTAATCTGTTGCTTTGTCTCTTCCCGTTTCACTATGCGTCCTCCCTTCCAACATTAATGTAGGTTACTGTTTTTACTTCATATCTATTTAATGTATAATTAAATGCCTTATTTCAACTTATTCAATCATGTGCTTATATTAAATACATATATAAATAGGTAATGTATTTACTCGCAGCATTTTTTGTATGCAAAATCATGCACGATGCACCTGATGTCAATTCACAACATTTTTATAATATACTCACAATGCATATGTCAATAGGAGTATAAACTGAGCTTTGATATCACCCCCAGCCACACGGCCAATCTTTAGACCTGACAACACTGTGGCCGAGCTATGTTTAGAGGGGAGAGCTTCATTTACTGCTCAGGTAGACATTAGTCCAATATCTTGACATATAGCAAATAGTGTGTTGCTGAAATGCTCTAAATACTGAGAGAACCTTCAAGGACCTTCTACAAGCTGTCAGATAAATCGCTCTTGCCCATTAATAAAAAGTACAATATTTTTCTCAGAAATGTCGTCAAAAAATCCCGTATTGGAGTAATCTGTTGGAAATGATAGTAAACACAATTATTTTTTATATTGATGTAAAATGGAATTTTAATTCAAAGTGTGAATGTGCTCTATAATGTCACAGTATAGAGAGAGCACAGACATATTGATTTAGATTGTGTCTTGATCATATTTTGCCTTTGATCAGCGTCAGCTCAATCTCATTGTCACCATCCTTGTAGCACAAATCTGTAGCCACAGGAGGGAGCGAGAGAGAGAGAGATAGATAGAGAGAGAGAGAGAGAGAGAGAGAGAGAGAGAGAGAGAGAGAGAGAGAGAGCACAGGCAGAGCAAGATGTGAGGGAAAGTGTGGCTCCAACATCGTGCTGGGCAGCAGCAGAGAAACTGAGGAGGTTAGTGAGGCATTTAGCATTTCCCCTTTCTGCATCTTGCAATTATTCGGACGAAATTCACATAATTAAACCGGCCACTGGTTTTCACTATATCAGGTGACAGTCACTGGGAAATGAGTTTAGTGGATAGATTCCTTTTCCTTTTCACCTGGGCCAATTAAGTGAGGCTTTGGTTCAGATGCATGGACCCAGTATACTCACTTGCATGTCTAGTTAAATTTCTAGTTGGTTGTTTACTGAAACACAGACTATAGTCTCATCCCTGTGTGTATAGTTGTACCTGTAACTATTCCCACAGTGACTGCATTGGGTGTAGAAGTCAGAACATATCAGGTCGGTATCACACCTGTCTGCTGTGATTGCACAGCACCTCCATCCAGCTCTCACAGCACCTTGAGGCACAGCAGCTCTGTCCTTCACTGTCAACCGCAGTGTCTGTTCCAGAGTCCTGCTACATGCAGCACGAATCCACCTGAGTGTCTTTATAAAATACTGTCTTCAAGCCCTGGAAGCAAATATTTTGAAAGAAAATACCAAACAGATATTTTCATTTGTCTATTTGTTGGATTTATGCCCAGAAAAGACATTTCTATTTATAGAAAATAAAGAGTGAAATGTTGCAAATGTTGGAACTTCTTAGAACTTAAATTCTGAACTGGAAAGATCTCTTATATTTGTTTATGCATTTGGAGTTGTTTTCCACTATTTGTAATCTTGCAAAGATTTGCTTGGATAAATAAATAGGTTGGCTCACTTTTCAGCACCCACAAACAATTGGCTTATTTTTGGAATTGTATTTTCCATTTTCCTTAAGAAAAACAAAAAATGTCAAAATGTGGTGCAATAATGTTTCTCAGCTCCTCACTGCCGCTCTGTTTTCTGCTCAGACCCGTCTTTGGCAGAAACATTGTGATGCTTCAGGGATTTGAAGCTGATTTAAGCAAAGAAGGCGCAAGGATAACACTGGTTATCGCCTTATCAGCTAAGAGTTGAACATGCCAATTTGCGGTAGCCTGCCGCACAGCCTGGCTGTAGTCAGCATCCTGAAAGGGATTAATGCAGTTGATATTTTTAGGTTTTACTCCAGAGCCCTCAGCAACACTTTCTCTTTGGTTATATATAGCACAGAGAACATGAGTAACGTGGCACAGCTGTAGGCATTCTCTGACACTCAGATGTGCTTGCTAAGCCTCAAGTATACAACTAATTGAGACAAACACACACATTCATAATCAGGGAGGAGACACATTGTAAAAGTCATATATTTTAATTTATTCAATGATTTGAGATTGTTTTACATCTGACAATTTTCTATTAGCAATTCATCTCAAGTTATATTTACAAGTACATGGATCATATATATAATTATCTTATTAACATTAACTGTAAAAACTCAACTCTCAAGATCTGTACATTCAAAAACCTAAAGCAAATAACTACCCTGAGACAAGTAAACAAGAATCACAAGGATTTTCTTTTGAACTAACCCAAGTCTCTATACTCAGCTTAATGACCACAACAGCTGACTCTTCTTCAGGATCTGTCTAGTTTGAGTGATTCACACTAATCTCAAACTAAGAAAAGCGCCCTGAAGTATCACAGTGTTTCAGGGCCGTGGACAGAACAACTTGCACGTTCCTGGTACAGGAATTTATTGTCCAACTCCTCTAATTTTTCCTCCTTCATATGCAGCAACTAACTGCTGTTTCTGCACTCATCTTTCTGTCAGTATCCCAGGGCTAAACAGTCTCACTAAGAGGAGCCTCATAGCACCAACAGGAGAGGGACTCAGTGAAGAGGTGTTCAGTATCATGTTCTTTCAAATCAATGCTACATTTTAGGTGCCTTAGATATTTGCTTTTCTCTCTGTGCATAGATAGATAGATGATCTTTATATACAATACATACAATTGTTTTTTATAGTTTTTTGTAAAGACTGAAATGTTGATCAGGAAGTAACCACTTGGATGTAAATGCAGTGATCGTCCTTAATTAAGAGGTTTAGGGTCACAAAATATAATATTAAACACTAAAACTATCTCTGACACGTGTGCTTAAAAAGCATGTTTCTCTGAAGAAACAGTGTGACTGTGTGATGGCATCAATAAAGTTTATAGGTGGGTGGGGAGTGCTATGAAATGCTGTAAGCTTTACCCTATCCACAAATATATTACTACATGTTTATTCCCAATTGTTTCAAGCTCATTATTCAATTTAACAGCATTACTTCGGCGGGTAACTCTACTGCAAACACTGTTAAAAAAAAAGTATTTCTCGTATAGTTTGGATTTAGACAGTTTCCTCTAATCATAGTATTTATGGCACAAAGGCCTTGTTATTCTAACACTAATGTCCTTAATGAAAAGGTTGTAAAAATTACTCATAGCAGTCATCATGTTTGCAAGTCTACATTATTAGATATTTCTAAGAAAAGCTGTGAACCAGAGAGATGATGCTCAAAATACATCATCACATCCTCCATATTTTACCGAACCGTGCCTCGAAAGCAGTGCATCTCCTTGAGCATCCTTAAAAGAGAAGAATGGCACATCTTTCTCAACAAAGAAGCTTGTGCCCCATCCTTTACATCAATATTGGTGTGCATCTGACTGAGAAAACAAACAATTGATTGAGTGTTATTACTGGTAAACGATATCAAACATGTGACATCTCACAGCAATATACACGTGCCAGACTTTTTATCGCCATCAGGATCTCCTCCACCCTCTTTCCTGTTTGGATCGTTGAGCTCGTCATACAGTCCGGTCTCAATCATCTCTTGCTGCCACTGAATGGGTACAGCACCGGTGCTAAACTCCTTGAAGAATTTATTGTCATTAGCATCAAACTCAATGCCCTTGATCTCTGAGAACTCTGCGATGTCGTCGGTGTCTTTGGCGTAGACAACGTTGGGCTTGGGGACCCATGGGGGATCCACCAGCCCGGCCTCCAGACGGGGGAAGTTGATTTTCTTGAACCAGTCGTGTTTCCTCGGATCCTCCATGTTGTTCCTAAAGAGGGGGCAAACATGTACTTTCAAAACTACAATGTCAGACTTAATGGAACAAGAACAAAGTGCCTGCATGGGTTCATGCAACATTTTGGTTAAAGTCAAGGTTTCCCCAGCTTTAATCAACCAGTTCATTCTTAGCAAACGTGTTATTCCAATCTCAGTTTCTGAACACCCGTTGCACCGGAATGCCAGTAAACTGCACATGGCTTACTTACAGATTCAAAGAGTAGAAGAACCACTTACCTAATACCCAGGCGCTCCTCAATTTTCTTCTTTAGGAACTGCTGGATGACATCCTTGGTGGGAGCATCAAAGCACTTGTGCTCCCACTTTGGTTCCTCGTTGACAATGCGGCGCTGTACCTCCTCCTTCTCCACCTTCTCCTTCTTGCTCTCAGCGCCTTTGAAAGGTGTGTACCCAGCCACCATCTCGTAGATACTGCAGCCCAGAGCCCACCAGTCCACTGATGTCCTGTATGGAGTTTTGGTCAGAAGCTCAGGGGCCATGTATGCCCCAGTACCAGCCTGGAGGAGGGAGAGGGGCATTCAATATGAGGTGCATCTGTACATCCTTTTAATACATGTTTTACTTGTTAGAAAGCATAGTGTGTTTTATATGAGAATTCTACTCATATAAATTCTACACTACTGATGTGAAAGGCAAATAGTTAATAAATAAATAAATAATATGGTATTATATGGTGTATATATATATATATATATATATATATATATATATATATATATATATATATATATATATATATATATATATATATATATATAATATGGTATGCATCCCGATTGATAAGTGTTACATAGGTCAATTGCCTGGCTTACGAAAGCTTTACTCTAGTCTTCTCTTTCTGTCTCCCTCTGTGTCACTTTCACCTTTCCCTCTCTTGCTTACTCTATCCTTGCTCCCTTCCTTCATCCCTCCCTCTCTCTGTATGACCTCACCTGCAGCCCTAATCCAAATGCTAAGCCTACTACCTGTCAAGAGTCGTGTGTGTCTACACACTGACCAGTTGTTGTTGAAATTGTCCAGCCTCTTATATAAAGACTGGCCATTTCTAGAAGCTATAGCCACCAGCGGAAATTTGCAAGATCCGGACAACACGTAGCCTCTAATGTATAAAGAATGCATACACACCGCAAACTGGCATAGAACCAAAAGCTCATCCTTTACAACTGCAAGTAAGTCCTGAGGAAACCCTGTTACAGAGATCCATAGGTTACAGGTTAAGTGTTGTATTGGTATATTATTATTATTATTTGGACTGTTGGCATCAGACACTGCATCATTTACAAGCTCTTACAAATTGTGTTTATCTTTTTGCAAGACAGATAGTGATAACTAAATACAGTTGGTATTTCAAGATCTGTTCCTTACTTAAACAAGTGTGACAAGACTTGACCCATCTGACTGATTAATGAAGACATGATACTACAACTTCATTGACCAGACTTAAGCAGGTTTGCATGCAAGTTTAACGTCCTAATACTTACTTACATGTTACCTAACATGCAATCTACGAAACCCCTGCATTATTTTCCACTTTTCCTGGTGGATTTTTGTAACTAGTTCTGTTCATCTGAAATGTATGGACCTGCACACACAATTATTTGTATGATCATACAGGTTACATCATTATCATCATGATTAATCTGATTTTAGTTGCAAAGATCAGATCTCATTTTTCCACCCAGTTATAGTCAACTTGGTTTGCAAACCAACATGTCTAAATATATTCAACATAGGTTTTTACCTGGATCTGTCAATCTCATCAGGGACAGACTTGTGTAATGCCCACTAAGAAGATTAGGGGACCAAAGCCAGCCTTGCCTGAGGTTAGCCCAGTCACTTTGGCTGGTTGAGGAGCATCAGAGTATTGGATAATGAGATTACTGGACTTTCATGGAGCCGAGAGCTTACTCTTTGCTACCTCAAATAAGTCCCTTCGAAACCCTTTTGCTAAATGTTCATCTTTTTTTCAGATCATCTATGGGTTAGTGCGCTTGAACAGCCAATGAGTGTGACATCAAATTTAACTCATCGATGACATGATAACTATGTTACTCTTTCTCAAGGCATGAAGAGGATTTACAGGCAACAGGCTTTGCAAAGTGTCATGGCAATAAATTGTTGCACACCTGAGGCCACTATCCACAGAAATAACTAAATATCTGCGACCAAGTTGCTGAGGGAAACCAGTGTACATTCACTGCTACTTTAACAAGCACTGGACCTCCAAGGTCTTCAACATACCCCCTTCACAAAATGGTGGCCTCTAAATGGCTAGGCTATAATCTGGCTGCTCAAGGATCAAATGAGTTACATAATAGATTCAAAGACTCATTGCACAGATCTTTAAGCAATCTTGTAATCCCTGTCCGGATTTAAAGTAAAAACCCCACCAAGATGAACAGCCTGTCCAAGCCGGAGTTCAGTTTATAGCTTCAACCTCATCTTCAATGAACACTAAGAGACTGGAGATGTAATGGTCTGTTTTGTATTATGTGTGGTCTTAAACTTTAACCATTTAGAAGATGACGTAGCCCATTAAACCCTCACCCCTAATCCTATTTATTGTTTGAGTTGTGTTTAGAGGTTGTACATGGGGATTACATATTATTGTAGCCCTGATTTTTATTTTTTTTTAAATCTGTAAATCAAAAAAAATCAGGTACATAATCAGGGGCGAGCCCTCGCCCTTGTCCTTGCTGTATGCAACTGCAAATACTTTAAATAATAGATTAGATCTATTAATAGATCATAGATAGCCCTTTATGGTAGCAAATTCACCATGATGTAAAATCATTTTACAAGTCCCATTGTCATTGCTGACATCATCCAGCTAGGCCCTCTCATGTTAACAGCATCATAATGGCTTTGAGAGTACATTTTGGTGTACTTAGTGAACTTCTTTATCATGTTTTCCCAACAAAAAAATGGCCTTTTCAACCGTAACATCACTGTTGTGTGTAAATCTACTCACCATCTGAGTGACATGCTTCTCTGGAACAAGCTCTATGGCCAGACCCAAATCTGAAAGTCGGCACTGGCCTAGGCTATCCAGCAACACGTTCTCCGGCTTCATGTCACGGTACACGATATTCATTTCGTGCAGATGCAGAATACCGGTGGTGATCTGCGCTGTGTAGTGGATGATGCGCTTCATCTCAATTCCTTTGTCCACACCCTTGCCATCATAGCCTATATTGTAAATGTGGTACCTGAGGTCTCCTCCATTCATCAGGGTCATCACAAGGCACAGGTGGGTCTTTGTGTCATAAGCATAGCCCAAGTTGACCAAAAACAGACTGTTAACCTTCTCCAAGATCTTCTTCTCCAAAAGGGCCATCTTTTCACCACCCTTCTTCTTCAGTCGCTTTTTACACAGCTTCTTGCAGGCATACATCTGGCCCGTGTTCTTCACCTGAACAGCGCACACCTGGAGAAAGATTATTTGTTAAAACGGAGGACTTTTTTACTTTGATTTATTAGAATCCATTTTCCATAGAAACAAAGCAAGGCCCACTGGAATCAAGCTGACAGGCAGCACTAACTGATTGTTGAAAGTTGATTGGGAATGAAAGCCCTGTTTAGGAAAATTAAAAAAATAAACCACGGTATCTGTTTCAGTATTAGTACAGAATTAAAGGCAAGAAAATTGGTTCAGGAAGTCTTGACCCTTGCCAGCTGTGTCTTGGCGCCCTATTGTTTCTACAAATGTCATTCGCTTCTTCAATACATTTATCCATTTTAACATTTTAACATTTTACTTCTGGTATAATTCATTAAAGACATTTCTAATCAATCTTTAATCTTTTAATGATTTTTACAAAATAACTCATACTGCTACTCCCTATCCCTACAATTTAATTACTGCTCGATCATAGCGTTTTGTCTTGAAGACACACTTGAATCCATTTTCTGTTGAATTATTTCATATTCTTCGTTGTTAAATTTTGTACATGTTCTACTGTCATCTTAATTTCTGAAATGTGAAAAATGTATCTCAATTACAATTGACCTAACCCTAAACCTAATGCTGACAATAAAAGCGTCTATTGATCAGTATTTTAATTATGATATGGAACAACAATGACATGCACCATAATATTCTAATGTAGCACCAATATTACAATTCCAAAAGATGTGGAATAGATATGATCTTTTTTGTCATTTTTTCTCACTTATTTGCATGTATTAGACAAAATATGTTGGAAATAGATATTTTCTAAATGTATACCATTCCATATAAGGAACCTGGGGGAGTCATGCAACTAAAAAAAGCATTAAAAGATTAATTATTTGCCAACACACATATTTCAACCGACTTTATACAATGATATGCAGATGAGTTTGCATGCTTACCTCTCCAAAGCCTCCTTTTCCAAGAGTTCTGAACTCATAGAAGTATTTGTCAGTGATGGTCTGTTTCTCATACTCTTTCCACTGGAGGAATTTATCAAAGAATGGGCTGGCCTGATAATCTGAGAAGGGTTTGTCTTTCAGAAAATCTCTTACACCTTCCTGGACTTTGCTTTTCATCACCTCCTCAAATGTGGCATCTGTCACCGTCTTGCATGTTTCAAGAGACTCCCCAGAAAGAAAGGCCAGGAATGTCTTGGAGTCAGCCTTGCAATACTTGCTCATGATGTTTTTCTGTGCCTTTTCTTTTATTGCACCTTCAGCCAAATCCCAATCATACAGCTCATCGAGGAAATCAACAGCAAGTTTAAACTCAGCGTTATTTGCCAGGAAGTCACGGAAGACCTTTTTGCCAATCGGCTGCTTTTCACAAAGCGATGTAAAATCCTTGTCAAGGGAAGCTCGTAATGTAGCACACTGGTCAGGCTTGGGCAGGGCCAAGCTGCGGCGACGCTTTTTCATCTCCTTGTCATCACCCCCCTGGGCTTTTAGGTAGGCCGTGTTGGCCACTAGGTTATCCAGTCCCCCCATGTCACACATCTTGGCGGCTGTATGTGGTCTGTCCCCCCTAAGTGACTGGGCTCTTCAGTGGCTCCCCACGGATACCCTCAGCGTCTTTCAGAATGTCTGCGTCTGTGTGTGAGTGCAATTCGCTCCAGAGCCAACTTACAAATGAGCTCCTTCACCCAGCCTACCTGCAAAGCTAAGACACACTGACACACCCAGTAATTACTCATTTAGAATTAAATACCAGGGAGGGATTTTGGCTTAAGGATCTTTGTGTGGACTATTCAAGGAGGCTGTGCACGGAAAGGGAATCGTAAGCGGGCTCTGTCCTAAGAGGCTTTGTAGCCCTCTATATTTGTTCATGGTGTACAGTCGTCTCTAACAGTGGGCCAATTGGTTCTTTGACAAATAAATGTAATGATGAGACACAGCAAAAGACTCAAAAAGAAGCAGAACTTGTTCTGTAACGAGAAAGACAACTGTAACAACTTTCAAAAGGTCTTCTTAAGAACATTGTGAGAACTGGAGTAACACAGTTCTGTTTTCCATTTACATGAGATATTGTAGCATAAAAAAAAGATAATAAGATTGTATTTGAAACATTGAGCAGAATACTGATGCAATACTTTCACTGAAGTCAATTTAGTCAACATGGGCCTATAATATGGCATCCTCATCTTCTTCTCATTCCTCCTCCCAGTCTCAAAAGGGCAGGTACTTCAGAGAGCTTACTTTGAATCTGTCTGATATTTTATCCTCATCATTTAACCTCATTAATCAGTAGCCACCACTTTACGATATCTACACTGAACATTACAAAAATTCTACTTAACTTCATTGCTATGTACTATTAATTAAACAAAAATGTACATGCAATGTAAAGGCCACCAGTATCGAGTGAACTGTGAGTAAACACTCATTTAGATGCATACAGATGCTTCAGGTTGGGCTTACTGAAAGAGCACATGTTCTTAGATATTTGTATTTATAATGTCATCCAAAATACTATTTTACACATCAATGATTTGTTGTTTAATATGTGGATACATACACAAAAGGTTGTTAAAAGCATTGGCAAACCATACGTGTATACCATTTATGTTATTTGTTTTGAGAAGGGGCGGGTAATTGAAGATGTATTTTCTTCTACCTGTACCTTTTTAGTCGTTTTTATGTTGTTTCAGGTTGTAGCTAATACTGGGTGTAAAGGTTTGTGTTGGAAGTGTATAACGTGTGAAAAGTGCATAAATAATTAAATATTTTTTTACAAATGCAATATGATGAATTGGCACATGGCTTTAGCCTGGTGATAATCCTCAGATAATATTAGCTAATCTTTACTCAAATGGTCTCAAGCGGTTAGTGCCCTGCACAAGATCAAGGGCTTTGCTTGGCGTCAGAGAGCACAGAGTGATCAAAGTGGAAATGGATAAATATCTTTGTAAATAAAAAAATCACAGCAATCAATGAAATTAGATCACAACTTCCTCAGAGAAATGTTGATTTTGGATGGATTTCTCTGTTACATTGAAGAAGGACGGAATAGATTGATGGTAATTCAATTTACATCTTATTTACTAATATTTCACCAAACTATAATTCAAGATTCCAAATTGTATAGAGAAAGAGATGCCTTGTCAGTTAAAGAGGCTGCCATGAATATCAAATGTAACACATGTTTTAAATAGATCATAGTGTCAGTAAAGTACTTAAGCCTCCTGAGTGGATGAAAATAGGTCAACGGTTTCATCTTTTACCAGGTCAGGAAAAGTAAAGAGTGGTAAGACGAGAGCTCCCACGTGACTCTGTGGGATCCCTGCTGAGCCGTGTAAATGTCATTGAGGGCCATCATAAATTAGTGAAAACCTTCAAGAAATGTGTTAGGCACCCGCCTTAAACAAGCTGTTGTAAAATGCAATATGGGATTAAGTGATACAGTGGCAAGGGAGATAAAGAGAGTTGTTGAGAAATTGAGCAAAGGTACATATGTATATATAAGAGGAATGTCTGTGCTTCCTCTTCTCTATTCTGCTTTAGATGTTTGCTCTTTGAGCAGCATGTTCCTTTAACCTTGCGAGGATTAGCCTGGCCTGAAGCGGAAGTAAAGGTTAAGATGAGCAGAGCATACTCATCCCATCTCCCATATGGTTTACTACAGGGTCTTTACGTGGTCTGGCTCCATCCTATTATGGCCTCTCTCAAGATTTGCACAAAATGAGGGACGGGGCGCAACTAACATCCTATTATGCAGTGCAATACATTTTCATACAGATTTGAAAAGAAAACTGAAGCCAATAAATATATAAATGATTATGCTGCATAAATATTGCCTGAGAGTGGAGCTGATATCCTTATGGCCACGTTAACTCTCACAACTGAGCCATTCTGGCCTCGGCCTAGGGCTTAAATCTGGACTTAGGAGTCCAGACTCTCAAAGACAGGAGAATGCAGGATGGTCTTTCTGCAATTGGAACAGCAGCTGACTTGATGTCACCACCTCAGCTGTTGTTGTCATGAGTAACTCTGATTCTTCACTGTAAAGTATTTTTACAGTCAAACAAAATATGACAACCCTGCTTTTTTTGTACTGGTTTCACAGACATACACATATCATTGTATATATATTGTGTGTATATATATATATATATATATATATATATATATATATATATATATATATTATTGTGTTTATAAATATATATAATATACACACACAGATACACATCTCATTGTATATATATTGTGTTTATAAATATGTATTTTATATAAATACTTATATAGATACACATATAATTGTAGATATAATATGTTTATAAATGTGTTTTATATATATATATATATATATATATATATATATATATATATATATATATATATATATATATACACACACATATCATTGTATATAATAAATGTGTATAATATGTATTATATATATACTTATATATATATATATATATATATATATATATATATATATATATATATATATATATATATATATACAATTGCAAACAATTCGGTCAAAAGTAATAAGACACCGCTGTAGTTCAAAGTCAAAGTTAAATTAAAATCTTAAATTATAAACCTTAACCTTTCCCTCAGTCAAACTGATTTAATGTGACTGTGAATAAATAATAAATATTGCTTGTTAAATCCTCGAAACAGAATTATATCTCATGTTTAATCGATACGGAGACATCGGAGCCAACGGATCATTTCAAAAAGTCCAGCCGAGATCAGGCTGCTCTCGGCGGGCAGCAGAGCGCTGACGGCCCGGTGCTGCGGGGCTCACCGGTCCCGCGAGCAGGACCTCAAACCGTCAGTGTATCTTTTTAAGTAGGCCGATTCTTCCTAAAATTAAATTTTGTGACTCAACAACGGTAGTATTCAGAGAATGTCAACTTTCAGTTATGAGTTTTCTCATCCGTCATTATCCCTCGTTTGCTGGTCCGAAATGCATTCTGGCATATTGGCTCTCTCAAGTACGCTCAAGTCTGCTCTGATCCCCGGTAAAATGGGTGGATCAAGTCACATCCGGGCATTTTCACCGTTCTTGGCGAGAAGCGGACTTTTGAATTGGAACAGTACTTGGGCCGCGACTGATGACGTTTCACGAGTCCACGAGTCCACGAGAACACAAGTACAGAGAAGAACGCTGATTGAGAAACGGCTTATTCTGCTCGGAGGAGCGAAGTAACAGCAGGAAGTGTTTTAACGCTGGACACGCCCCCTCGCTGTTCATCTGTTATTTGATTGGACACTGCAGCTGCGCGGACTGATCGCTGGAGTTTCATACCAGAGTGAAGACGATCACAGATTAAAATCAATTTATATACTATATCCGTTTTCTTATTCACCATCTGGTTAAAATATGTTAATTGTAGGTCTGAATAATAAAAGGACCACAAACAACTGTCTTCAAAGATTTGCACTGTTGTTTCCCTCAATAACTTTTATTATGTATGTAATTAAAATCAGAGAGCTGGAGAGAGGAAACACTTGTTTACAACACGTAATGAAGAGAAACTATATTTATATTGTGGGTTATTTTATAATGATGTCACAATCAGAATTTCAAAACATACCGACGTAAATAATAAATAAATAAATAAGACGCATTCCGCCGGTAGAAATGGATCCTACGCGTATAAGCAGGACATATCACAGTATATAAATACTCAATGCAGTGTATTAAACGGTAACAGACGAGAGAAAAAACATCTCCACTCTGACACTCATGATAACTGTGTCTTTATTAATATAAATTGTAGTTTAACACCATTAAATCAACTGAAAACATACGATAATTGCTATCAATATTTTAAGTGCATTTTTATTGGAATGTTCGCTAAAAACTCTCCAGACAAAACTCTGTCAGCTGTTAAAGCGACTGACAGCTGATCAGATGTGATCAGACTTGGGATGCACCCATAGACATTATCTGTGTCCTCTCAGAATCCAGATCATGATGCAACTGTTACTGGCCAAGTTGACCTTTTCAAATAGATAGCGTACCTGCAAACAGAAATTACAGTTCTTTGTATTATTATTATTTTACCCACCTTAAAGACACCTTTTTATACAAATTCTGATAATTGTGTCGATCTCAACTTTATATTGTTTTAATTTAAACACAATCCTGAATGGTTGCTAAGAAATGAGGAACAAATTAGGAATTGACAACAAATTGACAACTAAATATCTTTGAATTAAGACCATGTTATTTGAGAAGTCTGCTTGATACCAATGATCCGGTATTAAGTCAACCTATTCAAGTGAATCATAACATAAATAAATTAACATGTTAGTGTCCCTTCAAGTAAAGTTGAGTCTCATTGTAAAGTGGCAGTTACTGAGGTTTCATTAATGACAATCTGCAGCCAGCAGAATTGCATTTTGTATATTAAATGAACAATTAATATGTACATGTAGCCTTTTTTTGTTGGTTTTAATATGTAAAGTCAGAAAAGTCATGGCACAATGGATATACGAATGAAAATGTAAATAAAAGACAATATTCTGCAAATAATCGATACACAACTCCTGAGAATAAAATGGCATATCAATCCAGATATAAAACAGCAAGCCTAAAACACAGGGCTTCCACAATATTTGACAAAAGAATTAACTCATTGTACTGTCTGGCTCTGCACAGCAGTCTCCTCTTGCTCAGTGCCCTGCTCTACAGGCGTTTCAACCACACAGTGCTTTACATCACTGGAGTCAGAGTCAGCCTCCGATTCAGGGTTCGGGTCAGGGTCTATATCACAGCGACACATCACATCAGGAGATTCCTCTGCCTTTGAATCTGGAGAGACCTGTCCTCCTTGATGCTCCTGAGCCTTCAGCCTCCTGCGGCTGATCAACTTCTGCAGCTGAAGCTTGCTGGTGAAGAAGATGCTGCGCCAGCCCCCATCGCACGCTAGAGAAGCCATCTCAGCCGACACTGTGTTGCAGCGCTGCTGCACTGCCTGCTCCCAAAACTCCTCTGACCCACATAGCTGAGGAGCAGAAGTGCCTAGTATTAGTAATATTAAAGCAAGCATAAGAGGGGAATTTATTGCATTGATATAATTTCCAATTTATCAAATCAAACTAACAATAGAATATTGTTGTCGGAAGACAAAATGCAATGGTGCAACCTGGATCTCAGGATATAGTTGTTTTTTTAAGCATCTCTCTGAAACTCACCTCTCTGAACCTGCGTGACGTTCGTCCAAGCTGACCGACATCCTCTAGTTCTAGACTATTTATTATCCGCAGAAGTAAGGTGTCAGGCAGATGCTCCAGATAATCATAATGGCCTTGGCACAAAGCCTTGGTGTACTGCAAGATTCGACGACCGAAAACCATACTGACCTCATCTGGAAAGAAGCCCATTGTTTTACCTGTCATCCATATTCATACATTCAATTTGTCCTAACATACAAACATTCACAAGACACTATCTGAATATAAAGTGATAAATACCTAAAGCACTATGTAATGCATTTCTGTACAGGTCTACTGTTGGCAGAGCAAGCTAAAAAAAAATGCTATATTGGGGCTTGTCAAAGCCAAAGTGTTTAAGCGGTGAATAAAACATGCAACCTTTTTAATCTCTTTGTAAAACAGACACAAACCAGTGAATATTACTGGCAAAAAGCCACAATGGAGGAACCACAAACTGTTAAGTACTTTTTTGTTTAGAGTGAACTCACAAGCAGTGAGTGGCTTCTGCTTTAAGTACCCTTGTGATATACCACTAGGCAGCCACACAAATACAAAACCCTCTGCATTGCATAAAAAGCAAACAGTTGAGGTTAGCATGTGTTTAGCTCTAAATAGTCCTGAATATGAAGTCCTTACTCTGCACCCAAGTGTCGGCCAAGAAGTCCTCGTGTGACTCCTTCAGCTCCCCGGGCTTGGCGTACCTGTCTACAGCCCTCGGAGATATCTTCCACCATCTCCAGACCACCTGGAAGTGGCCAGTCAAAAGTTAGATATTTTAACACGCTATAAAACGCATCTTTTTTTTCTTGAAAGCTTTTGTTAAGAGCCATTTTGTTATTGTTTTGTTGTTAAACCTCCCACCACTAGGAGGCGTAGGGCCGAGGTCTATGAGGCAAAAACTTGTTGAAGAGGCAGGCGCAAACTGTTCATGGCCGTTTGATAGTGAATGTGATGATTTATTTTAGTCTATGGTTTAGGAAACGGATTATGACAGAGAAGGGTCTGTTCTCTGTTTGTGTTGGGAAAAGATTAGCTTAAATTGTAAGAAGCAGGTTTAGCTCGCTAATATTAGTTTAATGTATGTAGCTTAGTTTACACCCACAGTAATGAATCACGGTTTATGAACATCAATACTTACATAAGACTTGGTGACAATAAAATTATAAAAGTTATTATTGGCTGCAGGAGCGCGTCCGGACGTCTCAAACAGCGGCTCCGTCAGAAGGGCCGCCATGTCAGCGTGTCTTTGTTGTCATGACAACGGCGCCTTTTCTGCTGAACAGCCCCTCGTGGGGCTCCAGAGATAACCGTTGGTTTCCTCGACTTGAGGCTCCTTCTGGACTCCTCGTTTCCTCGACCTGAGGCTCCTTCTGGACTCCTCGTTTCCTCGAGTGTTTATCATATCAACCTACTCTCATTGACAGAAGTTAAATGGACACAATATCAGTAACACCCATTCGCTTAGTTGTACCTAATAAACTGAGTGCATTTTCATATCAAAGTCAAGATTGTAGTTAAAAATCTTTTAATTTATTTATACATATATTTATATATGTACACATTTACTTACCTATTCTTGTAAAGACAAGAAACACATGGTCAAATTCATTGTTAGTCATTGGTGGCACAAATGAGACACTGGTTCAGTCCCAGGCTGATCCTGTAATGTAATATTCCCATAATTAATCTGTTCTTTTCCCTTGCCTTAATTTAAAGCAAACTGAAAGAAATCCGTATTTCTCCTCATCCTGTTCTTCACTCCACATGCTTTTTAATAAGAAAGCAAATATGAGGGGAGTGTAGTGAATACAACATAACTAACATATGATAAATATTTAGTTTGAAGAGACCCTTTATACCTAAGTGTACTCTGCATAGATCTACGTGTGCGGATATCTTTTCTATCAATTTGAACTCTTTGATACTTCCAGCACCTTAGTTAAGATCAAGCCCGTGGAGCGGTTGTTATCCTGCATAAATATTGCGCTTAAAGTGTTGGACATGTATTTGTCTGGGCTGGGTCTGGTACATGGTCAAGAGCACAAGTCAACCACAACCACGTGAATAACTACTTCACTTTTGATGCAACCCAATTTGGATCACACCCACAACCCTTAACAGTCTTTCCTTTGGCCTTTACCATATTCCTAAAATATAGTGTTTATCTGAAAGCAAAAGAGAGGTCACTTAAAGTATATTTAACAATTTGTCAATATCTATAGATTAGGAGGGGTAACAGAACATAGACATACTCATCTTAAAGCCTCACTTCTTGTCTCTTTCCTCCATTTGTGCTCTGGTAGACATGCTTGTCACTTTAGGTGGTGGGCAAAAACCATCTGAACTCTATGCTGGCTACATATCCAAGGAGCTGCCCCTGGTTTCAAATTTGAAAAAGCCCCGACTCTTTTTTTCCACAATTTCACAGATATTGGCAATAATAACGAAAGGATGTATAATAGTCCAGGATCAAGGCTGTATCCCATCCACCTGCTTGGGATATTACTCTAATATAACCATACATGGTTTGGGTTATAGGCAACTTGTAAGTTAATAAAGGACCTGTTTGCACCTTAGTTCAAGTAAAAGCACAATTATGCTGAAATAACATCATCATGGTTGCCTCAAACGAGATTATGGATTTGATTACAACCAGAGATTGATCTTAAAGTCTATGCCCTTACCTACGTAGATAGTTTGTAGTGGGTTTTTTCCACAAGGTGTGTGTATACTCACCCTTGTTCACTCAGTCTTTGTTATACATAGCATGTACTTAAGTGTGATTACATATGATGATATGCACAGAGCTTACAGTCATAAACAAAAAAATAAAAAAGCATATAATGTATTGTATATAGTCCAAACAGTACATGTCCCTTATAACAGTCCCATAGTCTTCAATATAGTCCTTTGTATTCCTTCATAGTGTTGTAAACCTTTTTTTATGAAGAATAAAAAAAAAAAAGTTAAAAAAAAGCATTTCCGCTGATTGCATGACAGAACGTATGCGTTGAATATGTGCTGCATGCTGCCCTCTGGTGGCAAAGACTGGGAGTTGTGCTACAGGAACGGGTTGGTTGAACCCCCTGAAGGGAACGACCCACCTGGGGCTCCAGCCTGAAATGAGAGAGGGCAGGAGATTTAAGACACCCACAGAAAATGAAACAATTATTTTCTTCAAAATACATGATGAATAGCAATGTTTTCAGTGAAAATCAATCAATGCAGTTGTTTTCTTAAACTGATAAAGCCCCACACAGTACATCCTTTATTTCCTTCTTTAATCCAAAACGTTGGGAATACAAAAAGGTAATGCATGCTCACCATGAATGGGTTATTGGACATGCCAGGGCCAGCCATGGGCTGCCCAAAGGGTGTCATGGACGGCTTGTTCTGACCATAGACTGGGAATGCAGGGCCTAGGGGTGCCAGAGAAATAGGGGTTTACAGGTTGAGTATTCGCTCTCTCTCCAGCAGTTAAGCAATGTGTCATGATAACATTTCATTGCAACCGTTATATCAACAGGCCATAAAAAGCAAGCTTAAAGAGTCAAAGATGCACAGAACTAACGTATGAGAGACTAAAACTATAAAAAGATTGTAAAAAAAAAAAAAGAAGAAGAAAAGAGCTATGCCCAGCATGTCAGATTGCATTCAGGTGTGAATAGAGCCTTATGTCAGATTGGTTCCTTGTGGTTTTGGTCCAAAGCTTTGTACAGAGCAGAACCCGAAAGCGTTTCACTCCGAAAGCTTTCCACCCTAAATGCAACCTTTTATTACTGTGCAGTAGCTGCAACTGACAAGTCTTACTTTTAATTTGCAACAGCAACACAATTCCCAATGCAGACGGCCATCATGTAGATAAAGACAACGTACAATTCATTCCCAGGAAAAAGCTGCATGTGGCCTAAATCACTGACAGGTACTGTACAGGTGAAACAGGGTAAGAGGACAAAGGCATGTGGGAGGCCACTAACCATTGGACTGAGGGTGGTAGGCCCCAGCTTGAGAGTAAGGGATGGGAGCCTGGCCAGGGAATTGCTGCTGGAAGTTTCCGCTGAAACTGGTCGGGAGGCAGTAGGAAGATGCATTCCCAAAGCCGGCCGGCATGCTCATAGAGCCAGTGCCAAACGAGGCTATGAGACACACGCAGTATGTGTGTGTACATAAATGCACAAACACACCCACAATACACACATACAAGGAGGAGTAAATTCTAGATTCTTTGGCAAACACAAAGCTACTTGGCAATGTAACTGGGTTACATCAAAGTAACACACATGTCTAATAAAAAATGTGCCATGTTGAATACACTCAACTTTAAATGCACACACCTGCAGCTGGAGCTCTGCCATTGGCCTGGAAAGGGTTGGTGGCCATCTCCGGGGCAACAGCTGCAGCAACAAAGGGATTTGTGGATGGGACGGCTAGATGAAATGCAGGAGGAATTTGCTAAATGAGTCGTCAAGTTACGTATATAAAATACACAGCTCTGAAAATATATTTCCATTCTCTCATGCACCACTGTAGTAGTAAACACTACAACCACCTCCAAAGCCAGGCTGCATGCTGGGTAACACAGGTGGATTCTGGGCTGGCGATGAACCAAGCACTGGTCCAAATAAGTTCCTGAAAAAGTAAAGTAAATATTTTTACATATGTTTAATACATGCACAACATTCAAATTAAAGTTTAATTAAAATGTATCAGCAGTACTGATTACAGCAGTCCTACAGCAATACTGTTACAATATTACTGTGTGTGTGTGTGTGTGTGTGTGTGTGTGTGTGTGTGTACGTCTCTCTCTCTCTCTCTCTCTCACCCTGGCACATTGCTGAGCTCGTTGTCCAACTCAGCCAGAGCAGCATAGCGATCCTCTCTATGGTTGGACTGGGCAGGGACGGCACTAGACATTGATGGGATTGGCACACCTCCCCCTTTGAAAAAATGTAGGAGAAAATGGGAAAAAAATAAAATCTGTGTCTCGCACACTAAATGGTTCAGGGAAGAGCGTGAGGAATTGAAAGGGTGTAATGGTGTGTGCCCAACATTACAAACAACTTAGCAAGAATTAAGAAGATTTAAGTATAACAAATTAGCCAAGAAAAATGTGCTTCCATCAGGTTTTCAACAGTAGCGATGGCCAGCACATGCTCTAAGCATCTATAGCAGATTGCTCAATACAGACAGGGCTTGACCAGTGGACACAGTGGGTAAGAAATGAAAAAAAAAATACTGAGATGAGGGTGAGTGTGTGTGGATAGGGTGGAGGAAAGACAATGGAGGGGAGGGGGTACCTGATGAAAAGGACTTTGAGGGGGGGGACGTGCTCAGGTGGGATGGAATTGTAGTGTTTCCAAATGCCTCAAAGTTGGCAAAGTTGGTATCTGAATTACCCTGAGGTGCTGCAGCCATACACAAGGAAAAATTAACACATACAATGAATGAGGAAATAAAATCAATGGCAAGGCAATGCATGGAATGATGACAAACCAAAGGCTAAACAGTGATACATATCTGTATTAATCTGTAATGAGTGTCTGAGTAAAAGGTTGGACTTTATAGACTTTTCAGAGAAAGCTATCTTACCTGACTGGCTTGGAAAATGTGCAAAGTTGGCAAAGTTGGTGGAACTGGAAGTTTGAGTAGATGGAGCAGCAAAGATGTCTCCTCCCAGTTCTGAGAGCAAGTCAAACTTCTTCTCCTGAGCAGCGCTATGAGCCTGGGAACGACCTAGCCCTGGTGACTGGGCAGTAGCCGGGGAAAAAATTGAGAGTTAAAACTTTTCTCCAACCAAATTTCCAAATACATTAGCCTCAGTGTGCATCTCTGTTACCTGGCGCAGTGGGGTCTTGTTGAGCTGCAGGGTCTTGAGGGGGTGGACTTCTGGGGTACTACCAGTGCTGCTGGCAGAGGAGCCAGACACCGAGGCCTGGACACTTGCTACTGTTCTTGCTTGGTCTGGAGGGACATACCTAGGCATCCATGAGATAACACCACCACAGATGTAGACATATTTTTTTCAAAAGCAAAAAAATAGAAGTGACTTTTATAACTGGGCACTATGAGAGTACAAGAAATAGGGAGGTAATTGTTTGATTGAGCTGATTGGGATGAAGGTAAATATATAAATCAATCAAAACAAATCAAATGTGACCTTCCTTCACAAAGCAAATGTGCTCTCTTTCCACCAAAACTGCAGTAAAAGGGAAAGTAACACGTAGAAATAGAAGGTCCACGGTAATGAAGAGCACACAATCAAACTAAAATATATGGTTAATCAAATCCATAATTGCAAAATGTTTTTGGACAGAGGCAGCACTTCCCTCTCAGCACTTCCCACTCTTTGTTTGCATCACAGCCACTACTGCCAGCATTATTGAACGACCTGCAGAACCTTTGACATTCACTCTAGCATGTATTACCTTTGAGTTCCCTACGACATTAAATAAGGCTGGATGCATACAAGTAATAATAACAATAATACATTATATTTGTATCGCGCTTTACAAGGTGCTCAAGGTACTTTACATGGTAAAAACAAACAACAAAAGAAGCAACAACAATATAAAGTATTGCTCGATTTAACCATTTATACAATGGATAAAGGATGATCTGAAATAATGTTGTCATGCATGTCGGTTTGTGATTCTTAACAGATTGTACTCAAAACTAAATATATCAAACAAAATTCTTTACCATCTTTTCTTTTCATATTTTTCCTGAAGGAACTCTTTTACTTTCTGTGGTTCTCGGAAATCTGGAACAACTAATGTCCTGTCGTCATAGAGGCCCAACCAGATGTGTTTACAGACCTACAGGGGGGGCAGAGGAATGAGGAGAGTGGGAGGTAAAGAGAGGATTGGGGTGGGGGTGGTGGCAGAGCCGGGAGAGAGGTGAGAGAAAGTAAAGGGAAGGGGGAGGGGATGACGAGAAATGGGAGGAAAAAAAGTGGGGAGAGGAAGGCCAATAAAGTTGACTATGCAGGGTTCAGAAAAATGCCAAGATGCTTCTGAATCAAATCCAGAATGACTTTTAAAATATTGTGAAATATGGTGCGGATTCCTTTGTTGTAACGTGTGCACAGTGCTTGATACCTCATTGCTGTGTTTCTGTAGAAACTCAATTTCCTGATGTGTGAATGTGGTCATAGAGATGGACTTCACTCGGTGTGGGGGGTTCAGTCCTCGTCTGTGGGTGGAGGAGGCATATGTTAGCTTAAGAACAGGAGGAGCAGGATGCAACTCCAGTGCTGTTCATGTGACATGAAATGAGAAACTAAAATCCAACCACAGATGGATATTTTCTTGTATGAGATATTTATGTTTGGTACTTAGAAAATAAGTGCAAGTATCAACATTTGACAGACATTTCTAAAATGCAAACTAACAAAATATCAGAGGTATTTACTGCTTGTTAAACATGTTTAAAGACCCTAGATTTGGGGTTTTGAGTATTTGGTTTAAATCTCAAGGAATGTAATTGTGACACCAAAATATAAAGGCACACATTAATTCAGAAAAAATGTGTGACTGTATATTTAATTAGAAATGATCAATCTCTAATTTCAAATGGCTGATATTGTGTTCACTGTTATTAGTGACAGATAGAATCACAACATATTTTTATGTAAAAAGTGTAAACCCAAATACACTTCTTCAAGTTTCAATGTTTAAAAAAAAATAATTATAGTGACACAATCACAGTTGTGTAATCACAATTACAAACTGTTTTAGTAGATCACATAATGAGCTAAATTAAAATCATGTCAATCAAGGTGTAACAAGAGACATAATGTTAAATATGCTTTAAGTAGCTGGAAGGTACAACAGCTACATGGTCAGTTTTCTCACAAAAACTAAATCATGAAGACAAAGGAGCTTAAACAAATCTGTCATAAGATTACAGAATCAGTTTATAGAGCACAAAATCACATGTTTGTGCCAAAAGGGCCTTTATTCTTAGATTCTCAACACTGTCACAGTTCTCGACATATGAGGGTCAGAATGAGCTTTGTTTGCGAAGATGGGAGACACGGTGCAGTCAACAACTGTTGCTTCAACAACTGTTGCTTCACCAGTTGCTGCTTTATGGCAGATTGGCAAAGATAGAAACCTCTGTTGAAAAAATTACTACACACCTGGGTTAGTGTTTGCCATAGTGGATGTGGGTTCTATGGTCTGGTGACACCAATACACATCCAACCATCACCACCACCATGAAGGCCTGTGATGGCAGCATCATGCTCTGGGGATGCTGCTGCAGGCCAAGGAAGGTTTGTTGGGATTGAGGATAAATTAAGTCTGACACTCAAGACACATACTGGAGGAAAACCTGAAGCAATTTATAACAGGAATGGCTGAAAACCAACAATGTTAATGTCGTGGTGTGGCCAAGTCAGCATCCAGATCTCCATCCAAACCAGAATTTATGGCAGGATTTAAAAATTGCTATTCACGGCAACGTGACAGCGCTTTAAGAGTTTGTCAAAGAAGAATAAAGGAAAACTGCAGTGTCCAAATGTGCCAAGCTAATACAGGCCCATCCACATAGAATCAAGGCTGAAACTGTTGCCAAAGGTGCCTCAACTAATACTGATTTCCACAGGGTGAATACTTGTGTAATAAATGTTATGTTTACACATTTTTATTTAACTTAGTTTGTGTCACTTGTTGTTGCCCACGGTGAGTTCATTAAGCAAAAAAATAAAAAAGTCCAATGGGTCAATTATTTTTTAAAGTATTAAAACGTATACTAGCACTGTCCAAGCATTCAAAGATTAGCTATTTAACCAATTTCACTTTTCCTTACTGACATTCAACTATCCTTATTCTGTACAGTGTTATAAGGGATAATGGCACAGACTCACTAGCTGGTCTTAGCAGTGTCATTTGAGCTAAAACGTTTCTTACATTGTATGCAAACTATTTCATAATACAACAAACACGCACAGACAATTAGCTCACAACTAAATGGGTAAATACTGCACATAAACAGCAACAATGCACTGCAACACATGTAACATAGTGACAGAAAAATTGGCAAACATGTTTACCTCTGGAGAAACTAAATGGCAGTGGGCAGTTTATCAGGTGCATTGCCTAAACCCTGGTTATGATTTCATAATGAAGTATCTCTGAGGAAGAAGTGGTTTCATCAGACAGCAGGCGACCCACAGCCCCTCTGCTTCTTCCCAAGTTGAGAGACGCACCCTGCTCCTGCTTATCTCTTGGACGTGTGCGGCTTATCTAGAGGTGTGTGCTTGCAACATTACGTATTGGAGATCCAACTTAAGTTCAAGTAGAGGAGGTTCCACATGACGTGATGTTTTAGACTAGGTGGTCAAAGATTTGACTGTTCGGTATATGAGCCTTTACGTTGGGCGAGCTGTCCATGAGCACACCAGACAATAAAGTCACTGGAACCACAAGTGTGTGTACAACATCACATTGAAGTAGAGCTATAAACAAACCTAACTGCCGACACTAAGTCACCCGAACCAACGGCCCAGGGCAGAACCGATGTTACCTGTCCTGACTTTAACGCTAGCTAACAAGCTAACGGCACCGCCAAGGCAGTTTTGGACCGGACCGGACCGGCTGCGGCGTCTCGCCTGCCGTGGACACTGAACAATAAATAAGATACTTTGGGCCAAAAAGAAACTCACAAGATCCCCGAGCAGGTGGTGCAGACGAAGGAGCCCACTGTCATGTTGACATAGGTCGGGCCGCGCTGGTCGCAGTCGAAGCATTTCCTATTCGCGGGCAGGCTCGTCATTTCCCGGAGCATCTTCAAATGAGTCTCCTCCTGCTTTCGCTTCGCGTTCGTCGCCATGGCCGAAAATAGCGATGTGGTATCCCCGCGGAGGACGTGTGGTCAAAGGACCTGGGACAGGGAGGGTGTCTTCAGGGAGGATAGTCGGGTGCGGCGGCGGAGGCGGCGGCCAGACACCTTCGAGCCGGGGAGACTGGGCGACTGACAAACACTTCTTCTACACGGGAGAAAATGTGAAATAAACCGGCTTTACGAGTATAAGCGCCACCTGTTGGTTCGGAATGATGCCTCGTAATTGGATTAAAAGCGACGCTTGCTATTCGGAAATTCGTCAGAAAAACATATTGAGAAATGGTGCGATGAAAACAACAACACCACCGAATCACACTTTGCTCAAGATAATCTGTCAAACAAATACACTTCAACAGTATTTTAATAAAAAAAAATGGCCAACAGCATTGCATATCAAAACAAAATATAAAACAAATAGTATACTGTATTATTTACACACATTTTCAAAATACAAACTTTTCTCACATGGTTTTAAACATCTCGCTGTCTCTTTTTTTATGTACTTGATACCACTTTAGTTCATGTTTTAAAATTCAAGTCTTTGGTCTCTGCCTTGGCACCCTTTTTACAACAGGTGCTCATTGAATATCTGGTGATGAGGCATCCCCTGTCTTCAGCTTTGGCTTGGGGGGAAGGACTCCATGACAGTGATCACACTGTTCTCTTTCATAGCCGTCCACCGCCTGCTCTGCTTGTCTTGGTTGCTTTGCAAGAAACTGCTGGATACACTGAAGAACTGCTCAGTAAACTGCATTGTTGCAGACTCTAAGACCAGATCCGCCCCATTTAGAGACAAAGATATAAAGATGCCTGTTTTCGCTTCTTCTAAATTATGAGGTGGCAAGAAAGCACTCGGAAAAGCAGAGTTTTCTTCTAATGCTGTTACAAAACCATGATTCAAAATGCAAAGCTGCAGCCTCTCAAACTGTTGAAGTTTGCCAATTATTTGTGTTACATAATCTACAAATAGAAAAACTTGAATTTGGTCACTGACATGGATGTTGAAGATGCAAGATGTTCTCATCAGCACAGGAATGAAGCCTGGTGTTAAAAAAAAATAAAATACAGAAATATCAAGATCTGGATCACAGGATTGTCTGCTGATGGTTTGAGATGTCTTGACAGGAAGACAGCTTAGAAAGCATTCAAACAAAAAAACATCAAAACTTGGATGGTGGAATGGTGCAGGAAGCAATGTGGAGATGTTGGCAGCCTTATTTTGACTTTGGCCTCTTTCTTTTGCTGCTTAAAGGGTCTGCAGCTTCCACGGGCTAGAGGAAGAAGGACAACTATTCAGACTAATCAAAACACCACATTAGGAACTACTGAAAATTAATAACTGACTGCTTGAATAGAGTAAAAATCATGATCCAAATACTTCGAAGATACTTGTTCATAGTTTTTAGTACATTTAATCATTATAGCTTTCCTCCAATTTATAATATTCTGAAGCTTTAAAATACCTTAAATTAAAATATATATTTTTGTAGGAGATTGTTCACCTGCTCCCTCTTTCTGGTAACTCTAAAGAAGTCCTGCATGCGAGACTGCCTGCTACCTCCTGCTGCCTTCTCCTTTTCCCTCTCCTCCCGCTTACTTTTCCGCGTCTGACGGAACTTCTCCATTCGATGACGGACCCGGTCTTCCCTAAAAACATATTAACAGGTATTCAGCCACAACTGTCTTTAAGCATGTGAGAAGCATAGGAAGTGGGCTGAAGCAAAGTACATACTTAACGTATTTGACATGACAGAGGAGCCTAACCAAGGCTTCTTCATCTGGCTCAGCCCAGGTGAGTTCAGGAGCTACCGTTTGTGGTGCATCCAAGAATATCTTCCGTGCTTCTTTGTACTTCCAGAAATGTGGCACAGGATATGTCTGAAAGGCAGTGGATACTGGGGTCTTATCAAGTCTTGCACTTTTTTGTGATGCAGAATGAAAACAGAATGAAAAACCATGTAGTACCTTTCTGTTGATATGCAAAACCACATTTTCAATAGTTCGGTGCTTCTGGATCAATGTCAGAGCTCTCTTTGGACCCAGACCAGCTATCTTGTCGCAATAGTCACAGCCCAACAAAATGCACAGGTCAACAAACTGGTGGAAGAAAAATGCAAAAGAGGGAAAGTTTGAGGACTTGTTTGTAGTATTTATGTGAAGCGGTAATATACATTATAATGTATGTATTTCTATTATATGCTCTAAAAGACATCTTTAAAGGTTTCAGTCTCACCTCCTCGTGACTAATTTGTAGTTTCTCTAACAGCTTGGTTAAAGAATATTCAACCACCTCACTGTAAAGAAGAGCGGAGATCAACATGAGATCAGTTTCGAAAAATCAGCTGAAAGGCATAGATTGGATATTTGGAAATAGAGTGGCATGAGGAAATCCCTCGTATTAGCATCGATACATCAACATAGTTGAGCCTGACATGATGATGTCTGACTTTGTGTCAAAAACTACAATGAATAAATGATATAAGAAAAATTCATTAATCCCCAAAAGAAACTAATTTGCCACCAAATCAAACAAAACACACAACAAAAGATGAAATTAATGAATAACACCATAAAGAGTGTCATAACATTATTAACAAAGATGTTACATCTAAAAAACAACTAAAAGTGTTTATTAAAAAATTGGACTACTGCTCGAATAAAAGACTTTCTGAGGCCGCAGTAGAACACTGAGGCCTCTTTAGTCGCGAGCTGAATGAGCTTCTGAGTCTGTTAAAAACATGGAGTAATGGATTGATGTTCTTTCAAGGGTTAGACGTCAGAGGTTCTGAGGAATACTTAAATACACCAGCCCCAGAAAACTTTAGAAAAAGAGAATTATTTGACCAAAAATACAATCGAACATACAAACCATGTCTGCCAAAGGCTTTTAACAAAGTAAATAGTTTGGAAAATTGCCAGCATAGCATGAATGTGTTTCAGACAAAGGAATGGATTAAAACATAAGAAAACTACAGTACAACCCTTAAAGTAACAACTTAATTGTACAGTTCGTACCTGTCCTTCTTGGAGTTTAGCTGGCGAATTAAAGTATTTCCCCCAAACGGCAGTGTGTCCATGTCCTCTGATGCCACTGCGTCCACAGTGCCCTCTCTCACCATCCATGCACACAGAGCCTCAGCATCCCCTGGAGCCTGGAGCAGAAGACAGAGAGAAAGAGAGGGTGATCTAAAGGAAAATGCATTAATTGAATGAAGCAAGGAAAGAGACAGTGAGAGAAATGTGAAGAAATATTTTCAGCAGGTCCTACCTGGATGACAGGTACACCCAGAAGCTTCAGGAGCTGGAGACAATCTTTGGTCTGGGATGATGCTGCATGGAGCACAAGAGTCAAGATTCACTTTAGAACACTTGATGTTAAAATAATATTCCCAGTGTGTAATTCTCCAGAATGTAATGATGTATATAACTAACATCTTATATTTGTGTTGATGTACCTGTGCCTGTGAGGTTGGCTGACCTCCAACCAGCTGCCTCAGCTCGCTTCTCGAGCTGCAGGAAAAACCGGAGCTTTGATCAGCATGGGTAGGTGTCCTCTTTATTACACTACAGGTGTTAACTGTCTGTAACATATCGCACTGGCCCATTGAATTCACTTCCTCATTTTAGATATCACATGTAAGGACAGCAGTTCTACGGCCATTATGAGCACGAAGGTAGCATCCAGATTAGTCTGTCTCTGAGCAGTGACTGTTTTACACACACCAGGAAGATACGTTTAGGGGCATGTTGAGTCTAAAGACACAGTCTCAAAAGGAGTCACTTACAACAGCTGACTTTTCCTCAGGAGGCTTCCCGTCAAACACAAATACTGGCTTTATATCGTGTTCTAGGAAGGTGAGTGTGCGGAAGAAGAGACCTGTCAGGGGGCTACAGAGAAGAAATAAAGAACATTTCACACAATTGTAATTGTTGTTGAGATTGTTGTTAGATTTTGATTCAGCTTTATGGCTGTAGTTTGTGGTTGTGTCAGATTGCATACTTTTATAAAGGTGTTTCTAATGTTTTTGCTCATATGCAAATTGGTTGATAAAGATATTAGAAACATTTGACAATATAATGCAGTCGTATATACAACACAACCACAAAGTGCAGCCTCAAAACGCACAAATTAAGTCAACACACAAACACACCAAAGCAGTGGTGTGAGCATTTTCAGTAAAGATGTTGGATGTTGGAAATGGGGAATCAATATATACGAGTTTGCTGGTCGGAGGAAGACGTCCATGTCACAAAAGATCTACTTTTACAGTAAGGAGCTCACCTTAGTGAAGGTGTCGCAGCACGGAACTGGTTCACAACAATAGACGTATCCAGTGCGATTACTTTTCCTGCGGGGTGTGACACAGCACTAGCATCATCAGCACCATATAATACCACATCTTCATAGTCATAAATGGCCGGTCTATTATGCCCAGAGGTCAAATTTGACTTACAATATTATTCAACTACACTACTTAAATGGTTCTACGAAGAACTCAACACATTTAATCCACTTTATTTCAAAGGAAAATATGCCTATTCATTCAGTCCATCACATAACTATGCAAACAATGTTACTGTACTTAATATAAACGCGAGGAATTAAAAGAATTAACAATATATTCTGTCTTTATAAAAGGTTTTGAACAGCAGTATTAATGCTTTGGCAGTAGGCAGATTTGAGTGTAGCTAAATAAAATCATTATGAGCTTCATGCCCCAGTGATTGTTTCAGCAGACTTGTAATGCCTTGTGCTGTCGATAACACCAGTTAACATCATTCAATATGTTTTACAGGTTGCTACATTTTTTTATTAGTTTTAAAGCTTGAGGAGTGTAAGCGTTATTCTGATCCATTACTTGAGTAAAAGTACTCTACTATTAATACATCTTCATGGACCATTGACACGTTTCAGTGAAGTCACGTTAGTTTTACTTCACAAGAGGTTTTGTCAAAGTTTGATAACGTCGAGCTCGCTGTGGTCAGGTGACTGCCTGCTAGCGTTAGCTGCTAGCTGTTAGCTCTTTTCCTCGTTTGATAAACAGATACCCCGAACAGAACAGAGAGGCTGATGGAGAGCAGCTGTGTTACCCGAGTAGTCACTGATGTCCTTGTGAGAAACAGCATCGAGAGCATCTTGGCGGATCAAATCGGCCAGTTTGGAGATCCCCATTGTTTCTCCAGGACTACGGACTCTCTGTTATGAAGACTTCCGGGTCGAACACAAATAACGAAACAGGTTGAGTTTGATCCAAATTAATCGCCGTTCGTAGAGGATGTTTGGTAGTATAAGTTGACTTTTGATTCACTTTAACAATATCTCTCTCCAACGATGTCCAATTAAAGTCCTCTGAACATCTTCCCGGTATTGCAGTGTGGTTGTTGCACACTAGCTATGAGAGCAGTAGGGGTCAGCATTGGACAGAAACAGGCTTCTGGAGGAAATTATCATTTATTAACAAACAATGAATGTATTCATATATTACAAGGAAAGTACAATAATTCGACTTTAAACTCCAGCTTTAGGTAATAGGTACCAAAACAAAGAAATGGTTACTGCAACATTTTAATAAACCTCCATGAAAAACATACTCATTTCATTATTGAAAAATAATAAATATACGTTATGTACATATACGTTGCCATCTATTACACACGATCACACAGAAAATAGCGCTAAGATTGATATCACACTGTATGATGAATAAAACCACATAGTCCATGCTTTTAGTCTCACCGGTTAATGTCAGGTTAGTGAAAAACAAATTCAAATTCTCCGTAAAAAACAAATTCAAACTTTGAAAACAGTATGGGAAAACATTATCATGGCAGAGATAAAACCCTTAGTAACATACCCTTCATATTTTTGTCGACACTTTGTCAAGCTCATAACAGAATCCCTATGCAAGTCACTGCCAAAGAGGTAAACAACAGACTACAACATTTACAACAACAGGGTATTTAAGTACTTTATACAAATGTTTTGGGTGATGCAGAACTCAAGGACATTCAGGGTAAATATTATAGCATCTCTAGATTTAGTCTTCTTACTTTGATTAAACCGGATTAAACAGACAGTTCAGGTCTGAAGCTCTGAGCTTGGTTCCTCAAACATTTGTCGCTTAAGTAGATCCATGTTTCCCGTCTAAAGACTCTTTTCCTTACTCTCAAAGATGATTGATGGTAGGCATCACTGTAACATCGTTTTTTGCTGTGCATTTATCAAGAATTAAATAGTTGCAATCAGTAGTTTTTGCACAAGCAACCATAATCAGTGAGGTTTTGCAATTCTTTCCAATTAATAAAGAGACACATTTGCTACTTGTAACTGGCCCACATTCTTTTTGTATCTGTACCACATTTAGTTTGACTAAATATAAGTGAACATCATTGCAGTATTCTAGAGGCGGAGAAACTTCAGATTGAAACTTTGACAGTGATTCAGAGTTGACATCATCCTAGGTTGAAGCTAGTTGTAGCCAAATATGGCAACTAGTAGGTAGCTCACCACGTCAAAGTAGTTGCTGACGCTTTGTAAACATCCAGCTATAGTGTCATTGTGCTTGGTCCTGTTAGTTGTTTGCCGCTTTATACTGGAAGTAAATCCATAGATGAATCTTTGAATGGGAGATATGCTAACTTTAGCTTTCCCTCTAGTTCTTGTGTTGCTGTACCCGACCAAAGCCAACTTGTAGTTAAATGTGACGGTGTGAATCCTAGCCAATGGGACATTTTGTAAATAATCCAAACATAGGCATTTCATCAGTTTTGAAAACTTTGGTTTTGTTTTACTGCCTCAGGTCTTATCTTGATAGCGCTATGTTTAAAATCCTAAAATAGCATACGCAATAGAAACACAGAGGACTGTGGTGGAGGACATTTGCCAATATTCTGGTAGTTTCCCGTGGTGGCCTTTAGATGTAGTAAAGTCTCATACTGTATTTTAGTGGTTGCACTATTAACAAGGAATTGCTTTGGTTTCCAGTGCTTCCAAATCTTAGCGACGGAGCCAGATCCAGGTGTTAATTAGCCAGAATGCCACTGTAGCAGAATACAGGATCACTTCTCGCTTGGCGCGTTCTTTGTTTTCTTCCTCAAGCAGCTGCAGACGCCGGTTCAACTTCACAATCTGAATGACCACAAGAACAGTTTTCTCCATTAAAAAAAAAACGGCACAGTATGCACACCAGAGCAGAGGAGAAGCACATGAATCACCCGTTAGTGACAGTTAGTCTCAAAGGTGTGCAAGGTATATTACCTGTCGTCGTAGTGAGGAAGCGTCCACTAAGCCAGACTCGTCAGGGTTTATATCCAGAGCCAGGTCCAGGTGTGTCCTGTGCAGATCAATATATATCAGTTTCGAATAATGACAACAGTGACATCAATATTTAAAATGGGTCTAGCTCAGGGACTTTCTGCATAGCTACAGAAACTTTCCTAAAAGATAACTTTTTCCAACAGACATTTCTTAACCTAAAAAAAACTGACAGACAAGAGCATAATGCTAATGACAAATATATGTCCCATTCAAGCCCCTGACACCTCCAGGTACCTCCACTAGACCAGTGTTTTTGGCTCACATGGGCAGTGTTTCCCAAACTGTTTTTCTCGGGACCCACTTTAAAAATAACTGCAAACCACAATGACCAATTCACAAGACGCCTTATCTAGAAATCGTGAGTAGAATAAATTAACACTCCCGACCATTTTTACTGTAATTTCCAATCACTTTATATTATCTTGAATAGGTAAAAGCATACCTTGTTAAATACTTTATGAATGAGACTAAATAAATGCATTCAGGTTAAGTTAAGTCTTTTTTCCTCTCATCAGTAAAACAATGTTATTAATAGACTACAATTATCACAACAATACAAAAATGCAGGCTCCCTCACGTGGCTAAAAGGTTTACTGCAACTATAAATGAAAATGTAAGAAATTTAAGGGAAGAAATTCTGCACATTTGTGTCGACCCTAATAAAATCTGCAACGAACCACTTGTGAGAATGACTGACATGGAGCAAAGGGAAATTATGTAAGTTGAGTCTGAAACAATATAAATGGCCTTAAAATTTCACTTTGTTTATAATGTTACTTTGTTTCATCATTCCTCAAAATTAGAGCAGACAAACAGAATCACACATCATCCCATCAAAATGTTCATGTGCAACGCTTTACTACCATGTGCAATTTATCACAAACTTGTTGACCTCTTTTGCTGCCTAGATTCAGAAACTCCTATGCTTCATACCTCCGCCATTACAGCCCTCCACCTTGAGAAGTTCTCCTAAAGGTAACAATGCTGTGAGAAAAGTGTACTTCTTTTATACAAAATGTCCTCATTTCATGATTTTTCTTAGAAATACACAGCCATGACCAGCTGTTTGTTCTGAGAAACTTTGTGAATAGAGTGACTTCCGAGAAATACAGGGACAAAGAAAATAGAAATGACCTGCGGTGTGTGTCATCCATCACGTCGAGGACCTGCTGGTATGCCCGGCGTGTTGTTGACTGGACATAAGAGAGGAACCCCGCAGTCGTAAACAGGTTGATGTTAGCATCCTCAGGGGAACAGAGGGGGGGACACAACCGGACTGGGGGGGCAGAAGGGGAAGGGGTTACACTGGCAGAGAGGCAAGTGGGGAGAAAACGGTAAAGAAATAAGATTTTTTTTTAAACATATCAAGAGTGAAATAAGAATAACGGGTGACAAATTAAGAATGAAAAGGTCGCAGCATTCAAGCAGTGTTGAAATAAATGTATCAGCTGTAGATGTATGCTTACCATATATCACCTCTGACAATATGACCACTATGGCGGCCAGACATGTTCTCACTGGCACTGCGTTCCCTTCGAGACCGAGCATGAAAGTGGACCTATGAATGACACAAAAAGTTAAAAAAGTTATAACCTAATATGTAATTTGTTTGGCTCCCTTTCAAAGTGAGCTACTTTACATTGACATTACATGATTTCAGTGACGAGTTCAGGGATTTTCCACCTTGAATTCTATTTAGTTTTTCACCAGATAACCTTCAAATCATCAGCTTCCCGTGGTACCTTCACAGCCTCACACCTTTTACAACCTAATCTGATTAATACTCGAAATGTTACTGCATCTACAATATTTGTATTAACAAATTTAATTTAGGTAACTAATGACTGATAGCACAAAAGTATTCTTGTAAATGTAAAGTGGCATGTTTTATGACATTGTTTGTTTAACTCCAGGCTGCTACCTTTCTATAATTGTACAATGTGCATGATAGTGTAATAGGGCGACACTATGAGGATCAGTGTCAAGTTCAGTAAATGAATGAAAATTAAATTAATTGTGATGAGAAACACAGAATGAAAACCATGATTTGACCCTTACCGCATGGATGGGATTGCTCTGTGAAGTAGCAGTTTGTTCCGTTTCAAAGGAGTCCAGTGGCTGCTCTGATAGAGTGAGGATACGTGGCGGGGCCTTCATGCTCAGAAGGTCCATTGGAGGGACGGATTGAATTAGGTCTAAGTCTCGTGGACGAGAAAATTGAGAGTCCCCCTCATCACCTGTGGAGGAAGGAGAAGGGTGAAAGTTAAATACAAATGGTTGGTGTTAAGAGGTCACAATGATATTAAAACATTAAAACAGCTTGTTACCCTTCATGCACCTCAATTTAAGATTTCCATGCACAGTTTTGTTGTACGTGGAGGGTATGTTCTTCCATGCACCCTTTAATCTTCTTGTTCTCACCTGCTACGATGATTCTCTCTGGCACCTGCATCATAGTTGTGTGTATGGGGAGGGGATGCTGAAGTGACATAGTCCCTCTCTGGTTCTCTGAGGCAACCTTGAGGGTGTCAGGGATCCGCATCTGCTGGCTGATTCCCTCGGTGTATTCCAACTCAAAATGGAGGCGGTTCATCTCAGCCACCTCTGAAGAGGGGGAGGCGAATGGCCCACTCATCCGGCCTGTAGACACATCAAATGGAAGGAAATTGAACAACTCTTAAAAAAAAAAACTCAACAAATAAAAGGTAAGAGTGGAGTGCAAGTTAGACCGTAGACATTTAAGCTACACTTCAGTGATGGCGCCATCACAGAGACAGAGGAGTCAAATGTTCAATTATCACATTTGAGCTCTTCTCTGTGAGACCTGGATGTTTGCCATCTCTCTAATGTGCATGCCAGTGGTCTAACTGAAATGCCATCACTATGTTCTGATTATATTTGAAAGCAGTATCATTATCAGTCAAACATAGTAAAGTCAAACTTTACTAGTATTCACCAAGCATCAGTAGTACATTTCCCCACAGCGCTAAGCAGACACAATACAAAAACTACAACGCAAACAACAAAAGAAAACAATAAACACAATGAGCACATAATTGAATTAAGATAACTATAGCACAACAGACGATGAAGTCAAGGTGTCAAGGTCAACTCAATCAAACGCCAACGATTTGGCGTTAAATTAGTCTGTATGCGAGTAGTTATACATCATTTAAAAAACAGAGCTACATCACAGCGTTTCTCTCTAACCGTGTGGCGGCGAAGGATGTATCGGCCAAAACTACCAAATCATATTTTAACTCACGCTAGATATAACATTCTGCTGCATGACATTATTACAAATTACATGAGCTATAACTAGCTGTTGTTGACACATGGCCTCCAATGTCTCTGAATGAAGACGCCATACCTAGCACGTAGCTCACATCTAGCTCGTGTTATCTTGGCTAAGCAGCGCGCGGACTGTCCGCAGGAGCAAGTGAACCAGGTATATCCTGGTTTCTATGACGACCGTACTAACCGTTATGGTTCCAGCACCGAAGTTGAAAGTGTCACGTGTCAAAATGCAGGTTCGTTCTGCATTAATAACAGCGTCAATCAGAACGGACGACGAGCAGAACCGAACACACGCCGTTTCAAGCTGGTGTGTTTGTTAACATCCGCCAGCAAATCCACCCGGCGTGCCCGCTGGGGCGGAGTTTATGATCTACAATCAGTCTGGCGGAGCCTCAGCAGCAGGCAACGCCCAGGTCTAAAAACAAGCGCACACAATTGTAACACTCAAATTAGTTGTTTCTATCGGAATTGTTTCACATAAAATGTTCATGTATTAGGTCTATTTAATACAAAATAATACTATTATTATTTCGATTTAAGTAAATTGAGTATTCCCGCTGTAATTCACTTTACCCATCATAATGAGACCAATGGCAAATATGCAACATGTCCTTTCTTGCAGAGAGAAGAGTTTGAAATTCAAACAACGATTTCAAAAGAAAAAATGAAATCGAGAATCACTATTTATTTCGTCATGAAAATCGATTTTTACACAAACGTGACTTTCTATTTAAACCAAAAATGCCAGACTTCAATGTCTGACTTCAATAAGAGAAATATGGTCACTGGAAATAAACTTGTTCTGATGTGATGGTGTGACAAAGATGACAAAGCTAACCAAAAAATACAATACAAAAAATGCAACATAAAAATAATACATACAGGATTTGTTCAGGTGCAGATGCTCCCTGTCACTTAATGATTTGTGTGGCGTTACTCACTTCTCTTTCACAGTTCAAACATTGTCCGTGCACATGGTTCACTACCTGTAAATTAACAACGTGCCAGTGTAAGGACATCTGCATATGAACCTGGGCTAAAGTTTGACATTTTGCCTTTTGGGTGATGACAGTGACGACCAGTGACAGTTGATGCAAATTCCATTCGTTCGACAATGTGTTTATGACCACCAGGTTTTTGGGCTTTGTTGAAACAGCAAGATGCACAGTATTATGGTATTTGTGCTGCAGTCATTAAGTAGATGTGTCTCTGTATATGTGCAATGTCAAACTCTTTATGGAGGTGAAAAACTACTGCAGCTGGCAATTATTAGGGAAATAATAATAACAATATATATATATATATATATATATATGTATATATATATATATATATATTTATATATATATATATATATATATATATACATATATATATATATATATATATATATATATATATATATATATATATAAAACCACATCCACAACTGTTCAGTTCCATCAAAAGAGTTAATACATAGCTAATGTTTATGGGCCACTGGTAATTTACATTATCCATTGTGCATTTGCTTATCAATGATATTATAGCTCGTTTACAGGGCATGTGTGGTCTCTTATGGAATAGACTCAGATAAAACCATGTTGCTTGTGAACACAACATCCAATATCTGCTGAAATACAACTTGGCTTCAAGTTACTCTGCTTTGAATCGATTAAAATCAAATGACCAGAAACACACTGTAGGAACCGTTTTTATGGTTGGATTTAATTAAACACAAGTGAGTTCCTTAAATGTCCACCGAGTGTCAAGCACAGTATTGACAGAAAGGAAAAGGCTGCACAAAGCTTAGAAATACAGCTCCCACAATTCCACCTTTAAACCCAGTGCGCATGCGCCCTCCGGCTGGTGCCATTATTTTGTCCTCCTCAAGCTTCAAATGAACAACAGGCTAAGCGTTCCTTGAAATGAATTAAATATTAATAGACGGAAGGAGCATTCTGTCTTCTTATTGACCACGGCCGACATTAATGGAGTCTCTCGGTTAATAGGTTGTTGTCTCGCCGGGCTCTTCAGTCCTCCGTTGGACTTGGAGGCCGAAAACAGAGCGCGGAGTGACAGCCCTGTTAAAGCCAGCAGATTGGGTGTTTGTCTCGTTGGCTAGCCACCTAGCTAGCTTCCTAGACAGCTACGAGGGGAGGAAAAACCCGAAGGGACCATTTGATACGCTCGGAAAGGGAGAGCTGCGGCTGTCCCTGTCCCGTCCAACCTGCAGAGGGAATGGCACATCTTCGAGACATGCAAAACCAGGTACAGAAATCATCTTTTCACCAACTGTCACCTCCCTTCTTGTCCAAGACAATGCGAACACCCATGACTGTCAGGCTTGCCATGAATAGGTGCGTAGGGGTCTTAAGCTATCAATGCAAGGTGATACAACCTACCATACACACACACACATATATATACTCATGTATTTATTATTCCTTGCCATTGTTAGCGTCAGGTGTAACTATGCCAAGGACACCCACAAACTGACGAAAACATGTAATTACAAACTCTAAATGTTGTGACAGTATATACACCAACATTTTAGGTCTTCGCTGTTTTTGACTTGCAGATAGATGTCACATATTTGAACATACTAATCCATTTTAAATGTATGGACTTTAATAAGTGCATTCTCTCTTACTCAAAACCATAATTTCTTGCTAACATAGAGAGAGAAAACTACAAAACATTTAATTGTCATGTTCCTTGAATTACATACTGGCACAAAGTTCGATCCAGTGGGTTATTATATGGGCTGTGACTGAATAGACAGGTAATGACAGATAAGAAAGGTTAATCATACATCATGTTTATGTTCCAGCAGTGCAGGAGAACAGGAACATTATCATATACAGTCAAATAGATAGATGTAACTTCTCCTGTCACATCTAATTCACCTTTTTATTAAAGAGCAATCATATGTGAAGTTGTTTACCATTGTGTTGTCCCTGGGAAGACACACACACACACACACACACACACACACACACACACACACACACAAATACAAACAAATATGCCTCCACAGTCATCATGGCATGTACTCAAGAATTCAATGCTTTCTTTGCTGTCACTGGACCAGAATATACCCCGGTTGGACCCCGAGGAGTACTTCACCAAGCAGGAGCGGATTGGGAAGGGTTCCTTTGGAGAGGTCTACAAAGGAATTAACAACCGCACAAAGGAGGTGGTGGCGATTAAAATTATAGATCTGGAAGAGGCAGAGGACGAGATTGAAGACATTCAACAGGAGATCACAGTGCTGAGCCAGTGTGATAGCCCTTTTGTTACCAAGTATTATGGATCATACCTGAAGGTGAGATTATAATGCAGATAACGAAGGGTTACGTACACATTTTTTTCTTCAAGTTATCTACATGAAGATGCTTAGAGACACAGACATAGTACCAAACAGTCAAAGGCAAAGCAGCGTTTTTAAATCTTAAACTTCAGATGTTTTTCATCAAGTATTTTTTGCTCTCAGGGGACCAAACTATGGATTATCATGGAGTATTTAGGTGGAGGATCTGCTCTGGATCTGGTAAGAAGACCTATATTTATACAGTTTACAAAGTGTGATACAAATTGCCAATTTTTACACTGGAGAAGCAAAACCTAATATGTTGTTGGCGCTTTTCACCCACTGTTTTGTGATTTATTTGTTCCTCCTAGCTCCGTCCAGGGCCTCTGGAAGAGACTTATATTGCTACTATTTTGAGGGAAATACTGAAGGGGCTGGAGTATCTGCACTCTGAAAGGAAGATCCACAGAGATATCAAAGGTAATAAAAGTCCCTCTTTTTCATTTAGCATCTTTTAGATATAAATTATTTAAAAAAAAAATCCTGATCCGATGTGAGGTTCCGGAACAGGGATGTCATGTGTACAGATTGTAAAGCCCTCCGAGGCAAACTTGTATTTGTGATGTTGGGCTATATAAAATAAACTGAATTGAATTAAATTCATATAATTTGACTGTGTTGTCCTGGTACAAAGTAAAATATCGTACTCACAATTCAGAGCTAATTTTAAGCTTTGATAAGGGAGCCGCCAGGTAACAAAATTTGTATCCAGTCTTCACCAGATGCTGGACAGAGTAAGTCAACACACTGAAATATGCTTTCAAACTGCAGAAATGTATCAACACTATCTGTAAGTTTCACAATGTACTGAAGGTTAAATGTATGTGTTTGTGAAATTATATTTTTCTTTTCTCTGTAGCTGATGTTGTGCTCTTACATTTTTTGAATTATTAGAGAATAAAAAAACATTTACGACAGCAAGCTTAATAATTAAGAAGACTTGGTTGATGATGTACATGGATTCTGTCTGTGAAGCGGTTTGTTTCCGCCACAATTAAACTCGGGAAGAGACTGCAAAGTGTCCTTTGTCCATCCATCTGTGACTCACAGTTGCTGAAATTTTGATAAAACGTCTTCAGGGAGTAATTATTGTTCTTGCATTTAAAAAAGTCACGCGAGAGAGGCCTAAAATAAGGTGCTATAACACTTCATTACTCATGATTATTTCAAAATGAAACTCCAATCATGCTTTACAACATCATTCCTTTTTTATTTTAGAATTACTTGTTCTTATATGTTGACTGTCTTTCTTCTTCTGTCTCTTTCTTCCAGCTGCCAATGTACTCTTGTCGGAGCAGGGCGACGTGAAGCTGGCAGATTTCGGGGTGGCCGGACAGCTGACAGATACCCAGATTAAGAGGAACACATTTGTAGGCACACCTTTCTGGATGGCTCCAGAGGTTATCAAACAGTCCGCTTACGACTTCAAGGTGAGGCCAGTAAGTATATGTTCCTGTGTCTGTATGTGAAGATAACACCTTACTTACACGTCACTCTCCCCCTCAGGCTGATATTTGGTCCCTGGGAATCACTGCCATTGAGTTGGCGAAAGGGGAACCTCCCAACTCGGATCTACACCCCATGAGGGTCCTTTTCCTCATCCCGAAAAACACACCACCCACACTTGAGGGACCTTACAGCAAGCCCTTCAAAGAGTTTATTGAGGCTTGTCTAAATAAAGACCCTCGTTTTGTAAGTAGCACCTGCCTGCATTCATCTGCATTGTAGCAGAACTAAAATGGGATTAAACATGTTTGTTTGTGGCTAAATAAAATGAGAAATTAGATCTTCAGACTTGGATAATTTATCAAACCAAATATTTATTATTGGATAAGCATGCCTTGTTCTTAATAGGAAGTATAATTTGTGCTGTGTTTGATAAATAATTCAAACCAAATCCCATTCTTGTTACGCACCAAAATGTTAAATCTTAGTGAAGTGACGATGGACTCCTTACTGACGCTTCGTTTAGCACGTTATAACTAGACAATTGATCCCTTTTTGATTCTTCTTCTAATATGTCTGCACAGAGGCCAACAGCCAAAGAGCTCCTAAAGCACAAGTTCATCACGCGCTACACCAAGAAGACGGCCTACCTGGCGGAGCTGATAGACCGCTACCGCCGCTGGAAGTCGGAAGGACACGGGGAGGAATCCAGCTCTGATGACTCAGATATGTCAGTCTCAAGAACACACATCGATACACTTGAGATTTACATTTCCCAAAGGATCTAGTCACAGCCACGTTAGTAAATTATTTAGGTATTAGAGAATTTCAGGATGATTAATGGAGGATTTACTAGAAGAACTGGGTACCCACCAAGTAGTATCAGTAATTAGTGTTGCCTATTGTAAACATTTCTGTCAGCTGTACTTGCTTGTGACAAATGGGGAACAGTTACACATGTTTTTAAAATGGTTCTCAATGTAGTTCAAATAATTATGTGCAAGTAGGGTCATATTGGTTTTCCTCACATGTTTAAATATCTCTTTCCTTCCATCCTTCAGGGATGCTGATGGTGATGTTGATACGTGTCCCATGTGGACCTTCCCTACAGTCAGACCCAGCTCTTTGAACAAGTTACAGAAGGGCTACACACACACAGATTCAGAGGTAAGACACGCGCAGCACAGACGCAGTCAAATCTTTTTTTCTTCCCCGCATCCCCCAACATCCTTTTCCTCTTCTCAGTCAGGAGATCTGGTGAAAAGGCAACCCAAATCACAATGCTTGTCTGCTTTGGTAACACCTATCTTCAGAGAGGTAGGCCCAACTGTTCAATACATTTATTTATATATATGCGTGTATATAATAATAATAATAATAATAAACAGAACTTTGACACAGCACAACAAGAGCAGGCCTTGATCTAGAGAAGTTAATCCTGTCTATAAAACTGGATTTTTTTTCATTTTCTTCATTTGGTAAATTACTTCTTGACTGTTGAGCTCTGGACAAAGTTAAACAAGGTTATTTTTTAACACTGATTTAGCCTGTAATTTAGTCCCAAAGTAGCTCTATTCTTCCCTCAGGAAATACCATATTACACAGCTATTATAATGATTTTTATACTTGTGTTGTTTTAAAGTAGAATATATTAATAAGCACAACACAGAAAAGACCATAGGATGGAGCTCAGTTGGTACATACAAGAGCCAACAAAATCTGACCGATATCTGCCTATGTTTTAAACCGTCAACAGTCCAGTTGAAATCAAGTCATTTTGTTTGGTGGAAGCCTCCCATTACACAACATATATTCTTTTACTACCGCCAGTTGAAGGAGAAGCGGCGGGCGAGTGGCGGGGGCGTAGGAGCCATTGAGGAGCTTGAAAACGCCTTCAACCTGGCCGAAGAGTCCTGTCCGGGGATCTCCGACCGCCTTGTCACACACATGATGGAGAGAGTGTGCAGGTGATGTACCGATATTATTATTAGTACTATTATCATCATCCATTTTTTTTTCTTCAATTAATTGATTTCATCTTGTTCTTCCAGGTTTTCTTTAAATGGTAACACCACCCCGTCTTCGCGGTGAAACCCCAGCTGGATGTAACTTAACCCTGCTCCCTTTTCTGTCTCCCAGACCTTCCAAACGTCTCAGATAAGGACCACAGAAGACACCTCCACCCACCCCTCGTATCTTTGCACCCTTCCCAGTCCTGTCCCCCAAGAGATCTTTTAATTAGTTATAATTAAATATTTTTACAGTTTTTCTTTAAGCGCGGAGAGTATTTAAAACAAAAGCCATGACATTTAGAGCGTTGTGTATACCTGTTAGATTGAGAAGAAAAAAAACTATAATAAAGTCTATGGAAAATGTCCCATTGTCTGTTTGGTGTCACTCTGATGCTCACTTACAGACATTTTATCTGGAGGTGCAAATTATACGGTGCTGTACAATAGTGGGCCCTTCATCAATATACCTATATAAATCATATTTATGTAATTCTTGAATTTCTAATGTTAATTGTTAAACTAATGTATTAATATTCCCCCTTTACCCCCCCTAAAAAAAAACTAAATACAAACACGGTTCATATAGTGGTTTTGTCTGTCAACAGGAATTAATCTTACTGAAATTAAAACACACACAAAGGAAAGCATCCGCTGGTGTGTATGTGGACAAGCTTCAGGCTGCTACTCCGCCTTGTAACGGGCAGATAATAAATAATTTTAAAAGGCTCAAATCACAGGAGATTAATACATTTTATTAAAACTTATTACAATATATGCATCAAGAACAATATTTGGTGCTTTAATATTGGATAAAAACAGCACAAAGAGGAATGTCAAGAACTCACATCTTGGCTGGTGAAGGAAACGTTGGCTACAATGACCTCATTAGGCCACTTTAATCTCTGTGGTCATGGAAACCACAAAGCACTCAGCAGTTGGTAAAAGTTTATACCTCAAATCTCACTGCATCAAAAAAGAAAACAGACATGTAACAGTTAATGCTCCCTGGCACATGACTTCACTTTTGAGGAGTGTCGAGGAAACGTGGAGTAATTAATTCCAATCAATTTAAAGCACCAAACAGAGGCGTCACAACTCATTTGCACGTCCTTCATTTGTCAAGTCTGCAGCAAGACTGGAAGAGGTCACGGGTCACAGTTTATTTAATTCATATCAAACTCAAAAGGAGCTTAAAAACACTTGAATGCCATTTTACTTAAGATACTGATCTCAGAACTGCACTAATGGATAAGTATTTGACAGTAAAGGGAGAAGTTGATCCCAACAAAGCACTAGAGGGAAAATTCACCTGAAAATTTGACCAGACGGGGTTGACAGTTGCATGCAGATGAGGTGGGTAATAGGATTAACACTGAGCAAATGGACCCTATTTATTGGGAGGCTTGTGTGGTCAACTATTAACCAGAGGGAATATGAAATCATGTTTTCTCTTCACTTAAGGAATACCAAGATAATGGCATAACAATGGTGGAAAAAGCTACTTCTGCTGCTAGTTCTCAGCATAGCTCTCCTAATGTTAGCACATGCTGAGAGATGTTTTAGAACTACAAGCAGCAGTACTTTGGTTTTCTAAATATATATATAATAAAAAGGAAAAGTAACAGTTTGTATCAAAGATATATTCCACCATTTTTAAGAGATGGATCACGTGACTTAATTTGAGTAACTGGCAAAAGTTTAAAATAAACCAAAAGAAAAAAAAGAAAGAAATAGAACCGTGTGAAAATATATAAATGTAATACTTTTGGAATATACTTAACTGTACGTATATATATAAAAAAAAAAAAAGACTCCAGATCCCATGTAGGATTAGAATAAAAATAGTGGCAAGCAATACAAGTCAATAACTTGAATACACGTTCTCGGCTATCCTCCGTCTTTCTAGTCAAACTTGAGCAGTGGCTCACAAACCTACAATGGAAGAGAAAAGAAAAAGTTAACCAAAAATCAAAACTGGCCTCACAGAAGACCAGCAACTACAATTACCACGTATAGGTATTTAGGATACAAATACAGGAAATTAGGTGTCCCGTTTTTCTGGTAATAAAGTGTAGACTGTGCTATCTTGGAGAAGCGAGTGTTTCCATGGGTCTTGCTCCTACCATAGACGTTTCACACATTGTGGCCGTCTCCCTCTCCATCTCCCTGCTTCTGCATCTGGGCCTGCATCTTGGCAATCATCTCCTGCATTCGTCTCAACTGTGTGACACAGAACATAAACATGCATGACAGGGAACAACACTAACTGCACTTACAACAAAGCACATTCACTTAGACAGCTGTGATTAAGAGGCATCTTGCTAAATGTAGGATCATTCATATCTGTCTGTCAGTTATAAATAATTGACTAGAAACAACTGGTCCCACAGTTAACATGGCTATTATAAGATTAAAACACTGAAAACAGAAACAATTATAATAAATGTTGAATTGGTTCTAGTTTTTAAATTGTAACTTTTAGGACAGTGATAGGGACAGGGATAGTTCAATAATAGTAACAGGGATATATATATATATACACACACACAGGGATCAATAGTGACAGGGATAGTTCAATAATTATGGTACGCACAGCTATTCACTAGTTTGCTAAAAGTTAGATAAGAAGATTGCTACCACTCTTGTTTCTGTATGCTAAATATGAAGCTACATCCAGCAGGCGGTTAGTGTAGCCTGGATATGTCCAAAATAAAACAAAATTCAAATACAACCACCTCATCTAAAAGCTCACTGAAATAGTTCCCTGCAAGAAAGCAAATAAGTGCATTTCCCAAAATGTGAAACTATTCTTTCCTGAAAAAAATAAACAATTAAGGACAATACATGAAACATGCATTTCTTTATAATAAGCCCAAAGTGGTGTAGCATCTGAAATATCTCACCTCAGCCTCCTTCTCCTGCAGGATTATATCCTTGTCCATTTCCTCCGGCTCCGGTCCCTTTCTGCATCAACACAACTTTAGTTACCTTTGATGTCACACGCTACATAATCCACCTTTAATATTTCTGCAGAATGAATGTCGATTAACGTAAGTATTATTAAGTTAAAAGGCACAGTCAGAGGTTATAAATGTAAAATCACTTTGTGTGATGATTTGTAAAGCATTATAACTGAGTCAGCTGAGAAGTTTGTGTATGTCTGCATGCCTGAAAGTGCACGTTGAACCATTTTAAGTTGAAGCATTAGGCAAACATTAGAAAAGCCACATAGAGAAGCTGAAGAAGGGATCAGTGGGTTAGTTTTTCTTTGCAGAAGAGAAAAGTGGGCAGCTACAACAAATAACTACAAAGAGATGAAAGCAGGGAGATTCCAGAGAGAAGTAGCGAGAGTCAGGGGAACAGTGTTACCTCCCCCAAATGAACACAAAAAAAAAACGGTACCTCAACAGTCCACCACCTTGGACAGATGGCGAAGCAATGTGATGACAGTAAAACCACTGCCTTATCCTGGGTTGGCTTTTGAAGAAAGTCTAAAAGAATCCTTTTGGTCTACATTGAGTGTTAAATGATATGTCCACACTATGTTACATGACACAGTAATCCTGTTTATGACCTCTACAGATACTCAAACTGCACATGCCATTTAGCTACCGACTAGTCATGTAAAACCACAACCCACGAGACCACAGCATTAACTGCTGCCTCACTACGTGTCGGGAACATGCAAAATGATGATGAGTTAGAGCTACTGTCGGGTTCAACAGAATGATACTAGTCCAATAACATTATACTGTATGAATCGAACACAGAAGAAAAACTGGAAGGGCATGACCCATTATATATAATTTAATCTAGTAACTCAGCGTCCATCTACACAGCTCTGGCTGTTTTGGCTTGGTTTCACTAGTGAAACATCTGTGCTGTCCATTGTGCGTGCTATGGCATTTCAATGTTGTTTTTTAACACTGTGTCCAATCAAAGGTTTGTTGTTTGAGGTGGGGGAGGTGCAGAGAAGCAAGCTGACAAACAAGTACGTACGCAGGAGACAGAGGCAGAATGTAACCATGGGAGGACAACCTGCCACCCCGTTTGAGGCGGTCCGAACGGAAGTTCTCGTAGTGAAGGTCCTGGGTCACTTCCTGTAGATCCTGCATGTGGGTTCTGTGGGGTTGTGGAAAAGTCAGACATTTGGAGGACTACAGACGTTAACTTCACTGTACCTCTAGTGGGTAGTAGCTGTCTGGTTATGGAGTGCACCATAACATAAGAAATGTCTTTATTTTAGCCAAACTTGTCTGCACCGCATTACACTGCTAGTGTTGTTTGTATCCATCTTTTTTTCTCCTTTCCTGTCGTGGCTACATCCCTATTCTAATAAACTACCCCTTAACAAAAAGTTATTGGCAGGGGTAGATTTTATCTCATTGCCGTTTAAAGCACCCTGCCAAACGAACAACTTCGCCAGCCTAGCAACAGATTATTATATAAAGTTTGGCAAGTTCGTAAACTCTCAATATCACCATTACATTGAAAGAAAAAGGACAGCAACGTGATTTAGCCTCCTCTACCACTCACATTAGCATGATCCGCAGCTTGAGGAAGTCGTTGTGTTCAGGATTCTCCACCTCTACCACTCCCCAAGGGTACAGGCGGCCCCTCACCTTCTTCCCTTTGGCCTCAATCTGCTGGTTGGATCCCACCACTGCAAATGGGATGCTAGCCTGGAAAATAGGAGTAGTTTATACGCCTGTAGTCATGGTTCAATCACCAACATAAAAAATTATTACACTTAAGACAAAACCCTATAGTAATTGGTTGACTTAAATGGAATTATATTTGAGGATATAACGCAAACTGCTTTTATCCATGAAAAACTCTCATTCCTGTGGTAAAAAAACAACACCAACTCGTCTCAAATTGATTCAGGAATGAAAAGTTTGGCAGGGGGTGGAGAGTTTACCTTGAGGATCTTGGTCTGTTCTTTGAAGTCCTCATCCTCATCCGACTCAGCATCAGGAAGGTGGTAAATCTTGATGCCATGCTCATCAATCTCATCCAGAACCTTACAAAGAAGACCAGGACAAAACACGGAAAATTAACATCTTTTATTATCCGTTATGTCCTTTACATACTGTTAATGACAAACTATTTCTATTTTAAAATCAGGACTTTATGCATAAAAATACTGACCAAAAACACTTGACTATTCCGCCTTGACACTTCGTGTCTCACTGTGGTTTATCTACCTTTTGGTTTTAGATATTTAAACTATAGCCCTGTTTCAATATAGTATATATGTATATTTGAATGCGCTGGGAGGGTAAAGCAGTGACCATGAGCATATGATACTTCTGATTGTTTCAAGAACGGGAAAAGATCCTGAACAATGGGCGACTGTTGTCCTTACCCTGCGCTTGAGCCTCTCCCTCTCTCTGAGGGTGAGTGTGTCTGCCTTAGCGATGACAGGAACAACATTGACCTTATTGTGAATGGCCTTCATAAACTGAACATCCAGAGGTTTCAGCCTGGTGGGACAGGAAACAGACAGAACCAGGGTCAAAGAGAGACGGGAAGATTCAAGCAAATATTTATTAAAAGCAAAGAGTGAAGCAGTATAAAAAAAATATGGTTAGTTAAATAGAAAAGAACTTCTCTGCAACTTTTACAAACTGAAAATGATGTATATTAGTGTGCTTTGCAGGACTCACCCATGGCCAAGCGGGGAAATAAAATAGAAGCAGCAGTGAACTCTATTGTCAACAATGTGTCTACGATTTAGACCACTCTCGTCATGGAGGTACCGCTCAAACTGGTCATCAATGTAGCTGATAATGGTGCTGAAACTGAATGAGAGAAATGTACGTCACATCTAACACTACAGTGTGTATGTATATGTATATATATATATATATATATATATATATATATATATATATATATATATATATATATATATATATATATATCTCACAGTATTGTACAAGGACTCATCCATGCTGGTACGCCATTACATACTAATATCAAAAGCCCAGATTCTCCTTACAAAGTCAAATATTTGTGGGGGGAAAAACATATATTTTGAATTGTCCAAGGTTAGCGCCTAATCACTGTTCAAGATCAGAGGACTGACACTGGGTAGTTTAAACTTAAAAATACCTAATTTCCTCTTCTGCATAGGACCTCAAAATATTTTATACCAGTCTTGGCTGTTGATGGCGTCTCCATATCCTGGTGTGTCTACCACAGTGAGACGGAGCTTCACTCCTCGCTCTTCAATTTCTACCGTCGACGCCTCGATCTGAACAGTCCTTTCTATCTTTTCTGTTAGAAGATCAGAAAGTGCAAAATCTCTAACAACATGCAATGACAAAGCCAGTCAATTATGTTTGAAACATGCAGATTTGTCGAAGTGGTTTAAAACAAGGATCCTGAAGTGCATGTGTGTTTTACCTGCTGCTCCAGGGATGACTCTCTCAGGGTAAAGGTCAGTGAGGAACAGGCTGTTGATCAGGGTGGATTTTCCAAGTCCAGATTCACCTTTTGACAATAGACGAAAATGAAACATCATCTTAACCCTTGTGTTGTCTTGGGGTCAAAATGACCCATCAACACACATACATATACACTCGTACACGGGTCATTTTGACCCCAAGACAACACGAGGGATAATCAACACTAGAATGACAAGCAAAGTCGACTCTTTTTCCTGAAGAAGCTTCGATCCTTCAATGTGTGCAGCAAAATGCTGGAGATGTTCTACCAGTCGGTTGTGGCCAGCGCCCTGTACTTCGCAATTGTCTGCTGGGGGAGCAGCATTGGAGTCGGTGACACCAACAGACTTAACAAGCTAGTTAAGAAGGCCGGCTCCATCATCGGCTGCAAGCAGGAGTTTCTGGAGGCAGGTGGTGGAGAGAAGGACGTTGAAGAAACTTTTGTCCATATTGGACAACCTGGACCACCCTCTCTACCACCTACTGCAGGGTCAGAGGAGCACTTTCTCTAAGAGATTCCTCACGCTACGCTGCAATAAGGACCGTTACAGGAGAACATTCCTGCCGACAGCTATACGGCTTTACAACAAGTCACCGCTTGCTAGTTCCTCTGTGGATTAAATCATCACTGTACCATACATACTTGCATTTTGCACTATCTACTGTTTATCTAATTTACTTAATTTTAATACACTCTGCGGCTGTAAATATAAATATATTCTCCAGTTAGTTGTATTTTATTGTGTATATTTAAATATATATATGGCTTTATTTTAATTTGTATATATATATATCTTCCATCCCTGTTGCTTCTTTATATATTGATCTTTTATCTTGTGTGTTTGTATCTTCAATTGTAAGGCGCTACTGATGACGACAAAAAAATTTCCCCTTGGGGATTAATAAAGTATATATTCATTCATTCATAATATATTGCAATTGCTTAAAAATGACGAAAGCACCGCCAGGTTCTTGTTGGTGCAAACCTCTTCTAGTACAGGGTTCAGTTTCAATGAATAGAACAAAGGAGATCCTCACTCTACTGCAGGAAACAAGACATCTGCTTGTGACGCACAGTAGGCCAAGCACCACACGGAAATGCATGATACAAAATCTGATTTATAGCAATAATCTTTCCTAGAACAGTGTCAGGTGGCTTATTAAGCTTTCTTAGTGTTTTGGAAAGTGTAAGTGTTCACTTCATAATCAGTCAGCAGTATTCAAGTGCTACAAATCAAGGAATCTACTGGACAGTTTCACTTTTACAAATATTAAACAAGAACTAAACCCGGATATTCTCTTTTAGCTCAACTCAATCTTTAAACGAGAATCTGCACTTAAGTGAAGAAACTGTAAACTGAAGACTTTCAAACTGACTAAAATGAATGTCTCTGCTGATGTGGTCTGATTTAGGACTGCAACAACGAATCGATAAAAGGCGATTATCAAAAGTGTTGGCAACGAATTTCATTATCGATTTGTTATGTCGCGCGATTATTACGGCAGTCAAAAAGTCGCAATAAAAGAGAAGAGCAGAGCAACTGGCCGCCAGCGTGTCTGAGATTGGAGTGAGACACCGAGAAACGTTGAGGTCGTGATCTTAGCAAAAATAGAACATCTTGGATGTGACGTGTCGAGTCTTGGCCAATCAGCGTTAAGATGTCTACATCGGCTTCATTTCCCTCAAACTTGTTTTTAATGGAAGCTAGTCAGCTTGCTATCACGTTAGCTAATGTGTTTTGGTTGTGTATTGTTGTTAAAGTTACTTTATATTTCGTTACAGTTAAGTCTTGCTTGTAAAAAAACCTAACGTGATGAAACATGCCGTAAACCCCCGGTCTGGTTCACGCAGTCACTCGTTAACGTTAAACCGGCACACCGGCGGATCTGGCTGCAAATTGTTTTTTTACTTAAAAGTAGAATGAATCAAATCACGTAGTTTGGCTTAGCCAACAACGTCATTTCGTGGTCGTAAGAGATCCAGAATGAAATAGTTTAAGGAAGAGGACGCTCTATATGCAGCGCAGCTTGATGCAGAGCTGAGCTGAGGTGGAGCTGGGCCTGAAGGTTTCGGTCAGAAGAGACATGAGAGGAGCAGTACAGCTTCCCACTGTCCCAGTGTTTCATACATATTGATAAAGCAGGGCATGCTAAAGCAGCCTCTGCTCCAAGGAGACCAATTACAGTAAAAAGGGCTCACATCTGGCAGATGTAAAGCATACATGTGTATGTTTTTAGTGTTAGTCCATTTTAATTTTATTTTTTTTAATTAACAGCTCAGGAATGTTCAAGGAGCAACCCGTTTGTGCTTTCTGAAGATGTTTTGCACTGTCAGTTCTGTTTTTGAATAAAGGATTGGAAATGAATGCTTTTTTCTCCGATTCATCGAAAAAATAATCAACCGATTAATCGATTATTAAAATAATCGTTAGTTACAGCCCTAGTCTGATTATGAATGAACTATACAACATTAACAAACAAACTCTCAATTGGTTGCCTCTGAAACTGGCGCAATATACAAACAATAGGTGGGCTACAGTAAACACACCACAGTTAAACAGACAGACAATCACAGTTTGTGTGATAACGTTTAAAATAAAAGCTGATGTCTGAATCCAAGACAACGATTAAGCCTTGTACCAGACTAAAAATATCTTTACATGGATTTTGGCAGACCCACTGAGCGTTGTTTTAGTCTAGCAGTATGCCCTAATTTCTGTCTGGGAAACCCCTAAAACTACAGAAGCAGTTTAACTTAAAACAGCAGTGAATGAAACTTAAGAAACTATATGTAAGAAACAGGGCTTCCACCCTTCAAAAATCAACATGTAGATTTGTTTTACACTACAGCTTCAGGTGCATGTGGAAGAGGGGTGAAGTGGAAAAAGTACCAGTTTTTTTAGGGTAAGCCTAAAACGTGAAATTCATTTTCATACATAAATATGGTTTCCATCTGTGGATTAGAACTGCAGCATCTAAAAGTACTGTAAAACACTGATTTGTTAAAGAACCCGAGTCACACAAAAGGTTAAATATGCACTCAATGAGTATTCTTGCAGTAGAGGAAGCAGCAGGCCTTGTCCACTGTGTGAATCAGTCCCTCGGGGCCCCTCGAGGCTCATTCCTCCCTGCTTTATTTTAAAAGGAAAAGGATGAGCAGCATGAGCAGGAGCTTCTCCCCTCCCCCCTTACCAACAAGCAGGGAGGTTCACACAGTCAGTATTCACATCAAGAGTTTACACTGATGCTGACGCCAGCTGAGCAACTACACTGATGAGACATCTGCCATTTTCTACAGACCAAAGCATTCATGCACACTAAAATACACCTATAGTCAAAGACAAAACAACTTGCTTACTCTCAGCATTCAAACAAAATGAACTATGGAGATTAAAGAGTAGTAAAACGGTAAATAGAAAGGCCATTACAAAAACTTGAGCCAAAAAAGCAAAGCACATTCCTCAAATGTCCATGTTCACTATAGCTGACTAGCATTAAGCTTGTTTTCACTTAGATCAGGGGTCAGCAACCTTTTCTATCCAAAGAGCCATTTTTCCCTTTTTTCCTTAAAAAAAAAAAAAAAAAAAGTGTCTGGAGCCGCAAAAGCTATTTGATATCAAAGTTATATTATATGTACATTATGAAATTATAGAACAAGAATAAAGACAATTGTTGACATTGTATTGCTATTTTACCTGTTTATAACTATCAAACTCTTATGAAGAGGAGAAAAAAAAGTCATGTGTTGGCTACATTAAGGTCCATTAAATACACAACTACACAGACCTCGAGTCCTATCTATATATGTGGCTCATGTGGTAGAGTGTTCCTCCTGTAACCACAAGGTAGCAGGTTCAATACCTGTCATCCTCACGTGAGGTTTACATTTTAAACGCATATCTTTTGCTACGTTTACACTGAGCCTCCACACTACAAACTTTTAGAGCACCGCAAACGGAGGAGGACGGATCCGTTTTTACGAGCGGACGCCTCAGTGTCTCATGAGCTGACGCAGAACCAGCAGCAGGAGTGGAGTTGGAGACTTGATCCACTTCCTGAAAATATATCTACTTTGCTCAGTTTGCTGCAGCAGTTGATAAATCGCTCTTCCGCAGCTTGATACTTTTCATCAGATGCTGTGTGCTTGTTCTGGAACATTAAATGTTTTGTTGTTTGCTAACTCCTCGCCACATATCAAGCATACAGGTCAGCAGCATCGTTGGCAGTGAAAGCTAATTAATACGTCCACGCAGAATTAAACTACCTTTCTCTGTTGATAGTTTAGCGAGGGCGGAGCTCTGTGAATCACTAGTAGCACCTGCAGGGAAGCTGCTTGACAGCGACGTGACAGGATTTGATGCACATTTTAGTTAAAGAAATATTTAAACATTTATTTTTATTTTCAGTGACCAAATATCACCTCAAACGCCAAGATAAGAGGAGTTCCCTTTGAAAGATTTTCCACTGTGCAAAAAAAAGAAGAAGAAAAGCCGCAACAGCTGCAACAGACGGGCTAAAGAGCCGCATGCGGCTCCGGAGCCGCAGGTTGCCGACCCCTGACTTAGATAGACCATAATTTCCCAAGTTAAATAAAACCAGCATTTCATGATGACAAGAGGAATACAAAAAAATACTGACACACTCACCTACCACCATCAATGTAAACTCAAATCCTTTTTTTACTGATTTGCGATGAACCTGATTCGGCAGGTTGGCAAATCCAACATACCCTGGGGTCTCAGGGTTGGTGAACTGGCCTTGCTGTAGAAAAAAAAAAAAAAGTAGAGAAATAATCTTTTAAAATATTGTTTTTGTAATGTGACAGTAAAACATAAATTAAAAGAACATAGCTTTGCACATACTCACTACTTCAATTAAAACTATTTTTTGCTATCGATATAGCAACAACATGACAACCAATGATTTGTGCTAGAGTAAAAAGCACTGAGGCGTCTGTTCAGCTGACATCTGGGCTACGGTGAATGCTCAGTAGTATATTTGCTAAAGACCTTACAGCCCTTTCTTACACAGGTCATATTGATGAGAAGTAGGCCAGCTTTTAGCAATACTACACATTGACAATATCAAATAAAATACAAAAAAGGTACATGTTACTTATTTTGTGTGCTAATTTTTGGCCACACCAGATGTATGAACCCTCCCTTCCCCCTTTCAGCAAAGGTGATGACTGAAAAGCCTAATACGCAGTGTGCTGTTGTGGCTCTGCCTTTGGGCCTTTCAGCACACATAAAGCTACTACAGTGAGTCATGTTGAGCAGAACACTGAGCATATGGCTGAGTGGACCAGCATTCAGCAGATAATATTTGTGTTTTTAACAATAACGGTGCTTTATCTTATCAAATGGAATATCTGGTTTCTGTTCAGAGACTCACCTTCATTTTGTCGGCCTGAGACATATTTTCTCCTTGTTAAACCTGAGACAAAAGACAGACACATACTGAGAAACTTACATTTTGCGACAATCCTGGCCTATATGGATCTGTTCTGAAATGGAGGCAATTCATATCGGCTCATATGTACAGGCCTGACTGAGAAACAGGAAGTCTGTTTTTTGTGAGTGCTGTGTCTCACCACAAACAAAAAAAAAGGTGCTTTTCCTGCTCAAATAGCTGCATTACAGCTGCATCTCACTATAACACTATAGTGTAGGGATTGGACATTAAACCCATTATGATTATGCTATTATTCCCAACTGGTATCATATGTTTTACTGCCAGTTGTGTTATAGTTAGTTAAGGTGTGTTGTTACAACAGAAACACACCCACTGCGCTCAGACTGCTTGGATGAAAACGACTCCATCTCGATATGAGTCATTGTACATTTATACATTTTAAGCGGCTGATTAGACAAATGTATGTGTCCAAGCTAGTTTAAGCTAGTTTAAGAAGCGTTGCCAACTAATACGAACATTAGCTGTTAGTTAGCTACATTACTAACTCACGGTAGTTTTCTCACATATAACGTCAGCGAACGTAACCGTTACTGGAACAGGAATTACCCGATTGACGTTAATAAGCCAACATAACGGTAAAAAGTCAGTGGGTGTGAAATGTGCTTATGACATTTAAAAACAGTTGGATGGTTATTCTTATTCTTGTTAACGAGCCCAAATAAAAAGCTATTTACCGAGCTAACTAACTAGCTTCTCAGTAAAGTCTGAGCATCGCGTGAACTACTAACTAACGTTAGCCGAGTAGCTTCTGCAGGATGTGAACTTAAATAGCTCACGGTAGCGTCGTCGGTTTCACTGCGATACCGCCGTTAATACGGCGCAAAGGCAACCTGTGGGTGAACTGAAGAAACACCGAGTGTTACCTTACAGTCGGTCCGCAGAAAGCACAGCACAGATGGAGATACAAGAGAGACGAGCCGACGGTGAACAGCGGACTTGGCGGACACCTCGAATTCTTCAGATTCCGGTGCAGCGGCTTCCTTTAGCTCACAGACCACAATGCACCGCGGCGAGAGCGGCAGGGACAACGCTGCACTAGAAGAGTTTCCGCTGCTGGTGACACCGAAGGTCATATGTATCCTGTCAGCTTTCATACGCGCGTGAAAAACATTTACTTTTTTATCAAACACCGCGGCCGTGTCTGGGTGATATAAACACAAGAAGGAATATATCTAACGGTATTTGGCAGGGGGGAAGTGTTATTATTAATAACGCAGTCTATGATAAAGCCCAGCTGGGGCACATTTACCTTTATCTTTATCTGTGAACTCCTGGAAATATCGCCCTCATCTTTGATCTCACTTCAATATATGATTAACATATGATTATGATTAAAGATACAAACAATTCTCCATATTAAATACAATCAATTAATACATATACGATATTGTAATCCTTATTGCACTGAGAGGAATGGGAATGGGAACATCTCCATAGCCTGGTGTTTCACAAAAGATTGTGTGATAAAGAGTATAAGACTATTTTATCATCTGAAATCTATTTCGGATTTTTTTTCTTTTTGTGTATTCACTATATTTTATAGTGGTTGTATCATACCATTTTATTCTTATGGTATTTTCATGGACAATTAGTTTATCCTCACATACCCAAATGAGAGCTTGAGAGAAAGCAAGCAATTTACAGGCAGACTCAATATGTCAATAGCGTCTGCCTTTTTGCAGCTATTACCACTTTTAACCTAACCAAACAATGATAATGACATCTATTGGATTGGGAAGAAGGTATATCTATTGGCTTTTGTGTAAAACTATCTTAATTAGAGTGAAATGTCATCTAAAAATGTTTTACTTGCTGAGCCTTGGGCCTTAGTGACGTTCTTGCACGGACAAAATGGCTGAATCCCTATGTATGTCCAACTGTAGTCAAAGTAAGTTGTAAAATTGAAAATACGAACGAACATTATCACAACTTTCAGTACAGTTCATGTACATGGTTAGCAGGACAACACAGTTATTTGGAGTTATCACAAAAGGAAACTTTAATAAAAGGAACGAATGATGGCAGAATGCCATTTAGCTGCTTCTGTACCAGGCTCTTCCTGGTAGTGTGCATAGTTATACAATACATATTGCAGTATTGAATTAAAACAGAAATAGATTTAATTGAAAACAGGATTTCTTCAGCAGATTATAACTATAAATTATAAATGCAATTACGGAGGCAAATGTTAATCATAGAACATTTCCCATGACGAGTGGTATGGATGAAAGAGGGGGCCAGGGCTGACTGGGTTGAGTAATATTGACTGGCAAGAGTAATGTTTTTCACCACTTATTTTAAAATCTAAAAATAACAAATTAAATAAACAAAAAGTATAGGGCTAAATAGTCAAGATAATGCATTGGTGACTTGCCTAAAGTGTGTTTGCGCTAAGTTTAAGTAAGTGCAACTTTTTAAAGTGTTGACCGTTCTCTGATAATAATTTATACTCAAGGTAACTCTAAAGATGCCGGTTTCCTTAAGCTTAACGTTTGTAATGAAGCTATGTTGGCTTGTTCGCTAGTTATAACTGTTAACTAGCATTGGCCCTGTTTTGTAAAGCATTGTTCACCGTGATTTAGACATGAATGTGTGTGGCTCGTTGGTCTAGGGGTATGATTCTCGCTTTGGGTGCGAGAGGTCCCGGGTTCAAATCCCGGACGAGCCCGATGTTTTTCTTAAACTATAGTCTTTATCCTACAATAGGTAACAAGATTTATTGCACTTCTGTCTTGCACTCCTGTCGTACAAAAGTATGTCCTCATTGTACATATGAGGACGTATGTCGTCATTGCATTGTTGCAGAAGTAGACTCACGGTTGTGACAGCTCAAATGGACAAACTAGAGAGCATTATACTGATCTCTAGTGGACTTCTGCAACGCTACAATTAGGGCTTTCTGTTCATTGCTTTATTAATATGCACAATATCCTTTGTGTTATTTTCTGCTGGAGGTTCCTTTTCATCTACATCAAACAAATAATTTAGTCTCATAAAAATAAAATTTGAGCTCTTAGTACAGTGGCCCACTTTTTCATACAACAGATTGTGTAAATTAAGTATATACCCATAGACTGTATATATGGTTAATACAAGATGTTAGCAGATGAGATAAAGGAAAGTAATGCATGCACAGGAGCTCTGCGGGTCTGAGGCCTCTTTCAGTTCCTGTCTCTCCACATCACCTGTGAAAGGGGAAATTTATCTTCAGATTATCAAGAACTGAAAAACATGCTTACAACAGGCACATGCTCCAGGTCTAAATCATCAGCCTGTATTTATTATGTGCATGGTCTCACTCCAGTGGTGCAGGAGGAGCATCAGTCTTCTTAAAGATATGCTCACTTAATACTTTCTGTCTTCACCCATAGGGGCTTATCTGAGCTTGCTGTTGTGACAGCATCTCTGCTCCGCTCCTTTCAGTCTGGCTCAGGACAGTCACTGCTCTGCTTGACACAAGTCCAGGAGTTATCTCGGTAAATACCACTCTTTCCCTCCCTGTTACAGCTGCATATCATCGCCACAGGAGCTACACTATTTCCATTATTCCCATAAGCCTCTTAGTGGCACCATGCTCTGTCATTTGCAGTGTGGCTTCATAGCATTCAGTGTGTACGTTTATTTATATTTTCACCGCCTCTTCCTTTACCACCCTGTTATGGCAATAAATGTCATGATTTTTAAATAGATGCTGTAATACGATTCCTCAGAGAGAGGAAGCAATAGAAGAAAAAAACATGCTGACAAAAACTGGTGGCGTGAATGTGAATAGACGACATATTCAGATTTTATTTCATCATTACTATTTATTCAATTTGTCAGATTTACATGATCATTTTGGGGTAATGCAGTTCATTTAAAAATGACCCACTTCAGTTATGTAAAGAAAAGAAAAAAACACCTGTGTGTAAATGGACTGTTCCTATGGTTCAATAATAAATTGTAAGTGCTCAGCCTTTACATGAATTAAATGGACTTGCTTTTGGCTTACTGCACCTTAAAGGACTTAAAGAGATCTAATAAAAAGCCACAGATGGAACCGGTCCCTGTAACTCCCTGTCTTACAACATCACACAAAATAAAAGGAATCGTGTTAGCTTAGGATACCTCTCAAGCTAATTTCTAGTACGATACAGAAATAAAAGGAAACCAGTGACTGGGCAAATGTAAGAATATTAATAGAAAATGTAAATAATAGACTGCTTCAGAAAATACATATATTTGAATAAATATTCTAAACATGCAAGACCCTCCTGGTCCTTTAAGCATAAGAAGAAGAAAAAAAATAGCGGCAGAGAAGAGAAAAGGATTATTATCATATTATTGTTTTTAGTATGACTGTGTTCCCTCATCACCTTACAAAATGCTGTACAAAGTTTGCGTTATCATTAAATATATTATTAATGGTCAATAAAACATTTAACAGTGCATTGTAGATCAGTGTTAATGAAAATAATAATTGATTTTCAGGTTGTTAGCTCATGTTTAAATAAAACTCACTACAGAGGATTTGTTCTAAAAAGTATGTATTAATACCAAAATATATTACAGGCCAGGCCTGATTGTCTATCAATATAACTTGTCATTAAATAGTTACGTTGTTTAAAGGGAAAATCACGCAGAGAATGAACACTGTACACATTGATTCCTCACTTTAATTACTTTAATCCTAAAGTCATCCTTTTGATATGTGAATGTATTATCTGATTTTTCATATCAAATCCCTTTGTGTGATCAGGCCAAGAGCTGAGTTTCTCTGCTTTGTTTTTTATTGGCAGAGTTATGAACCTCAGGTGGCATCTTCAACTAGATAGTAATCCAAATGTCTACTTAAAATATCTCTGAGCTTGACTTCCGTGTCCCTCAGAACAAAGAGATATCACAGACTCGAAGTCAGATCACTTTAGTGTCAGACGGTTTAATAGTCGGCCACAGTTCAGTGCAGAATGCTGTTAGTTGTAATATGTAAAAACAACACAGTAATATGACCATGCAGATCACGTTCAAGTCAAATGTCATGACTTCAGAGATAACTATTTCAGTCTTCACATTTTTTTAAATACATTGGAGCTATAATCATAAAAAAAAAACTTATTTGCTGTTGGTTCAGTTTCCTCCTCCCTCCATCACCTCACCATCATCACCCCATAACCAGTCTTTTAAAGTAAGCAGCCGCCTGCTTAGCCGGCACCTTTCACTTTTCAAGCAGGACTTAATTTACTGCAGGACATTTTAAATCTCCTGCCTCTGTGGCTCTGAGTCGCTGACAAATGCCGGTTGCAAATGTATCTCATTGACTGCTGACTCGGTTGTATTACAAGCGGGCTGATAGGGGCTGCCACAGTAATGTGGCCTTCAGGTTTATCCTCAGATGTTGGAGGAAGTGTATTAATTTAGTTTAGATGGGGCCTTATGAAAAGTGTTCTGGCAGGCAGCAGATCTCCTTCCCTCTCTCTCTCTCAACCTCTCGGGTTTGAAGCTATCTGCCTCAGAGCCTAAGCATATTCCACCATCAATGTGTCAGTGGGAAAGCTATTAAAACCGCTTTACTTTCCTAAGTATCAGGAGAATAAGCACAAGATTTAGTGAAATCCCCCCAAGAGCACTGAAATCGTGGGGATTTTCCCCCTGAAATGTTTCTTAATGGGCTGCTCAGAAGTGTCAAAAACTCTTGTTAGACTTCAGGGTAGTTTTGGGATTTCAGCGCATTTACTTGAAGCTGAAATGACAAAATGTGAAGTATGAAAGCCACTGAACTATCCACATAATGAGACTCAAACCCATTGACCAGTTCACTCTGTGAAGGTTAAGTTTCCTTCTTTTCTAATCACTCCATTCAAATGAGAGATTTTCATGAAATTAAGGCGTGTATTGATAATGAGAACATGCTATTATAAATCATGAGGTTTACCATGTTGTGCAACAAAGGACTGGAACGTGATCTGGTGAATCAGGCTGGGTTTAGACCGGAAGGTGTATGACCTCGACCTTCATCTCATCAGGTCTGCCTTACTTCAATAATACAGTAAATAAATGATCATGTTTACAATGATATAGACCTGCAATTAACAATACTTTTAAGGTAAATTAATCGGTACATTATTTTTAAATTAACCAATTATTTGGTCTGTAAAATGTCAGAAAATGAATTAAAATGCTGTGGTTTAAAAACACTTTAAAATATAAAATGTATGTGTTCTGCAGTATCTTGGTCCACTGACCTTTCCCAGAGTCACCACTGTTGTGTGGGGTCTGTTTCCTAGTACCAGTATTGTAAATAAATCCATTCACTGTCAGGCAATGAGACTTAGCTGAAAGTACAATATTTAAATGCCTAACGCAATTTTCACAAGGGATGTCTTCTTGTTTTGTTATAGCGTTCAAATCTGAAATATATACCATTTACTATCAAATAGTACAAGAAAAGCAACAAATCCTTATAGTTGAGAAGATGGACAGGTAATATTTGGCAACTAAATTAATATGATTTCTCTTGATGGACAAATCATCCAGCTGTGTCAAAAATGTCCTGCAGAAACTTCTCCTTCTACGTTTACAACAGCAAGTGAAGAAGAGCCTTTTGTTCCGTTCTTTTTCAACAATGGAGTGGATGATATGCATATATAGTCTATCCAGAATATTATCTAATCTAATAGTGATATTGGAGATGCCATTAAACCCCTAAGTGAGATAATGCAGCACCATCTCTGAACAATACAGTTGTCACAACACCAGCCATTCATAGAAAGAAAGAAAATACATTTCACAAGATCCGGAGTCAGCTCTGGCAGTAATGTTTCAGGTAATCAATACAGTAAATTAGCAAGGAACATCAGCATTTTCTTCTACAGCATGAAGTTGACTTGTTCGATTCTTTTCTTGTCAGACGTTGGCACACTCCCCCGGTCAGAGCGCCCAGCCGGCCTCTCTGTGTCACCTTTCATTCCCTTTTCACCCCCAGGTCTTTCTGTACCTGTCAATTTCTTTCTACAGTGTGACTCCTTAATCCACCTGAGTGCATGGAGGACAGTTTTGACATAAGAAGAAAAGATAGACTCCTAAGGAGAGGACCAGTATCTTTAGAGCCTGAGGGATAACCGGATTACGACAGCCATTTTGTGCTGCTGGCAGTTTTTCTTATTACCCATTTTTTTTCTCCCCCTCATCTCTCCAGAGTTTAAATGCTGCCCTTTAGAAGTCACACCAAACACTGACGAGTACACAAAAACACATACTCTCTGTGTGTTGAAGCTTTGAGCAGAATTAACCTTCATCTTGACAGATGATAGTAACAGTTTGCCAGCCATAGATTTCTCCATACGGCCCTTTAGGTGCTCTCATGTTGTTGTCATCAGACATTTTTTCCTCTCACTGTCAAAAACGCTCTAAACATGGTTTCACTGTGATGGTAATCATTGCCTCTGTGTGACGGCGGGTGCCTCCTGTGTGTGAAGGCCTGAACCTACAGCACAGCTGATAACAGCCCAGCCATGAGGAGACAGATCAGCTGCCTGAACCCTGCTGCCAATCACTTTATCCCTCCAGCTCGTCTGCTCCGAGGAGACCCGGAGAATAACACTCCCTGAAGACGTCTTATCATCTCCACCGCTGATGCAGTGGGCACCACTGGATCTTTTATGTCCATTTACTTTGCCTTCGAAGAGGCCTGCGGTGCCTTTGATTGTGGGAGGTAAATTAAATAAAGGCCTCTTCCTTGCTGGTAGCCTGATAGTAAAGTTTATCGCCGTTACCAAAACCTAATCCCAGAGCTTCAACAAACCGCCACAGGTCCGTCTACGGGGAAACACATCATGCGTCTGTCATGGTAATAATCCTTTTTCCAGAAGCCATTTTAGGGGCCTGAAGCTTCTTCCTTGTAAAATGAGCTTCCTGGGTATATACTCCAATCCCTGTTTTTACCTATAAGCTCTTATATCTTGTGAGTAGCAGTGTACACATGCAGTATGCTGTATATGATTTATAGTTAAGTTATTGCTCAGGCTTTCCCCATCAATGTCATTTCAATAACAGACGAGATGGCCAAAGTGTATTTTGATCAGATAAGGTATAGTAATTCTGAAAACTGCGACAACCAATGAGTCACCCAGGGCCAGTGAATTATGGCTATGATTAATATTGATTTTGTAGAGGGGGGAGGGAGAGGTGAGCCGTTTGTACACAAATTGATATATAAGAAACCTGCATGGCATCATGGGAAAGAATTTAAATGAGAAAGTGAATGGTTGAATTAGTTTTGACGACAAGTTTGAACAAGTAATACAAATATTGGCAGTGATTTTGCAACAAAAGATGAAGGCAAGTAAGTGTCTCCACCCACTAACCGGTGGCCTAATTAATAATGGTAAATGCAGGGTCTTATGCAGGGTTATGTCCTCTGTAACTTGGCAGTTTTAGCAACTCTATTTTCTGCAATTAAACGTATAGATTTCAGCCTGATTCCACAACTTTTCAGTTCATTTTAACACCAAAATCCAGTATTTAATGCCCCAATAGTTATTCCTGGTAGATTGGTGAGAGATTTGAAACAGCATTTAGACTTTCACGTTGGAAAATAAACATTTCATTTTGTGGGTTTGTAATTTCCTTGGAAGTTTCCTGAAAAGAACTATGTAACCCAATACTAATTGGGAGACCGTTATTTTAGTTTAGTGATGTTTTTTTCCAGAGGTTTATTTTTTTTAAGGAATTGCTCCATTACAATAAAACGTACAGAAAATATAACTAGTTGGCCATTAAAAATCCAAGTAATGACAACATTTAGAGATTTTCTTTCTCGAAGGTGCAGTGTGTTTGGAAGCTGTGACCTTAGAATTTCTACAAATGTGTAGTGAGACTCCAGTAAACAGCAATTTCCTCCTAAATCTTCTCAAACAAACTTAATAATTGAGCCAATGAGCCACAAGGGTTATTATAGGGCAGTGAGGGGCAACAGTGCAAAACAACTTCCATATTTTACTCCCTTAGCCCTGACAAAATCTTATAATTCCTAGTTTTCTGCGTGTGTTGTGCAGCAGATTACTCTCTTCACTGGTTCCCTGCCTGCACTTGCCTCAGGAGACATTTGGAGAGACTAAACTGAGAGGGAGAAGGAGGGAGCCCCTCAGAGATGTTGTACAGTTACTTTTTGTGAGAGGATTAGTGTTCTCCTCTCACTCCCATTGGCTTGGCCCGCCGTGACAGTGGTGTGGTGATGAGTGTCTGGCATGCCCAACATCATCCATAACAAGCTTCCAACTTGGTCCTGTGTGACTCCTATTCTGGCGTTGCACTTCATGCATTTTACGTTTCCACTTTGTGCAAAAGCTTCGGTCAATTTGGAATTATTTTCTTACCATCGAGACAAAACAATTATTTCTTCCAACTTTACGCACGAGACGAGCATGCGCTTCTTGGAGAGGTGACTTAATTGAAAGTAAGACCGGTGCGTTTTATAAATTAATGTGTAAACGTCTGACATGGCAAAACCTTTAGATCACATCAAAAGACCCATGAATGCTTTCATGGTGTGGTCCAGAGGCCAGAGGAGGAAAATGGCCCAGGAAAACCCAAAGATGCACAACTCTGAAATCAGCAAGAGACTCGGCGCGGAATGGAAGCTGCTGCCCGACTCCGAGAAGCGTCCGTTCATCGACGAGGCCAAGAGGCTGCGGGCTCAGCACATGAAGGAGCACCCGGACTACAAGTACAGACCCCGGCGCAAACCCAAGAGTCTTCTGAAGAGGGACCGCTTTGTTTTCCCGCTGCCGTCTTTACTCGGGGACGCAGTGGAGCATTTTAAGGGATTTTCCATGGACTCCTTTCTCGTCCCCGGGGATAAAGCCAGAGCCTTCCTCGCTCCCGTCTCCTCCTCCTCTTCCTTCTCGCTGCTGGAGCCGGTGGCGCAGTTCAGCACAGGAGCTGTCCAGCGGATGGCGGATATGCCGCACGCTCTGGCTGCCGGCGCGCTGCCCTACAGCGCGCACACGTTTGGATACCAGACTGGAGGGATTGGGGGTCTGGCTTGTCACGCACAGCACACCCATACTCACCCGTCACCCTCCACCCCGGGATACGTGGTGCCGTGTAACTGTAGCGCCTGGTCTGCTGCCAATTTGCAGCCCCAGGTAGCCTATATTCTTTTCCCTGGAGGGATGACCAAGAGCGGCATGGACTCGTACACTTCAACCAGCTCCAGTGTGTGACAGACTGGATAATGCACAAAACCTCTCCTCAAAATTGCAAAAGCAAAATAAACTGGGCTACAATAATTTTTTCCTCCTACAAATATTACAGCAAAACTGGATGTTAGGCTTGTTTTTCTGCAGATATTAAATGTTTTTCAAAATGCCATACATTGCTGATTATCTAGCCAATTACTGAGCACCAAAACCACATCTGTCTCTATATTACACTCGTTGTTCCTTGTTAATGCAGAGTAAAGATTTGCAGGAGTAATGTAAAAAGGCTATTTTGTTTCTCTTTTGACAAAATAATCAATTCAAACCAGTTGAAAATGAAATGCACTAGGCTCACGTGTAACTTTTCAAAGTAATTGATCAAAATCAACAGGCAAACTGACGTCCATGTCCAAGTTACTGCCAGTCAGATAAACATAAAGCTGCTGAGGACATTAAAGGGCTGGAAGCCTGTCCCCCAGACCAGTAAATCTGTCTCATTATGTAGGCCTGTTTTTGCTTAGTTTGAAATGGAAATAATAAATCTTTTCATAAAACATTGTTTTGAAGTTTCAGTTTTTCTTTGGAGATTTTCACAAGAAATGTGTAAGTTATAATTTGACTGATATGACGCAAGAAACAGAAGTTCATCAAACTGACCAACATAACAAAATTAAAATCTCTAGTCCCATGATGTTTGGCGACTTTTGTATGAGTTTCGTTGTGTGTTTGTGAGGCTCGTGATAAGAGAAGAATAGAAACGTCTCTCCTCCCCAGTTGTTGACAGAGTGATAAGGTGATACGTTGAATCATGGAAATTGTATGAGGTACTGTTTGTTTCAAAATTAGTAAGAAGGAATGAGTCCTCACCCGGAAAGTGAAGTGAAAGATTGAAAGTGTTCTCGAGCAAAACAACAACCTTGTATAAATTCCAGCTGGACGCAGCTCTGAAACTAAGCTTGACCCCCGGCCTTCATGTGGAAGAGAAACAGCTTTTATCTCACAGCTGAGGCCTGATATGAGCTTTTACATTCGGTCCACGATAAAGTAATACGTTTTATTCAGTCATTAATTACAATACAACAAGTAAAGCCACCATCTAATATACAAAACAGAAAGACTGGAAAGGTATAGGTAGAAGAATAATGCGTATATATTCCTATCCTAAAGTCATCATCAAAAATCTCCATTTGTCAAGCGTTTGTCTCACTTCCTCTCTAGTCTGTTGTATCAGATCTGATGGGGACTCAGTCTGCCTCATCTCTGTACGTTTGCGTGTTGGTCTTTCTGCATCATGTTGTTAGTGTGTGAGGGTGTCGGCGTAGCAAAGGGCTGCTTCCTTCACTTGCTGACCAACAGTTGGCGGTTTACCTAAAGCCCCATGGAGTCAGTGAATCAGTTTCCCGTATTTACATTCAAACAGTAGGTTCTCACTTAGGTGCCAGGTGCGCCTATCACCAGTGTGTCCACACCTCTCAGCACAAGGTGGCCCAACCCATGCTGCTGTATCACCCACTGGGTGAAACCCAACTGCCTCCACCCAACGCCACCATCACTACAAAGCATCCCTTTGCCCGTTCTCATTCTCTGCCCACACCTGCTCACCTTTGCTTAAACTCATTTACATATGCAGCCACACTTCAAGTATTTCTCTATTTAAACTGGGCACAAACCATCCTGCGCGCACACACACACACACACACTGTGCCTCCCTTATATTTCCTAACTTCTGAAGGAGGAAACAACGATGGCGCCTTCAGTTCTGCAAAATGGTGGATTCATTTTGGGCTTGGTTGGTGCAGCCGCCCTCATCGCAGCAACTGCCATGAACAAATGGAGCGTCAAGGACAGGCAGGGAGATGTGGTGACATCTGTTTACACCTACAAGGGTCTGTGGCGGGACTGTGAGACCGCTTCCTCAGGATTCACCGAGTGTCGCCCGCTCTACGGCCTCCTGGGGTTCTCAGGTATGACAAGACTCTTATATTTTAGTGTGCAAAGAGTCCACAGTGACTGAAATCATTGAACTACATCCAAACAAGTTTTAGGTCATTGCTGTTCAAATAATTAAACACAAACCGCTTCTCAAATAAGTCCCGTTCATTGTCACTGAGGAAATAAAATATGTTTGGGCTCTCCCATTTCTCTTAAAAGACATAATGAGCTTTCTCTGGTTACAGGATCAATGATACAGTAAGTAAGGAAGTTGTGACTAAACAGTCCAGTATCATAATTATGAGGAAGTTCTCTCATCACTTCTCAAGAGCCAAGAAAAACCTAAATAGTTCTTCTCAAATTACAAAGCAGGAGGTTAGTCGAGTCTCATTCAGTTGCACGGGCATCATGTGCAAGCAACATTGAAGGCCACGTTTTTCTCGCTCTGTGTCTCTTTAATGCCACGTATTTGTAGAATATTATGTAAAACTAAAAGGATGATTGTTTGTTTTGAAACCTGCCAGGACAATTTTAACTCTAAAAATGAGGTACAAGAATACTTTGCATGATTGTTGAGTTTAAAAATGTCGCTCAAATACACCAAATCACTCCGGTGAAGTTATCTCACAATTAAATATTCACAGAGAGAAGATATACATATATTGTTAAATTTAAAGCCAATTTAAAGGGAAATTAGGGATTGAATGGTTTAATAAAATAGATTTAAACACTTTGATTTGATGCAAAAAATAAATCTCTGAGGACTTTTTCTCGCTATGGTGCTGAAAGAACCAGTCAGATAATTTCATCTTTCTAACTATTTAGTGTCAATTATATTATTATTTAAACAGATAATATTTCTAAATATGTTTTCCTCTGAGTTTCGGTCGTCCTTATAGTCTTGTTGCGGCATCGAGCCCACTGCTATCAGTATTTGCATTAGCACCAGTTCATTCTGGTCACTGAGACTTAGTCAACACAGTTATCAGAAACAGAACAAACACAGAGCAAAGGGCAGGTTCCTACCGCACACCTACTGAAGGAGAATACCAGTCACATTCTCAGATCAAACACATATGTTCACATCGTCGGCTTCATTAGATTATGAGGATGGAAGTGTTGCAATATGAGGTCAAAATGGAAATAAATCTCATTGTCAGACACATGATTTATGTCTCATGTGATGCAGATTATTATGCAACGTAGAGCATCCTGGTAGAGTAAGATACAATGAACAGAAATATCCGGCTCAATATAACATGTCTTTGTGCTTTCTGACCACTAGGTGCTTTCCAGGCTGTGCGAGCCCTGATGATCGTAGGTGTGGTGCTGGGTATCCTCGGAGCGGTGATATCAGTTTTCTCCCTGACCTGTCTCACAATGAACAGCATGGCAGACACCACCAAGGCAAAGATGAGCCTTACCGCTGGCATCATGTTCATCATCGCTGGTATGGTTACAAATAACCAAAATATGAAAAACATGAGACATTTTTCCCCTTTCTTGACATCTTATTGTTAAGCAGTTGCATTTCTTAACAGTTTTTCTATAGAAGTAAATCGATCACAGAGTTCTTGTCTATGTCACTCTATACACTTTTCTCAGGTTTGTGTGGCATAGCAGGAGCTTCGATCTACGCCAATCAGATTGTGGCCACTTTCAGGATGTCCACCAACCAAAACTATGGAGGAGGATACGGAAACAACATGGAAGGAGGGATGGGAGACATGGGAGGCATGGGAGGAGGAATGCCCAGGTAGGACAAAGATACTTCTTTTGCTTGTTTTTTCATATTCTCCATATTATTTGCATGCTGGACTTAAATGATGTTGTCTCTGTCTTTGTAGATACACGTTTGGCCCGGCACTGTTTGTAGCCTGGATAGGAGGGGGCATTCTGCTTATTGGTGGCATCCTGAAGTCAGTGGCTTTCAAGGAGATGGTGAAAGATGAAAAATCTCAGTGAGTCCCATAAAGAGTTATAGTTGCTCTTCTGCTGGATGTTATGCTATTTTTACTTGTATTAATCTCCAACAATGGTTGCCTCTTGCTTTTCAGTTACCCAGGGGTTGCATACAAACCTCAGCCCCGCACCAAAACCGATCACCAATCAGAGGGCAGCAAGAAAGACCAGAATTATGTGTAACTTCACACAGCTGCGTTGACAATTTGTGTTTGCTGTTCACATGCAGCATGCTTTGAGGGACGTTTTTCTTCTTTGATTGCCTCATATACACATTAAATACGTCTTTACTATCTGATAATGGGAGTTAATGTCTCACATTGTATCAGCAGTTCAACAGGTGTAAGAAGAAAGGAGTTCTGGCAAAATATGTAGTTTTCACATGCACATCTCCATGGTTACTAGATATTTATAAACCTTATGTGTAATTGAACCTTTTTTTTTACTTGAGTTTTATTAAATCATTACATTTGTATGTTAATAAAACACTGATTTGTGAAATACATGGTCTGAATTATTCAAATACTATAATTGGTAAATGCTGTCTATGGACTTAAGAGAAGCAAAGGCACTCTCAAGGAAGATTCATTCATATATAAGCACTTTAGTTTAAACTTTACGCACAGCTACTGTATCTGCAGCCAAATTACAGGATCTGCTGTGTTAACCTGTCAACAGCACTCATCCTTGGAAAGCTGTGTGAAGTAAAATCAGGAGCTGCACGGCCCTTTCTGCTCTCTCTCGATCCAGACTGTTTTATGAAAAAGTAACAGGAGAGGACAGAGATGTTAACACAAGGCCACAATACAGTCTACAGACTATTCCTGTAATCTTTTCAGCACCTTTATGCGGCGTCGCCTTGTACTGGAAAAGACGTTCATTGGCGGCGCGCCCTTTTAGAGAATACCAAATAAGGAAATATAGGGCCAACTCTACTGTCCAAAGATCACTATTTATGTCAGGAAATCATAAAATGGGTGAGCCTACATTATTTGAAAAGGGAAAGCTTTTTACCCACAAATATTATGTGAAATGTGTTCTGGATATATACTTTAGTGCTAGTTGTTGCAATGCATTTAGCTATTTCTTACTAGGCGTGTTTTGTAACTCGTTTAGTATACCAGGATGTCCACTTGTCCCGGCAATGAGCTGAAGCGCTGTTTAGACCACAAGATGTCAGCAAATCCATGTCAGTGGTTTTAAATGAGGCGAGATCATCTGCACCAGAGTCACAAAGATGATTGTGTTTCATGCACTTCTATTTTTCATTCAACAAAATTGTTAATGACAGAGAAACCATCAGAGGCTTTGTTTATTGTTGCATATTTACTGTCAACTCACTTGCTCAAAACAAGCATCCAAAATAAATCCAGTTTCTCTTCAAAGCAGAAGATGCCAAAAAACACAAAAATTACATCAGACCTCACATGCCAATACTGGTTTACTGTGAGGTCTTCACTAACGTGTGCTTCAGCAAAGACACCTGCATCAGGAGAGCAACTAGGATTCATTCTTACCACAAATCCAACCAGTCACAATGTTGAGCATTATAAAAAAAAATGATCATACAAGAATATCAGACTGAGAAAAGGGGAACTTAAACTCCCACAGGTAGACAACGAAACAGTTCATGATGTGCATTATTATTGTTTTTCAAACCTAATGGACCCACTTTGAGCAAGGATTACTCTGTGATGTTATTCATTATTTCGAGGTTGCTGCCCATCGGGGCTCTGTGATGATGTCTTTCACACCCATAAGTTATTTGGTAAAATCCATACAAGAAATTGAGGATTTTCACATACAAAAACAGTCGTATAGTGATTTAACAACCATTTTTCAAGGCCGAGTTGTGTACAAATTGGTAAATAACATAACGGTTTGGTTCACCCAAATGATATTCAGTAGCCCGTAGTAGTCTGTATTCATGCAGATAGTTTTGATTCGTTATCGTTTTAAAGTCTCTTGAGATGTCAGCCACAGCCTAAATACAATGAAGCTAATATTATTTATGTTTGTGGGGATCGATTTTCATTGGGACCATTTCTTCAGCATTTCAGATAAAACCATTGACAGTGAATTAGGTGGATTTTTTGACAGCAACACAGGTTCTATAAAGACAAGTTGTTTAGAATGTAATTTTTCAGTGTTGCAAGCACCACAAACAAAACTCCATTTAGCTAAAGGTTGGACGCAGATATCTCAGGCACAAAAATACAAACAAAAATATCTGCATGGCTACATACAACTAGTGGTATTGTAATTTGGGTGAGACGACCCTTTAACTAAAGACTAAAAACAAAAAAAACACATGTGTCTATATCCGGTCCAATTTCTCACTCAAGAACTCCTCCACGCTGTCTGTGTTCCACTTGAGGATGCTGAGTTCTTCAGCGATGTTCCCGTTATCGTCCAAAAGCTTTAGTACAGGATCAGAGCCTCTCACGTACTGCAGTGTGGGAGGGGGTGAGTGGCAAAGAGAGAAAAACAGGAGGCGTGTTAGGAAGGCAGGTTTGCCCTCAATACTAATGAAACACATTCAATGTTTGTGAGTCATCCTAATTAACATAATCAGATTTTTACTTTGAAATTGCATCCGTTAGTTTTCCCCCACAATGAAGCTTAATGTGTGCGTAATTATGAGATAATATCAACCTGCTGCTACACAATTCGTCATCCTTACCTTGATCTGAAGACCCTTAAACATCTTCGGCTTGTCACTCCTGACAAAAGCTGAGGAGATAAAAATACCAGTGAGGCAAATGTCAGGCAATGAATCAGTCAATTAGCCTTTCCATTTCACTACTGAGGTCTGTAATTAGTGACAACTGTAAAACCTCCTGGGAATGCGGCGTTAACAGTGGCAGGGACAGTTGAGAACACAGGATGGCTACAGCTGAAGTAAACAAACAGCAGCCATATGGCACACACCGAGCTCCCATACTGAGGTGAGCTGCAGTAACTCCATCAATGTAACCCGACGCCAAATGAACCAAATGTTACACCGAGCAGAGATGGGAGGTCTGCTCCAAAGAGGATTCTAAAAACAACAACTTCAAAAGCTTGTTTGAAAATTGGCCCTCGGGCATTTTAGACCACCTACTGCAAAAAAGTGATTTGAAGAGGACGTGTTCCACACGCACATCCCCATTGATCAAGACAGAATCACACAAAGCCCACACCTAACCCGGGAGGGAAGAGCTGCTACTGTTAAAAACAAGGTAATAAATGTCAGAGTATAATCATGTCCCGACAGACAACTCACCTTGGACTTGGGGGAACCTCCCCAATTTTCATCCACACACCTCGAGGATGGCCCCAGCATAGAGCTGTGTAAAGAGAGACACAATGTCAGGTAGTCCATGAGGAGTTTCCCCCCCACACATCAATGCCCGCACACCGAGACCGAGCAGGGCTGTCGCTCTGCTGGTGGTTGGATGTCTGGCCTGAAGGAGTAATTCGATTCGGGCACACTGATTCATAAACGTGTCCAGAGGACTCCATGGGGGTCATTAAACTGTGAGGCTGTGCATATGGAGGAGGGCTGATGGATTGCCGTTTGTGCAGGGCTCACTTGTAATCAAACCTCCAGCACCAATACAATAAGTTAGAGGAAATTGGAGTGTCACAGCAGTATTTCAAGACCATGCTCTGTTTGCCGTTTAAGGGAGGAGAGTGGTAAATGGCCTGGTTGGCTGGTTCACGCGGCAAATTAAATTACACATGCAAAGCTAAGATCCTCTCCTGTTCCTCCCTTTCTCAGTCTTTCTGTAAACAATCCAGCAGTACTGACATTCAATTTCCGTGCCTTTCATTTTACCACACATTGCAGATCAGAGACAACTCACGACCCCGTTGAGAGAAGGAAACTACAAAACAAATGATAGGTCGCTCCAACTGGACGCCTCGGAGCAGTTAACATTTCAAAATGCTCTAAATTAGCTCGTCACCTATTCTACCAGTGACTTCGAATGCATAAGCAAGCAAAAAAGGAATACATTTTCAGTATCTCAAGCCATGTATTTTCTTTATCTTACTTCTACAAACAAACTTGCAGGCAAAGAGAAACTATGTTGACTACAGCCTAAATAATTAAAAACATGGTGATATTTAAAAATGATGATGTATTGTCAATAAAATAATTTACTCAACAGATATGAATACAGGTTAATAGGGACAGAAATATATTAACAATAGTTTTTGGCCAATATGAGATATCCAAAACCGCAATGCCAATATATTTTCTCTTCCTTAATTGGGGATTATTCTGCATCATTCATCCCTTGTTCTTGAAAAGGACTACATAATTATTATTTAAAGCAAGCAAGAATGAAAAAGGATAAGGTTGTCAATATTATATATTTTGTTATTGTCATCTTGAAAACCCCATAACTAACATTTCCTGTGGGCGGCCCACTGAAGACATGAATCTTTAGAAATGGAACTCTATATTTGTCGCCTGTTTTTAAACAAGGCTAAATAATTTACTAATACAGCGGGGTACTACAGCTTTCAGCAAACGTTGCTCAAACAGAAGGAAATAGTGCATTTGTTGGCGACTATTTTCAGCCGCAGAGCTATTGTGCTGGGCTACACAGACGTATGGTCTGTGTAGCCCAGCACAATAGCTCTGTGAGAGGGATCATCAGCTCATTGTTGGTTTTGATCTTTCCATGGGATTTATTAAGTAGAAAAATACAACATATCGCCAAATGTATCCTCTATTGCTTAAAAGGCCTGAAATATAGGCTTCTCATGCTTTGTCATTAACTGTACTGACCATCTCAGGAAGGCTTTCCTTCCCTACAGAGAGACACTGTAGTGGTTAGGTTTTTGAGAGGATGCACCTACCAAGTTTTGTTTGCGGTGCTGAATCGAAGTTCATCAGGTTCCAATGTTGAATATCCAAAAAGGTGTAAGGGTGGCACTCGCACACAGATCAAAGTTGACTAATTTCCATTTCACCAATGTATTCTGGCCATACAAACATACAGGTCATATGTTTTGGCCTGGTGGCTTTCATCAGAGCATCATCAATGATGGAACATACTGTACTGTGGTAACCAGGGGAGCTGAGGTGCAGCTATGTGTGTGGGGTGCTCTGCAGATAAGATGGTTGAAAATGAGTAACCGAAATGCCATCCATGCCCACTGAATCATACTAATTGACAAGGCTGTGCAATAAGCCGTTTCTCAGAGGGTTTAATGGCACGGCACTGATGTCAACTCCGAGACTTGAAGTATTCTAAAGGCAGATAATTGTTGCCGTCTCAGGAGAAAATATGCCTAGTGACAGTCGTTTCTACTGGTACCTGCAGCGTGCAGCTGGAGACAGACGATTGCTCCACTATGTGACATTTCACTCAAATCTTGAGGAGGAAGAGGAATAATCTTTCCTCTTTGTGTGTCTGAAACGGAGTAATCATCAAGAGGTGTAATGAGGTGTGTACTACATTTCGCCACGGTGCAGTTGCTAGGATACCACACACGCTCTGGGGACTTAGCCTAATCAAAGAAAAGTTACATTGTTTTTCCACAATCTCTTGACTCAGTGTTTATCCATCAGAGCCAAGCAAGGAGTCCTTTTGAATTTGTTGTAATCACCGAAGTTATGAGAGCACAGTTACACCTCACTGGTTACAGAGAGGTTGGTACTGCAAAACTTGATATTTCTACCCCATGGGGAGTGTCTAGGGTTAGGAAACTCAACTCTGAACATCAGAGAGACAGGTTGAGGCAGAAAGATACTGACAGAGTTTGTGTGTGGCAGCTCAGATCTGATGCACAGCTGCGAACAGTGTAAACAGACCCAGTGACAGAGGGGCTCAAACTTGGTTGTTTAGTAGCAGCTCAAATGCTGGAGGTTGTGATCCTGTCAATAAATGGGACACATTCTGATGCGGCGGTCTTTTGAGTGCTTCTACTATCCACTGAGGAGCCTGTTGTCTGTGAAGCTCAGAAAACTAGAGACAGCATGCAGATCAGCTCAAGACCGCACAATTCATAAACTTATATGTTGTGCATCATCATCGTGTCTTTCATGTGATCATTTTACTGCAGGCACATTTGTTGACTTTGCGTCTGGTTACAGTTCATCCATTGTCACCGAATCTCCATTTATTAAGTCTTTGTAACACACTCCTCTTCACTGAGAGTGAATCTAGACTTAATCTAGATTACTTTATGTTTGCCTATCCCTCTGGAGCTCTTGTTGTTCCCTTTACCTTGCGCGCTTCCATCTGGACCTCCTGCTGGCAGCAATGCCGGCAGTCAGGCTGTAGCTTGTTGAGGCTGAACTCCCCGAGCAGGTCACAGGAGCTGCACAGCAGGTTGCTGGAGAAGCCCAGTTCCCTGCATGCCTCAGACGACAGATCGGCACCATACGCCGACAGCTGGAGAGAAGAAGGAGAAGATAAGAGTCACACAGAGAGGATACCTAACATGACCAGCTTTTTATATATATATATATATATATATATATATATCTTACTTCAAGTACAGATGTGTGAGGATAAAAAAAAAAAAAGTAATGTTACTGATGAAACAACCAAAATTGAGATTGTGGATATTTGTTTGCTTTAGAGGCGCAATACAATGAAACAAACAGATGAGAACTATGTGATGTTACTTGTACTTCATATGTGCTGGAACCCTGTCACGTTGTTCATTCTACACATGACATATATTGCTTCTGTCTATCCGGGGAGAGGAGTCCTCCTCTGTTGCTCTCCTGAAGGTTTCTTCCATGTGCAAGTTTTTTCTCTCTGTTTTTTTGGGAGAGTTTTTCCTGATCCGATGTGAGGCCTTGGGACCGGGATGTCGTATGTCTACAGATTCCAAAGCCCTCAGAGGAACATTTTTTATTTGTGATTTTTTTTTTTGTGATACAAAATAAACTGAATTGAAAAAAAAAAAAAAGTATATAGTGCTGTAAATTAACTAAATTACAATGACAAGTGCAGTATACTGTTGAAGCAATATATAAATACTAAGTACTTATCAGCCTATGAGAAAGTCATATATTAATTAATTTTTTGATATGGAAAGAACATTTAAATCAGCAAATGTTTAGCATTTTCACGTGATGAGGAATGTGGGTAAACAGGCTAAATAACAGGATATTTCAGTCACTCGCTGCTGCTAAAGAACAAAGGTAAAACCGTCTTTAGCATCCTGTATTATGTACTTTTTCCTTTTCCGGACGGTTGCCCTATAACGTTAGCTGGGATGATAACAAAATATGTTGACCAGTTAGTTGCAGGCGTTTAGGACTCATTTACTGAGTAGGGAGCTGCTTTTGACGAAGATAAGTAATTTATAACCCCGGAAGTCTTGGTTTACTATTGTTTTTTCTTCTTCGTTAAAACATCGGGTTCGACAAACCAATCGGTGTATAACTATTATATATCAGTTAGCTGACAAATAAACACTGAGGAGTCTTCACGTCGACATCAGGACTCTTGAGGATAAGCCACGTCATTTTGAAGCTCCGGGCTCAGCAGGAAGCTGCTCACAAACCTGCACATAACGTCAGACAACTGACAGACGACCGCTATGCCAACTACAAAACACAACTGAAAGCGGCGACAACTGTTCATTTTCATTATAAATATACTCACCGTTTGTAAAAGCGAGAGAAGCCAAAGGAGATACACCTCTCCCGACATTTTGGAGCCTGCTTTGTTAGCATAAACTATTCTGAGGACCCCTTTAGGGGAAGGGCTGCCCCGTCGCGCCTGGACGTTAAACAATTAACAACGGATCATTTATTTTTCACAATTCCGACCGTTGCTGCCATAACATAGTTTATATAATTTATATTCACATTTTAATAAATATTTTAGTGATTCAGAATAATGTAATTTAATTGAATGTTTCTTGAATTTCGGCATATTCCAAAGGCGACTCTAAATTTCTTCTTCGCCTCTGTTTTTTTCTATCAGGGCTCAAACACAACAGCGACACCTGCTGTCCGAGTTCAGGTCAGTTTTGGAAGATTATCCAATCCGGTTTGAACAGACGGAGATAGTCAACGAATAGAAACCGTCAGCTGTGTGGTGGACTGTTACATACATCCAATGGCCTGAGTGGTAGTAATAGTATGTCCGTGGCTCGGTGGTGGACACACAAACTGGATGGGACAGGGCAGCGCTACATGGGGACGAGAGCGACAGCAGCTGGTACCAACCGTAGAGACTCTGGATACATCTCTTTACGGCGCTCCTCTATTGGGGATTCACTTGATGAATTAACAAAGCCGAGGATGAACACATCGCCTTTGAGGTAACCAGGGGATTTGAACACTGCGAGATATCCACACAAACGCACAGAGGGAGAGAGGGCCATGCTCAGACTCTCAGCCGCTTTGTAATCACCGTCGTCGCTGTGTGTGTATGTGTGTGTGTGTGTTTTCAGTGTCTCCTTCTCTGAGCATGGACTGACCAAATAACTCTCTGGATGATTTGATGGGGCTGCTCAGAGTCATGATGCCGCCCAAGTTGCAGCTTTTGGCGCTGCTGGCGTTCGCAGTGGCCATGTTCTTCCTGGAGAACCAGATCCAGAAGCTGGAGGAGTCCAAGGGGAAGCTTGGTAAGTTGAAGGGTTCGCAGCCCGATCCCATCCCTTCACAGCTCTCCAGGAACACCGCAGGCTGGGTAGGAGGTATCTTTCTTTGCTCACTGTAGATCTGTGCATCACCATTGTTGTGCATTTCGGTCAGTGTGCTGTGAGAGCAGCACAAATACCTCTTCGTATGGTTCAGACAATGGCACACAGTCGGGACATGTTTAATGGTCTGGGAGCTGTCCTGCTGATCTTTGCATAGCCATGAAGTATTGCAATGCCTACAGATAGTACCTCTCATCCATCTGTGTCACAGCAATGCAGTGTGAGATTGAGGAGGTGCTGCTTTCTTCCGCCTGTTGCCCTGTGATAGCGACTGTGTGTTAAGAGTTGCAGCTAGAAGTTATTGATATTATTGGTTAAACTGACAATTCTGGATTTGATCAATCTTCTAATTTGGAAATTGCCCATCTCAGTTTTCTTAAACCCGCGATGACGTCTTTGTTTTGTACAACCAGCGGTCCAAAACTCAAAGATATTCAGTTCATAATGACAGGGGAAAAAAGCAAAATATAGCATTTAAGAAGCTGTAACTGGACCAGTTTTTTAAATATTTTTTTCTGCTGAAACAAATAACATTTTCAAATGAGTTGCAGATTTATTTTCTGTCACTAACCAACTGATACATTTATATTTTCAGATAAAAAAAACTAACAGTTCATTTGGAAGTATGGGACATGTAATATTGTAGCTGGTGGTTCTGTAGTCAGTGGAATATATACAGTATATTGCAGCAAACCTCTATTTGCTCTAAGTAAGTTTTAATGCTATTTTACATACAAGGGGATGCTACCCTGCTGCAAATCCTCTCCCGCCCCTTTACCAAACTCTCCTGTGATTGAAACGTGGCCGGCGCTGCATTCAAATCTCATTGTGAGCTCCCATCAGGGGCTCACTCCCAATAAAGATCTGGGACATTGCAGGATTATCTCTCTGATGCCTCCACTGTGGGATTTCTTTTTAAGGAACTGCAGAGTGGTGCAGACGATCTGAGGGTGCAGCTTGTGTACCTCAGGGGTTCAAACGCCACCTCTTCTATCATTTGATGAGAGTGAGAGCCTGACACCGAAGAGAGGCCGCTAACAGACCATTTTCAAAGCAGACATTTTGACACGTTATAGCAGCAGAGAAAGCACAGGTGTAATCAATAACATAAAAAATGGATGCAGTGAATTCCATTAATTTGAGGCACTGCCAGGGTCATTTTATTGCACATGCTGGTTCATTCAAATGTCTTACTGGGACACTTAATGGAACAGAGAAATTGTTAATTTAATTGGTAAAACCTGTGCTATGACCAATGAAAAAGGCGTATTACATTTTAACTGTCGGCCTTTATCAGTGAAGACATTTTGAGTTGCTTCAGTAAGAAAAGCTACGGTGTACATAATAAATTGCGTTGTTAGAAAAGCTGACTGGAAGTGAAGACTCGAGCACAGTTTCTCTGCTATAAATCAAGAGACTCGGCACCTCTGTCATCATCTTGCTCTGTAAGCAGCACACATGGCCTCATGTGAGCTGAAACAGAAGAACCTGTCCAGCAGCTTTGTTTCCATGTTTTTTTTCCTGCATTATAACCTTTGGCTGAAGGTTATTTGACTCAACCCAGTTGATGGAAAAAAAAACCTAATATCCTTTTTGTTTAAAACATTGGCTATACGTTCCCCTGATTGTGGAATATAATGATTATGCTAAATGATCAGGCGGTTATGTAATACCTGCACTCAGGTGACATTTGTTGGATCAATGGTATCATACTTAATATGAGGGCACCAGACTCTGTAATTGAGTGATAAAGGTGCAACAAAACTAAGAAGAGAGTCAGGGAGCTGTCAGTAAATCGCAGTCTGTAAAGAAGCACACAATCATAAGAAGAGGTCTAATTAGCCAAAATACGTGAAAACAACGTTGTTTGTGAATCACGACTGCGTACGAACATATTGATGAATTTGTGTAGTCGGAGTTGTCCTTGAGCTGTTTTGTGACGTCTTCAGACACACTAGTTATTTTTTCTGACCAGTTGTATGAAACCAAAAGATACTAATTTAAGTTGATAATAGAAAATTGATTTGATGATTGATTTCACTGTTTTAGTATTTCCCAGCAAAACACTCATTATTTGATGAGTCCAGTATCTCAGATGTGAGAATTTGCTGAGTTTTCTTCTGTTAAATAATAGTAATAACGGTTGAATGTCTGTCAATTTCCCTAACTTTTCAGAAATTATAATGACATTGGGATGGTTTGTGGATCAACCGATTCATCACTAGAAAATAATCAGAAAATTAGCTGTAGGCTTGATTATATTCATAGTGTTATAAAACAGACAATGTTGAGGATCAAAATTATTAGAGATTAATTTTCTGTCTTTATCAACCCTAAAATATCAATGTATCGTCTTATAACATATCAGCAGTGGTCTGACTTACTGTTGTGCCACTTCTACTGGGATGACAGCTGATACAGTTTGTCGATTGGGAGAAAATGAATCCTCAACACTTTTGATAATCAAGTATTGTTTAAGTCGTTTTTCAAGCATAAATTACAAGAACCAACTGGTTTGAGCTTCTCAAATGTGGATATTAACAGCTATTCTTTGGATTCCATGTTTGTTTTCCTGGGCTTTACAGGTAGGCGTATAAACAGACCAGTTTCTTGCTAGAATGTAAATCAAATCGGGATACGTTATTCATCTTAATTGAATAAAGTATCCCAGTTGAGTTTTCACATGTTGGAACAATCGGGTGTCCCTGTGGGGGTATAGATGGCTATATTGGCTTGTGGCATGGATTTCTGCAGCTGTAAGGGGCTATACTTTACACACTGTGTAAAGCCAGACTCTCCTGGGCTACACACACACACACACTCACACGCACACGCACACACACACACACACACACACGATGCTGAAACACAACCTGACAGGCTTTTCCCCCAACTGCCCACCACCACGAGAATCTGTTGACTTGGCAAAAAGCGCTCTGATGGATGGCTGGACTGAGCAGACGTCTGTATGCTGGATCTCTGAATTATGTGCTGCATAGCCAAATAGTTGTGACTGAGGCTTTCACAGGCACGATGCTGACAGACAGCCACAAGGCCAGTCACATTACCAGGTACGCCTACTGCAGGTCCATCTGTGCAACAACAAAAAAACTGTGTAACAAACGCAATGGAATCAAACCTCCATGAATGATTCTCGAAATGCTAAAAATGGAAGAAGCTCTTTATGTCATCTTCATGTTTGCTCATGTTCATAATTAACTTCATGCGGGTTGGAATGACCGGCGTCCTCTCCTCACAGCGTGGGGTCCTACTGCCCGACACGCAGGTTGAATCATTTCCCCCATTAGACGCCCCCCGCCGGGCAGACAAGCTGTGATTTGCTTCCAAACCAACCGTCGCCTCACTGTGTCCCGGAGAAGTCTCCTGCATTACAATCATGCTGCGATGCAGCTGTGTGTCCTGCTGTAGGCCTAATCCATTATTCTGACGGTATTTCTCTCCGGCTCTGCTGCCGGCTGGGTCAACGGTAGCGCAGAATGACTGCGCAGGGATGGATGGAATAATAAGGGTTCTTTAATAAAGAGTAACGGTCGGGGATTCAGGGCCACTTTCCCTGTCAGGGTTGCCGTTAACGTCCTCTCAGTTCAGGCAATTCTGGACGCTCACCTTGAAAAATGTCACGCTCTTATATCAAGGAATCTCAAGTCTGAGGCTTGACGTTCCTGCGTAATGATTCACTGACGTCAAACAAGAGACTGATTCCTGAATTAGATTCACCTGTGATTAGATCTTCTCAATCAATTGAGACAATTGTATCAGTCTGTCCTTTTTAACAGGCTCCCAAAAGGCTCGAACCAGAGGGACTTTCTGGTTCCTAAAAGAACGGAAAATAAGTTTCATCAAAGTAAAAGTATGTAAGTTGTCGGGATCATGTCATCTGCATAATTTTTCCTTTTAATCTTTTCTATGTGCAGATTCATTTAACACTGATTTTGTTTTTTGAGTGCAAAGCTGACACTTGTGATGAACTCAAGACTGTTAGATTGGACGTCACATCCCTTCACCATAGAGTAAATCTGATCAAAATGATAATACAAAATCCCAGAGCGTTGCATTGTGGGTAATATTTTTTAGGATTGTGGCGTTTTCAGGCTGGAAGCATGTTCATTACACAGTTGAGTGCGTCATTATTTGTGTAACATCTGTGCCTGCTACCTGCTTTTAAAGATTCAAGCCATGCTGGACTTGTTTCCTCAGGGAGATTATTCATGAACGAAGATAGAAAGAAGAAAACCCTGTTTTTTTATTGAAGGAATCCCAGCTCTTCCCAGGTAGCAGGTTAAATACTGGTCTGTTGGGAGCTGCGTAAATAGAAACGTTGCTTATAAAACTGTCACCTCATGGCCTTTGTAACTGTAGCAAACAACCTCTTCGCCTCTGTGCCCTGCAGGTCACTGGAGGGCTGTGTGTCACCCAGCTGACATATTCAGAGACTTTTCCCCCCTTCAGCATCATCGCCTTTTATCTGCTGGCTGTTTTTCAGCCCGATTTAAAGGAATTCAATTTCCATCTGTGATATTTTGCTCCAGACACAAGCGGCTCTGTGATGAGCCGAGAGAAGAAGAAGGAAAGAGATGCATGCACTTCATTGTCCAAGTGTTGGCCGAGCTGACGCATGACTTTCAAGCATTCCTTTGTCACCGCAGCATGTTGCTCCCGGGCTTGAATTTGACTTTGATTCTCATGCCAGGCTCTCGCTGCCTCGAGCCTACCCTCACACTCAGCCACTGAGGGACCTGGTCGAAAATTTGCTCTTGAGAGGACGTTGGTCGGGCGTCGCTAGTCTGTCCTCGTGCGCACGCTGTGATTGAATGACTTAATGCCTTTTGAGCTGCCCGGCTGCCGCACATCGTTCATCCTGTCACTGATAAGACCTTGAGCTGCACTTTACTTTAAAGAGGATCCAAGCATCTACCCGACTCCTTTCTACACATTGGTCAAGTGTGTGTCAACCGGTCTGTGTGACTCACTCAATTGGTTGCGACACCAAATGGTTGCGACACCAAATGGTTGCTTCCTCTTGATCTAATAGGAGACACATCGGTCACACTAGACTGAGCCGCGTGTCTTCTCTACAGCTCCAGGTGCAACCCTCAACATCCTAAATGTGTAATCTTCTTTTTTCTCTTGTTGTTCTTTCTTCGGAAACGGCACTCGGATTCCCTTTGAACTCTCCCTGACACCCCGCATCTCTGTTTTTAGCTTCCTTGAGAGGTGCATGAGTCATTTTCTTTCACTCTGCACGTTGGCATCTGTTCCCAAAAGCAGCCGGTAGCGTCTATCGCCTAGACCTCCCTGCTCAGTCACTCTCTGAAACATGCCATTTGAGAGGCTAATGGAGGGTAGCCCACAGCGGAGATGGGCGTAGGTGTCGGGGATGGATCTGTTGTGGGAGGAGGGGAGGCTCAGCGCTGATGGTCATACTGGGCTCGTGCTGTATTGTTAGGAGCACGCTTTGATTGATGCCGAGGATTTATGTACGCTGGCGCTCTTCATCTGACAGGGAATGTGCTCCCTGCAAAGTGGCGCACACAGCAGCAACCAGAGACAGCACGACGTTTGCTCCTGTAGCAGGATGACAGGAAGGCTAACCAGAGGGTTATGGGCGGCTTCACACCCTGGATGTAACTAGAGGCCGTTCTCCAAGAACACCCCGCTCCAACACCACCCATCACTCCCCTCCGCTGGCCTCTTCACTAATCTTCCCTCCCCTACTCTTCACACAGACACACTTTCTCCTCCTCGCAGCCTCCCGTCTTCCTGTGTCACTATTTGGCAGAAGTGTCAGTTCACTCGACTCAAAGAAGTGGCCTTCAAATATCATGTGACACCAAAACCCTGCCGGTCTGATCATATTGAGTGAACCGGCGGGAACAAGTGGAGCTCTGACTGATGGCCGATGACTTATTATTTAGTTGAAGTGATAAATCAGACGTCTGTCAGAAAGCAGTCCTGCAGAGACGTTCAGAGAGAATATTGATCCTGAGTGCTGGTGTGACGTTTTCCTTCTATGTGGTCTGAGAAATAATCAGTTTTTCATTCTCTACACTATTCTGATGATGCTAAAAGCGCCAAGATCAAATTTAGACTCTCTGGGGCTCACACGTTGCTGTACCTAGTCAAAGCATGTGGCTCCTTTGACAGATAATTGAGCCTGTGGTTGTAAACACGTGACAGCAGGTGTCAATTTCCTCTCTTCCTCAGGAAGCATAGTTTATTTTTCTCTACGACACCATTAAGCTCTTGAGTTGGATGGCAGCAGTAAACAGGCTAGCCAGCGGCTAATAAACCTCTCGATGATAGTAACTTTAAAAAAATGTATATCTTATCTTGTTTTCTGTATAAATGGCTGCTACTCGACACGAAATTTCCCCTTAGGGATTAATAAAGTATATATTCATTCATTCATTCATTCATAATGACCGTACTCTCATCCAGCCCCGTCTGGATCAATGGCTGTAAACAACTTCTTTATTTGCGTGCCGAGTCTCCTTTGTGATATTCAAATCCCTCTTGTGTTTGACTAACCCCATTGGATGAGCGGCTGAGAGGAGAATATCCGCCACTGGCTTCTGAAATAAGGTGCTATCAAAGGAGGAGGAAGTGTGGAGGGAAGTGAAATGAAAGAGATGATTTAATTTTCATTGCGACACAGAAATATTTAAAGCCCCAGCTTGTGGATCATAAGCCCTTACCAAAAAAAAAAGAGAAGACGAAAGCCCGCCTGCAGCATTTTTACAACCAATTTCATCAGCGCACGGAGGGATAAAGGAGGAAGTAAGGTGGTCGAGCGGCGATGCCCTGCTTCCTCCTAAGCCTCTGGTTCAACTTGGCTCCTGTTAGTTTTAGAGTTGGCTTAAAGCTCCTTTATCTTGTTTTCCTCTAACACCAGGCGTCCTCAGGGATCAGCTGCTAATGTGATGTTCCTACACTTGCCCCTCCTCTCCTTGTCAGACTTCTCGACCTCTTTTACCCATCTCAGTCACCTTTTCTCTTTCTCTCTCTCTCTCTCTTTAATTTTGTTCTTCTTTTTCCTTGTCTTTGCATTTGTCTCCTTCCCTGTCCTCACTGTGCTGAATGCTGTGAGCAGCATTGCCAAATGCATTGAAATTTAAGTTAATTTTGACGGAATACAAATAACAAAGAACACGCATGCAGCTGTGTTATGTGTGTAAGGCCGTATTAATGAAATATCTGGTTCACAACCATCCATATATTGTTTCTGTATTAATGTCTTTACTCATAAGGGGTTGTAACTAACAATTATTTAGTCTGCCAATTACTTTTGAGATGAATCAATTAATGTTTTAGCATCTCAAATGTTTTAAAATAGTACAGGCCTTATGATACAATGTTTAAGAGCCCATGTTAATGTCTTCCCATAGCGTGTTCATTACATTTACAGTGACTGAATGCTTTATATTTACATACAAATATATTAACCTATGGAACTGGTCTTTATTTGACCAAGACTTTAATCAAGTTTAATATAATCATCAAAATCTGTAATTTTAACACATAGTTTTGACTGTTGTTGCATTTTATTGGAATAATAATTTTAAACTGTAGGTCAGACTATAAATAAATGATTATATAAGTGTGTCCTTCACATATCTTGACATATCTCTTGCATATCTAATGGCTCAACTGATCTACTTCACACTTGCTGGGGACCCTATTGTCGAATTTTGTGCAATTTGGAAACGTTGAATATGAATAAACTTTGAATAGAAACAGTGGTCTGTACAGAAGCGGGGCTTCAGGGCGATACAGACTTGAGCATGTCGTCAGAAGTGGAGCTTTACATTGACTGCGGTTCACTTGCTGCTGGTTACAACCAAACTCTTCTTCACTTCCTGCATCAAGTCTGTGAGCCAAGCAAGAGGCCATGCACTTAGATACTAGATAGGTACTGCAATAGTATTTTAGTAAGAAAAGGAAAAAGCCCCACCAATCATGGGCAGGGCAGCCTCTATTACCATAACCTGCCACCTACATTACCCAGAATGCAACTAGAGGGGCCTGCTCATCCTCTGTTGGCGAAACACGGTCCAACATCCTCACAGGATGGCTGGCCTGCAGATGTTAAATATAATGAGATGAAGCGAAAGCGCTAACTGAGCGATGAAAGACAGATAAGCCTGAAGAGTTGAACTGGTGTCGTCGCAGAGACGTTAACGACGGTAGCACGTTTCTGTGAGGGACAGCTTCTCCGCGGCGTTCACCTGTCCCTCCCACTCATCATTAAAACTATGAATAGCTGTGGTCTGCTCTGTCGTAATAGTGTGGAGCTCTCCCCAGACTCCCATACATGCATTATTAATTATCTGTTGCAGGGCTGAGAGACGGAGAGGGAACATCAGATATGTGGGTTGTAGCTTCCCAGATCTGCACTGTTATGCAAACATTGTTTGTTGTTACATTAGGATATGAGGGCAACTGAGAGTTGTATTTCGCTGTGAATCTATAAGCATTCAGCTACTGTAAGTTTCTCCCACTTTATGCTCTCACAGAGAGTGTCTGCGAGGCTGTGAACATTTAGAGGCGACACAGACATTCCTGCTGGTTTCTTTTCTCTCGACAAAAGTTACCCAGATATGTTTTCCTTCCTTTTTGAAGTGCAAATGCCTCTGAAAATGTTGGCTAATTCCCACTGCTTAGTCATTGACAATCTGTGCCAAGATGAGATCTGCTACAATCAACCCCTCCCCCTCCACAACCTGTCAGACTCGCCTTTACTTAACAAGTCAGGGGAATGATGGGATCTGCCATCTGTGTAAATTGCTCCATAATCTCATCTGACTGGCTGTTTCTGATGAAGCAGACAGAACGTGGCCCCCTTTACTCTTTCTGTTTTCCCAGACATTATTGGCTCCCCTGTCAGACGGCCCTACCGGCTTCGATCGCATAAAAGACGTATTAGGGGAGAAAGTGGTCGGTTGAACCATGACTATTATCGTTTCAATCTATCCCGGATTGTTATCATAACTGTAGAGACATGACTTGCATTTAAACTAGGCATTATAAATGGGCCACATGTGGCTGGAGCTTATTTTGTGTTTGAGTGAAGTCGAACAGCTTGTTTTTAATCTGTAGCTCATGAACTCCACAGAGCAAAACAACGCCCCATTCTCAGCTGTTGCACTTTTAGTTCTCTAAAAAAAAGGGCATTTTTGAGGTTTCTAGTGTTAACACTGACCTCCTCAATGACACTCAATGGAGTAATTATGGTCTCAAGACTTATACCCCAAACCCACTTAACCACTTTAAACGGTCTACACAGTGGTGTTTGTCAGCGCTGACAAGGCCGAGTTTTGTCTCTTCTCTATGTATGAGGAATGCTTTGTCGGCATTCTCTGACAAAAACACTCTTGTTTTCAACACGCTACTTTTCCAGGGATGGGAAAGAAGGCTTGTCCAGGCTTTACCGGATAAACGACCTTCACGTGGATCGGGTGGGCTGAGTTGACCTCTTGTGCTTGGCAGCAGCAGCAGCAGCAGGCTGGAGCACCTCCATCATGCACCTGCCGTTGCATTTGCTTCGTTTTTCCTGCTCTCCTCTTGTGCCTTCTAGTAAAAGCAGAACTACTGTGAAAGTCATAATGAAAAACTCCTCAGCTTGTATTTATGCAGCCTCACAAAGCAGCAGTGCCAAGTCCAGGGCAGGAAATAGCACGTCACTGTGAAACGTGTGATTTACGAGAATCTGCAATGTAGCCAGACATTTTATTTCACCACTTCACCTCACTGGGTGCAGCTGATGATTTGAATTTCAATCAGGGAGCCTTTCTGTTGCTTATATCGCAGTCTGACTTTAATGCATTGTTTAGCACGATTTCTAGCATTCCCAATCAGACGCCTTTTACGATAAATCTAGGTGACAAAACCAAAATAAACTCTCCAGAGCTTTCTGTTGACAATACGTTTTCTTCTTTTTTATACTGTTTGTCAGTAAATATCATTAATTCTATGACTCATGGCTGGATTACTAAGAGGACCCCAAGGGGCCACAAACGGGGCTCGATCTTAAGGACAGGGAAAAGGAGAATGTATTTTAGGATGAATTTGGAACAAGAGTTGAATGAAAAAATACCCTGCTAATGTGACAATAAACAGACATGAAAGTGATTGCACGTTTTCTGTATCGCGCAGTTCTTATTAAACTTATTTGACAGCAGAAATACACACACAGCATGTGAAGCCTCTGACCTCAGGACAGATGCAACGGGGCATTAAACTCAAGACCCAAGCTTTAAATGTGGGGAAAAGAGTGGTAGAGTCCCTGGTATGGAATCAATACTGCATCAGCAGATATCTTGAGTTGAGGTTTTGGAATCACTATGTGGACAGAAAGTAAGATCAGTGCATCTATACTTTTATATTGTGTTTTCATGGCACATATTTGAAAATAAACTTGAAATAAAGAGGCCATCATCAGGGTGGCTCAGTCTCTGTCTAAATAATGCAGCTGCAATGTACAGTCTGCCATGTGCGGTATTTAAGGGGAACTTGGAGGACACAGACACAATGCACAGAGGGGTGCATTGTGTCTGTTTGGCACATATTCGTCAGTCTACATGTTACTCAGACCTGGACCTTGTCTCTTCTTATTTCTTTTCTTTTTCCTCTCCTCCCCAGCTGTACTGTGCAGGCACAGCAGAGTGAATGAGATATTTCATGCAGTGTCAATGTCATACTTGTGTGTCAAAGTCAATAGGGAAAATGCCTCAACTTTCTTTTCAAAAAGCTCTCTCAAACAATTGTCTTTTAACTCTGTGAAATACTGCATGTGGCATAAAAGTATTGGTGTGTAGTTTAAAGTAAGTTTTGTGATTCAGTGTGTGTGGTTGTGTATGTCTAATGCTGAGCTTGTTTGAAAGCTCTGAAGGCGTTTTTGAATGTACCGAACACCTTCACAGTCTCTTAATGAAAGCGCTCGTTTATTCGTCTCCTTTTTCAGTTCTCTGCAGCTGCCAGCAGTGTTGAAAAGCTGCACAACAGTTTCTTCTCGCAGCATGCTTCATATTCCTTGTCGCCACTTGAACAACAACAGTAAGGCCGGTCCTGCCCGGTTAAATCAGGCCTGAATCTCCCCGTCAGTCTGACTTCATCTCAGTGTCCTCTGGTAATCTCTCTGCTCAACGCATCCAAAGACTGAATTAGAATTATTAAAAAAATTCAGAAGTGCACGGTTTATCCGAATGTTCGAGAGTGATGCAGTGGTGACATAGCGGTCCCCCCTAAACCTGGCCCAGCAAAACAACGCGTGCTTCCAAGTCTATATAGAGGGAAGAGGGGGAAACGACACCAGCAGCAGCAGCAGACTAACTGGATTTTTATACAGCAGCCACCTAGATCTCCTCCCTGTCATACTTCATTGATTTTGCAATCCAGCGGCATCCGAGCAGAACCATACAAGCCGTACACCTCAGTCTGCCGCTGATAGCCAATCTCTATTACCCACCTAGCTCAAGGCTTCGGTTCGAAGGGCTAACCCTCTCGGGGGAAGCAGACAGTGGGAACGAGCTCCGACTGGCGGATCGGAGCGATGATGGATTTATGTGCCGTTTGGAGAACGGATCATCTTCTCTCCCCCACTTTTATTATCCCATCAGATCGGACGCTATAGCAATAATACATGACGGCCTGTCACATTTTGCAGATCTGGTGGCGAATATGAATGATTATTTCAAATTCTTGCGTCTAATCAGCCGCGAAATTGCTTCAGTAAATATGTTCAACCACCAGAGTTCTTCCTCTTGTCGCTCACTTTGAATGAAACTCTGAGTAATAGGCTTGTAGTTGTCACAATGTTTAAGACCCGTGTTGGCTTCACGGTTCATAATTAGCTTTTAATGCACAGAGACCGCTCGAGGGAAGGAAACTGACGGAAATGTGGAAAGAAAGGAGGCCTGCTGTGTGGCCATAGTAATTCAGTCTTTTGTTCTCTAATTAAATGACCTCAGACGGGAGCGCTAAGCTTAAGTTTGTGTGTGTGTGGCGCCCTCTGATATGGAGGTCTGTGCCAAGTGTATTCAGTCTCGCAATGAATAGGGCGTCTTCTACAAAGCCTCAGAAGCCCTCCCCGTGCCCGCTTCGCCTCCTTGTTGGTTGTTGGAAATTCGCCACAAAACGCCATGTCTTTAACAAGTGGTTTCAGGCCCCCTTCACATAGTTGAGGAAGCAGTAGCCCCCGGCCTTTTCCCACTGTCCCCCACCTCCTCGGGAAAAAGCCTTCCTGGCGAGCTTGAGCGCCACAAAAGCTTACATTTGTGTGTTTGTGCCACAACAAAGCAAAAAGAAAGCTTACATGATGATGCATGTTTTCCTGTTTGGCCCAAAAGAAGTTCAACATATGGTCAAGAACAAAAATTCAGTAGGAACAGATTTTATAGTGCTAAGTCACTCGATTAAAATCTTATTTGTCCATCTAATCAATGAGATATTTTGTTTAGAGTCTACTGAAAGCACAATAATTTACATTGTGGCGCTCACAGAATTAAAACGATACATTTAAAATACTTTAAAATACTCGGCGGATCTCTATTAGAAACAATGTCCTTGTAACTCTGGATAATCCACAGACCTCGCTGTCAACAGCTGAGTATTTCTTCAATAAAAAGTTCTTCCTGTGAAAACTGTTGACAGCGAGGTCTGTGGCTTATCCAGAGTAGCAGGGACACCATCTCTGAAAAAACAAATTGCCGTTGATATTTTTTGCTCACAGCAGTGAAAATGTCAAACTAAATTCCATTCACCTCAGCTATCTCTAAACCACCTGTGAGAAAGTACTGCATTTCTTTGTACCATTTAAAGCCCCTGAAACTTCTTTTCAAATCCTCAATATTCTTATAAAAACTAAACCCATGACAAAAAAAAGCAAAACAATCAAAAGTTTAACCTGCAGTGACAGATTAGCCTTGGGGCACCGCAACAAGCTCTACAATGATGTATCAATCTCCAAGCTGATATGAAGACAACATTAACATCCATATGTTGATACAAACATACATATATATATTAAACATATATATATGAAATAATATTGATTTGGAGCAGCTCTAAAGTAAACATTCAAGGATTCTTTATTAAGAGTTTAAACCCAAACTCCACTAATCTGCTTCATCCGGACTCTATGGGAGTTGGTTGTTTGGCAACACAAGCATCCGCACAGCTGTCATCTAGATTAAAATGTTGCGATTTTGTGCACAGCTTTAAGCGACGGACATCGCCAACTAAACCCAGGGAGAATAGCACAGATAAAAACACAAACACAGAAATCTTGCATGGTAAATAAACAGCTTGTTCTTGTAAGACTCTTTCACAAAGTATGTTTTCAGGGCTTTGAAGACTAAAGACACCTAATATTTATGACTTTCATTGTCACGTGTTGCACTCTGACTCTATTTTTTGAATGTCACTGTCTTTCTCTGGCACACCATCATAAAAATAATCCTAAAAGGATATATGAGCCCAAGCGATAAAGTTTCAGCATAGCAACTGTTATTGCTGTTTTTGTTGGCTAATGCATGCTTTGGAAGGAGGCGTGAATGAATGTGTCCATTACAGTTGTTCTGCATGCTGACAGAATCAGCCATTACAGCCACCTGGCACGTCTCCACGCCACCGGCCCGGAGCAGCAGTAGCAGCACGTCTCCGTCCGTAACCAGATCCAGCTTTGATGAGTGGAACATTAACAGCTGCTCAGAAGGGTGTAAGAGAAGGGGCAGTGGCTGTGTTGTGTGCATGCCCAAATATGTTTGCACAGATGAAGGAGAGGGCGGCAGAATCACAGTTGATGTCTTAATTGGCCGCCGGTGCCAGATGCCGGCCTCTAAAGGCGGCAAGTCCGGACTGTAACAGTGTCTCAACAGCCAGGCAGAGCTTTGGGCAGGGCTTTAGGAGCCCGCTGGCTCCATTGAGGGCTCCCACGGGTATTAGGTGCTCCAGTGTTGTACTGCGTTCCCTCCACACAAACACACACACACATACACACACACCCTTCTTCTTCCCGCTCCATCCTTCCTGTAGAGCTCTCTGGGGCATTGTCAACACCAGTCAATCTGAGGCGAATTCAGACTAAGAAAGACTTTTTGGGCTTTTTTGTTGAATCTATTCACGCCGAGGCACCGAGGTCTGGTTTTGCTGACGCTTCATCTAATGTTTGGATTGAGATACCTCCGCCCTCCTCATTTGTAGTGTATTGATGTCCTGTAAACGTCCGGTTAGCTATCAAATAGCTGTAGCCTTACCGTCTAACTACCAACCTCTAACCTCTCACTCTTCACCCTGTTACCCTTGTTACGCAACGCTATTCTCAGAGGAAGATGAAACTAGGGTGGAGAAATCAATACACACTATTTAGAGTCTGTCTGAAACGCACAAAGATGTACTTGGCCATTTATTTGATCTAAAACAGGAGCACACAGACACTTCACTCTGCGGTTAAATAAGGAGAATGAAAGTTACAGTAGTGGACTGACATTAAAGTGGAATCTGATAAGCGAACAAGACCGGTGGTACCGCAGCGTGAAATAGACTGCTCACAAAATGATTAGAAAATATTCCTGCTTGACATTACTTTTTATCCTTGGTGTTAAGCAGGAAAGGAGTTTTTTGCGATCTGCTCTTCAAAAGAGACAACGTTCGAATGAAATCGAAATTACGGCTTTAGTCTTACTGTCAAGGACAGAGTAATATCTTGGAGGGGTAGCTCATGTTAAGTGGATCAGGTTTATATTTAATTATCCATATGTAGCAGAGATGTCAAAAATGCATCAGCTGAGTGCTATTTGAGCATAACACTTTTTAAACATTGGCCCGTATATAAACAAAGGTCTGGGGATGTGGGACTTGGCGATGGTGGTTTTTGGCTTGCACATATTTAAACTCCTCAAATATTTGTTCCTGCTGCCTGTGTAGACTACGCAGTATTAAGTATGCAATACTTCCTGGTACTTTTTAAAGAGATGTTTATTTTATTGAGTTATTCTGCTCCGTAGAGAGGTCAGAGGTCAGGCTCAGCTCCAGGGCAGCACACCTGGATCTGGTTGTTGTTGTATAATGATTAACTCGCTGAAGGACTTTTCTGCTCACTACTTTTATTCTGCAGTATTAAAGTTGAACTCACCTGTATCCAACTTCCTGCCGTCCCTCCAGAACGAGCCATCGCCAGACACGAGGTGCGAGAGATCGAGCAGCGACACACGCAGGACGGTCTGCGGGAACGGGATTCGCCGGCCTTGACGCTGTCCGAGGGCGAAGACGACATCATCATCATCTACAATCGCGTGCCCAAGACAGCCAGCACGTCCTTCACCAACATCGCCTACGACCTGTGCGGGAAGAACCACTATCATGTCCTGCACATCAACACCACGAAGAACAACCCGGTCATGTCCATACAGGACCAGGTCAGAGCTCGTAGGCTTCTTTGACATGAATTCAGTCTTTCATTTGTAATGTAGAGGCCTGGTTTCTTGGTATTTCTATACTATTGTCACACAAAAAAAACAAAAAACATTTCTGTTACTGTATTAACAATCATAATTTGGTTCAGGTGCGGTTTGTAAAGAATGTGACTGAGTGGAGGGAAATGAAGCCGGCTTTCTACCACGGACACGTCTCCTTCCTGGACTTCACCAAGTAAATACACTGTCTTGCATTATGATGGTAACATTGTAAAAAAACTGTTTTATTCCCCCTGCTTTGTGCAGGTGACTCCACCTTGTGGTCATTCACAGCTTTGCACTCACACAGTGGAGTGTAATAATCTGAATGGAGCACATTGCTGATCCTCTGACCTCTGCATGTTTGGACCACAAAAGAAGCCCATTAGCTCTTAAATCTCTGTCCGTCTTTTTGAATTCACATTTGAGTGCCTCAACCCAGTCACTGTCATTTCTGTCAGGTTTGGAGTGAAGAGGAAGCCCATCTACATAAACGTGATCCGGGACCCCATTGAAAGGCTGGTGTCCTATTATTACTTCCTGCGTTTCGGGGATGACTACCGGCCCGGTTTGAGACGCAGGAAACAAGGAGACAAGAAGGTAAAATGCATGAATTGTCTCATGTTATTGTTTAAATAGATAGAGCCACATTTTCTATTGCAGTCCTCCTGTTCGTACCCACTATTAAAAAGTCAGTATGAAATCAAATTTGACAAATTAGTGTTTTCTTTGAATATGCTCATGCAATGTGTTTGTGTTTTAGACGTTTGATGAATGTGTATCAGCCGGCGGCTCAGACTGTGCTCCTGAGAAGCTCTGGCTCCAGATCCCCTTTTTCTGTGGTCACTACTCTGAATGCTGGTAAGTGTTTAAACATCTCACACACTAACACTGAGTCTGAATTATAATTGGATATTTTACATTATAAAACTTGATTTACCTTTAGTTATCTTTTGTCTGTTTATTTGTTCATAAGGCTGGTCATAATCTATATTTTTCTCATTGTCAACAAATATAAAAAATAATTAAATCAACAATGAATTGATCTTATTAACAGGTCTTGTTATGTGTCAGCCTCTTGTATCTAATTCCTCTGTGCCAATGGGGCCTATTGTCCGAAAGCTAGAAACACATTGTGAAGCTTAATCCACCATTCAGAGCACCAAATGTGTTTCGATGATTTAAATCCCCAACAAATAGACTGTTTACTTCTGTTTCCTTCATGTTGACAGTGGCCAGCTGTTTAGGAAATGATTTAGCCTTTTTGTAGCTTTACTTTTAAGGAGAAACTTTATTCCTGTGAGATTTTTGTAGGTTAAAGTCTTAAATTTGAATTATTATCTGAGGGTTTATGTGCCACAAAAAGGTGAGAGCGAGACAGACTCCTTGTTGGTTTTGGTCTTTTCAGTGGGATTTGTTGGAAATTACCAAAACAAACATAGAATATCGGCAAACTTGTCCTTTTCTCACCTGAGGCAGTTCAGATGGTTCAGGAGAGATGCTGTATCAGTTTTGTTTCATAATGCACAACATTAAGCCTCACAGTCCCTTTCTATCACTCATCTTCTCAAGGTCTCTGAAAGCTATCTCAGCCTTGATTTGTTATCTCTACATGATGATCTGTATCAATCTCTTCTGTGCCCTCCCTTTCCTTCGTTTAATCTCTCCTTCACTCTGCCCTCCATCTTTTAACCATCTACCCTCCTGAAGCAGGTAACTCACTGTAGGTCTGAGTGTGTAAAGCCTCTTTCGCACTGAAAAGCTGAAATAATGCTGCAAAGAAGAGCCACCGTTGGCAGGATTTTGCTATGATTGAGTGCACCGTGGGGCACTAGCAGCATATTAAAGCAGCGGAGAGCATATTGGAAACGTTACATAAATACTGAAGACAAAAAGCTGAAGTTGCTGCCAGTCTTCTAATACTGTGTTAAAGAGGCTTTGCCAAAAAGATACTTTGTAGGCTTAAACAATCTACTTCCTTCCTTATTATTTAATTTCCTGACCACTACAAAACCTTTTCTCCATCCTTCCTGCTTCTCTTCTCCGTTCTCTTTGGTCCTTCTGTTGTCTCAAACCTCTCTGGATTCTGTTCACGTCTCATTTTCCTGTCACTGTCTTTGTACCTTTCAGCTTACTCTCTTCCTCACCCACAATTTCGGTCCATTTTCTTTTGATGAGCATTTCACATGCAGCAGAACTGCCACTGTTTCAGCACAATACGAAGAAAACTAACCACATACAATGAACTTAATCTGTGCAGGAACGTGGGCAGCCACTGGGCTCTGGAGCAGGCGAAATACAACCTGGTGAATGAATACATGCTGGTTGGATTAACAGAAGAGCTTGAGGACTTTGTCATGATGCTGGAGGCCGCGCTGCCACGCTTCTTCAAAGGAGCCACTGAGCTGTACAAAACAGGTGCCAACATCTGCTGAATAGTTAGAAACCATTTGCTTTTCCGTTTCATATTTTTGTTTCCCTCACCAATTGTATAATACACTGAAAAGCTCCTTAATGGCTCTCTCACATTTCAATGCTCAAATTGTCTGTGTGCTGTGGTTGCATCTTAGCAGTCTGAATTGCTCCTCTGAGAATTGAATCGTGATCAATATGCACTCATGGGTCTCGCTGATGTAGTTACAGATTAGTTATGAGTGCAGCCAGAATGAATAATGGAGAGCACAGAAGAATGAAATCTGACATTGATATAAATGTACTATGGCTCAAGTATGTTCATCATTTTTAGCAGCGGATACACCCAAGTACTCAAATTAATCAGGTGCTAGTGCAGCGCCCGATTAAAACATGCCTGTTCAGAACAGCAACATCACAGGCCGAGCATTTGGTAAGAATGTTGAATCAGCGGTTGGGCAAGGCCATTCGGACCTGAGATGCAGAAAGACATACATGCTCATCCATAGAGTGTAACCCAGGGCGTACAAACAAAATCTGCTGAGAAGAGTCAGTAACGGGTGTGACCACTAAACTGTTTTGCAAGATTGAGCTGGTTTCCGCCCGATTGGACTTTGAAATGTAATCAAACAAGCTGTCATTTTATTCTAGAAATACAGATACAAAATTATGTAGTTTTGAGAAATATTTGATTGACATGAGTTTTTATTTGATCGCCCTGAGGGATAGACGACAGTCAATTTATCTAACACTGTATATTTCTTTGTTTAATGCAGATTGTAGGCTTTGTATGCTTATGGTGTGTTTTTTCTATTGTCCATTTAATGGTTTTACACATTTTTTTATTTTATTGAATTGGGCAGATTTTAGGCTAGAAATCATCATTCTTTTGTCATACACCCTACAGTCGATGCACAAACCAGTGGAGGAACAGTAATTAACTATCAACTCACATTCATCGATGTTCATGAATGTTCATGGAGATTCCTTGCTTTATAGTTAGATTCATTTAATGAATTTGAAGACTTTGTCTCTGTGCAGAATTCTCTTTATTATGCTAAATATGACGCTTTACATGGATATGGCATTAAACCTGAAATACTGTTTATAATGACTATAATGTCAGTTATGAGCAGAAAAGACTTTGCATTACATGTCAGACTCCTTTTTCTTGTGGGCACATGTTGCTGATGCTACAGTTAATAGCAGGAAAACTTAATAATTAGGTTGATTTACTGTTTAAGGCTCCAAGTTTAGTTATGCTGGATGGTCTTATTATCAGTAGTACCCTTTTTTTTATTTTATTTTTACCTAGTAATTAAAAAAACGTTTAAGCCCTTGACCAAAAGAATTTACTTCTAAAAATAGCATTGTAGTACCATTTAACATGATCGACCATGATATGTTAATGCTGAATCACTGAGACCTCTTCAACCCTCCTCCTCTTTCATCACAGGGAAGAAATCCCACCTGAGGAAGACCAGCGAGAAGAAGCCGCCCACGAAAGAGTCGATCGCCAAGCTGCAGCAGTCAGCCATCTGGAAGATGGAGAACGAATTCTACGAGTTTGCACTGGAGCAGTTCCAGTTTGTCCGGGCACACGCTGTCAGAGAAAAGGACGGAGAGCTCTACCTGCTGGCACAAAACTTCTTCTATGAGAAAATCTACCCCAAAAACTAAAGAGGCGCATGTCCGTAGAGGACACTGGGTACGGGCTCAGTGCGGTCTGAGATGGAAAAGGAGAAGGAAAGTGAGACGGCAGGTGACTGTGTGGCTGGTTTGTACTTGTGATTGAGAACATAACGTGGAGCTGCAGAACAACCTGCCTCTGGTGACAGCTGCCATATACACATGTCTGTGCCAGCCAACTGGACAAGGAGCTTGTGTTTCTTGGCAGGTTGTGTTCCCAGCAGCCCCCGGGCCTCCATTCCCCTTCACTTCCATGTCAAAGGTCGTCGGGCCAGAGAACCTCTGTCGGCACGTGTCCGGAGATGACCTGTCCAACGACTGGTCAGACCTCATCTCCTGATTGGCTTCTCTGTTCTCTGATCCAGACAAAACATTTCCATTGGCTCCGTACGGTTTGGTTGTGTTTGGTTGTATTTTAACTCTTTCCTACGGTGACGCAACATCTCCATGCCTCACCACCACTACTAACTTAAAGAGATTTTAAGTGTACGAAACTGACTACTGTGCTGTATTATTGGACTCGAATGAGAACTTTTGAGGTTCTTATGAAATAAAAATCCTGTGACCATGGACTATTTACTGGGACAAGTGCGTATGTTTTATACTGTACTTGATGTGTTTTGTTGGATGTAATTGCGTAGCTTTACGCAGCGGCTATTCCTCCGTAATGAAGGAAGACATGATGGTATTAAAATGTGTAAGAACACTATAGTGAAGATGCTGCTGCTGTAAATATTTACTACTTTTTCCAGTCTGATTCATTCACATGCAGATTTGCTACAGTATAAGATTAACCCATTTATACAATCAGTTTGTACATTTAATTCAACTCGTTTCACTTTTTAGTCTCCATTTAATTTTCTTACATTTTTATTTTCATTGTAGAACCAGATAGTCTGTATTATGCCAACATTTTGTGAAATGCTTTCTTGTCAAGAGTTGAAAGGGGAGATTGTTACCACTCTGATCATTCCCTGAGATAAAAGGCCACAGCCATCAGCAGGTTAGCTTAGTTTAGCATACGGACTGTAAATCACTTTCCCTTAACACCCCATGACACCGCAAACTTGTTGTTTTATCACATCAGTTTTTGTTCACATTAAACCCACGAGATGTAAGTGTTAAATAGTGAGCCTAAAGTCTGCCGATAGCGTGGTATCAATCTTCTCAACTAATTGGCAAGAAAGCAACAACGACTTGAACTGTTTCATTAAATCTTTGCTGTTTTCTTAGCAGTTCTCTATGATGGTCTGTTGGGAATATCTTTTGCTAATTTGCTTGTGTAGCTGTCATCTTGTTTCTTGAAGGTTGGGATTATTGGCGTTTTAAAGGCTTGGTATTGGCTGATCAAAGTTCTTGTCTACCCTTTATAAATTACTGACTAAAATTTGGAAATGTTTAAGGTGACATAATGTGGTTACCTCAACTAATTCACCTGAAAGAGCTGCACAGATATTTTCTACTGGATGTACAGCCACATCACAACTAGGGAAGTGTTTATATATACATATGACTAGGTACTCATGTTTATCTGAGGACAAACTGTAGTTTGCCACTCAGTTTTTGTGTGCCTTCTCCACACTCTCCTTGTGTTGCAGTTTTGTCAGATGGAACATAAAAACAACACGGCTGTTTTCATCTTTTGATTGTCAAACGAAATACACGGAAACATTTGTTTTTTAAACTACCAGAGATGCATGTGTGTTCTTTGATTTAGTGTAAATGTTGGTGCATCATCATCCAGTACAACAGAGCAGGGAGTGGTAAAGACAGATAACGCTGCTGCTGTGAGAATTAAAGATGGATTATTTGGGGGCTGGTATCCTGCAGAGGGAGATAAAGAGCTGCCAGATCTGCTCTGACTGGGGTGTGTTTATCCATTTAAACATCCTTTCCATCTCCTCCAGTCTTTTGTCAGTATTTTATATGGTGATTTCAGTGAGTATATGTTGGGGACAACTTAATTATACTTTAAAACAATTCAATATAAAAGCACAGAAGGTTGTCATGACAACCTGAATGTATGTACAATTTTCTCTTCTTGTGGAAGTCACTATACTTGCAGCTGAAAAATAAAATAAAGTGAGAGCACTGAAATAAGATAGTTGTAACATGAAGTGAGATGAGTCACTGGAGGCCAGAGAAAGTGTTTATTTGACCCAGTGCCGCCACTCTGTGTTACTCACCCCTGCTTTCAGATAATCCCTGTGCAGTCGTCAGCTATTGGACTCATCCCTATTAATCTCAGATAGTTTTACAGTTACAGCTTCCTAGTTTTGGTTCTCTGACCCAGATAAACATGGAGTGTGCCCCCTCGGTAACAAGCAGACCAGGACGCAGCTTCAACCCCTCTGAGGCCTTTTAAGAGGTTATAACAGGAACACATCAGAGGTGGCTGCTGTAGGCAACTGTATCTAAAAGAACCTTGTTCCAGGTGTTATTTGTTATCTTTTTAGTCTTTACAAGATAATTTATCCGATATATGGCTACCACTGTGCCATATATGATCTGTAGTTTCAAATGTTTAGATGCTATGAACCAGTTAACCACCAAAATTGACATCCACCTTCTGTGAACACCAAATCTTCTCTAAAGAATTGAAATTAGTTTGGAGATTTATTTATTTTTACAGTTCATACAGTATAAAAAATGCTAAAATCATATTTGAGTGTGGATATCAGGTCATGTTTGACCTGCAGAATGATGTGTGTGCAAAGTTTGAGACCAGAAAGCTGTTTTCACTGCTGGAGGGGGTTTAACACGTGTAGGCTACTAATGATTTTGTGACATTGGCCAGTCATGGTCCAAAATACAATTTACACAAGAGGGAACACTGACAAAGGACTTTCCAGGGAAGTAGGAGAATTGTGTTAAACTTCTGAAACTAAAAATATGAACATATTTTACTTTCTTATGGGAAAAAACATCAGATACAAATTATTATTCAAAGCATTCAAAGACAGTTTTTTATATTTGTCTTAAAATTGATACATTTGAGAATATCTGTCAGTTTAGTTTAGCCTCCAAAAAACAAAGTGAGAGGGCAATAGACAGCAAATGTAAAAAACGGTATTTATATGAGCTCTAGGAATTTCAGCTATATCACCACAGTATACATTATAGTGTTACTCTATACCGTATAGTATACTTATTTTCAAACACATATCAAACCATCAACCGTCACCATCTCAGTAATCAGAGCAATGTGTGTGTGTGTGTGTGTGTGTATAATAACCCCCACAGATCTGTATTGTGCTCATTCAACTAAAAACAGAGTGGAGTAACAGCTGGAGAAAGGCTGAACAACACAGACGTGTATCTCTCTGATAAAGGCAGGTATTAATTAACCCAAAGGTACAGAAACAGCTTCACACCATATCTTATCATTCTTTCCTCCCTCACACTGTGCCCATTGTAAGTATATTTGTGGCTATTGCTGACGGACCATATTGATCCATACATGAAAGACAAAACTATCACGTCCTGTCTGAAGCACCTGTCCTCAGTCAGCCATTGCAGAGTGTCACTGTGGAGGGATTTTAACAGGAGCACATAATTCATTGGTCTAGCCAACAAGGCCTCTGCCATTTGTGTTAAGTGGACAATGCTCAGTTAATGTGTGAGGAGCCAGCATTGTTGTCCCCCACCAATAAATATTGTAGGCACCACCCCATAAGCACAGAGATGGCCAGTCTCTGAGACATATGGGTTGTGATGACTGTGTCCCTGAGGGTTATGTAATGCAGCAGTAAGTCTTCTCACTGAGGTGTGACATGTCATGCACCGGCCCCAGTGGAGAAGAGTTCAGTGTTTGTCCTGTGGTTTCTTCATAGCTGCTCCTCCTCATCCATCTGGCTTGGCAACTCCAAAGTAAACTGTGACACCTTTTGTTTGCACTGCAGCTCTAGTTGTTAGCAAGTTTATACATCATCTACATGATCCTTTAGATTTGAATTATCAATATTAAATGGGTGCAGTCTTCTGCAGCTTATTCAAGCAAAATGTTCTCCTCGAATTTTGAGTCAGCTAAACTTTATTTGAGCACAGCAGTTCTATTTTATTCCACTTTATACTACTACTTCACTACATTTCAGAGGAAAATATTACACTTTTACCCCATTGTAGATACCTGGTATAATTAGTTGTTACTTACTTTGTTACTGACTTTGTTTTTTATAAAAAGCCAGTTAAAGTTTGAATTTATATCCACCTTTACCAACTATAATGATACTGCATACATGTTAATGCTTTCAAAATTTATAGTAGTACTACAATATTTATTGCATTTTGGAAGTACTTTTATGTACTCAAACTACGTCAAGATGTTAATTATACTGCTCTAGCCATTCTGCATGAGGTACTTTTGCTACTGTTCTTAAATTTGCCTCAGCAGTAATGCCTCTTTACTTCTACCTGCATAAAATTATGGCACTTTTACTAATAATTAAGCATTTTCAGTGATATTCTCAAAAGGCCTACCTCGCCTGGGATCACATATCTATGAAGTTAGGAGTCTCTATCTATAAAGGATGTCCTTTGTCTGCACATTCATTTTACCATACTTTAGCCAACATGTGAATCACCCTGACGTGAAGTACATATGTTCTTTTGTTTTTCCCCATTTGACCCCAGGATGATTTCAGGTTATGAGCATGAAGTGAGGCCAGACTCAATGAAGTTTTGGATCACGTGTGAGCCAACTGTCCGGGCTGCGGGTAGCGGCACTCCAGCTCCTCTGGGCGGACGCTTCCACTCTAACCACCGCCTCTTTCTCCAACTGCACTGGGACAGATTTATGCTTCAGCTTTTTATTTATGAACACCAGTCCACCCTCCAGGACGGCGTGACGGCGTCAATGAAGTGCGAAGACGACATGGGAAGCCCCATGGGCCCGAGATGACCGATGATTTGGTCCAAATAATCTCTGTTTTTTTGTCGCCAGAGAGGGAAACTTAAAACAAGGCTTGTTTTTGGAGTTCCACCTCCCCTCCTCTCTCCCCGTAGGATTTGATTCAAAGGCGAAAACCAAGATGGCCGCCGATTCCGTGCAGGTAGGAAAAGTTGACAACTGTTGCGAAAAGTGCGCAAACTTGCTCCAGAGGTTGAAGCATAAGTTAGTAAACAGTATTATTGTGTCAAAGTCGAGTCGCTGGGAGTCGGTGGTGTTGTATGTGTGTGTTGGGCCTGTGCTAACGTCAGATCCCAAAGAGTTGTCTGGGAATTATCGATGGATTGAGGCCTGGGAAACAATTATCCAAAGTTATTTATCCTGAAATATCCAGGTTTTTAGCCGGTGGTTTTGGGCGGAAGCTGCTGTGTTAATTTGTGTCACGGCCGTTGTGGATAAACGTGTTAACGTTAGTGTTGCTGTCGATGAAGTCAAATAATGGTTGAACGTTAACTTACAGCTACCGTTTAGTAAACCTGCGTTACTTTGGGAAAATAAACAGTGTCCTCCGTGTGTTGACGTAAGATACCGATAACGTCATACTTTTCTTTTTTAATATGTGCATGCGCAATATGAATACAGTTAAAATCGTTCAGGTTTATTTTTAATAAACGGCTGGTTTGCTTGACTTTAAGTTATCGAACACGTTATAGACCGGATGAACTTACAATAATGTTTAATAAGTCATACAATGTCTATTCTAACATGCAAGTGCTCATGTTTTTATTGATGAAATGAGGACCAAGTACAGGCATTACAGTCATGTTTTATTCTTCTCCATGAACAATCATGACTCACTGATTAATGTGGTTTCACTTGAGTGACGTCAGACCTAAAATGAGTCTTTCTGACAAAAACATTATCCAAAACCTACAACTCATCCACACCTTTATCTAATCCCTCTTGAAGTGCAGTTTCACATTAGCTTCAGCATTATAGTCCCCAAACTGTATCCATGTCAAAGCTAAGACCAGTCTGATAAGTCACACACTATTATTCATCTGCACAGGGAGGGAGAGTGGTGACAGCAGATAAAGGAGCTAAGACTTGTGTGAGGTGTAAGTCCAAATGTTTTGTATTCATTTGATCCTCGCTGCTGTTGCAGATTGAGGCAACAGGTGGGGATGACCTACCCTGTTGTCATGAAAGTGACTCCTTCACTGGACCAGTTTAATCTTAAACCGCCTCAGTATACTTGATGATATCTATTTTATACGGTGGGTGTATTGAATTTGAATTGTCAGAGTCTGAAAACCATAAGCTGATGTCAGAACAGCTGTAGGCAGACATGGATAAATATGCCCTTTATTTCGGATCTCATCATAGTATTGGGACGGTTTATAACTAAGCCAGATGAGGCGATGTAAAGTATTGCATACTATTTTACCATCAGAGCTGGCTGATAATGATTGATCATATTGCAAACACATGAGTATGATTTAGAGTTGATAACTCAAAAGTGTGTGGTCACCACACAAAGCTTGATTCGTTAGTCAGATGTATGAGTTGAATACTCCATATAATTTATTGTCTTTCAGGCTTTTAGCTTGTAGAAATTGGAAAAAAATGACCAAAAAACCTCTGAGCAACAGTTGAATAATAATAGAATAAATCATCAGTCATTGGCAAAAGAAACTGGAAGCTTGACATCGAAATGTGTGCAGATTTGAATGAGAGCTGTTCCTTGTTCAGTGTCTAGTGCACCTATAACAAGCTGCAATATGAACAGGTGTGTTACTGAAGCAAAGCTGTTCTTAAAACTGCACAACAGAAATGGAAGGTTAGTGTAGGGTTAGCTCTTTTGAAATATCAGCTTCACATATGGACCGACAAATCACATTTTAAACCAATTCAATCTCACCGAGTAGACTGCAGAAGGTCCAAAGGAAAACGGCTACCCAAAAATATTTAAAGCCCAAATGCAAGAATTGTTATGGTCCAATAATGATCTTGGGTAACTCGTGCTTTTCTGGACTGAAAAACAATTCTAAATCAAATTGATTTGAGGGGGAAATGCAGTATTCTCCCCTTGCATATATCAACATCTTTTTGAGTCCAAAATTCAAATGTAAATAATACATTTGCTGTCCTAATTATCTTTTTTTTTATATCTCTGTTAAATTAGTCATTATTGAAGGAAAGAAGAAAAACACCAATATTGTGTGTGTGTGTGTGTGTGTGTGTGTGTGTGTGTGTGTGTGTGTGTGTGTGTGTGTGTGTGTGTGTGTGTGTGTGTGTGTGTGTGTGTATTGCAAAAAGAGCTAATATATTTATTTTAAACAACAGATACCAACGAAAATGCTCGTTGTCCTTTGTGACATTGCTCATTTCTGGACACACAATAAATGTCCTTCTTAGAAATGACCATTGACACTGACCTGAAGTGCAAGACATTACCTAAAGTTTGACTTGACATGGGATATGTCTAAGGCTCGTGTGAAGGCTGCATTTGTAGGATCCGTGTTTATTAGCCCGTGTTGCTATTTCTGGTGGCAGCAAAGCACCAGGCTGTGGCCAATACTCTGCAGCCAGCTGTGGGGTAAGACAGCCGGGTGTCAGGTTGTAGGTTTGAGATAGGCCTCATGCAGTAATGGTGACGGCTTGGATTTTTAAGCATGAGCTTGGATAGTGGCCTCAACTTTTCCATTGTCCTATTGTCTGAATGGAGCTCTTGTTGTTGGACTTGAGGCTTTCAGGCTTAAAGAGCAAGTTAACCTGCTTACACTTGAGGCTCAGACCTAATGTTTGCTTTTACTTCACAGTTTCCTTTCATGTCTAAGGCACTAAAAGAAATTTCCGACAAGTTTTATAATTGTATAATTCAGTTCTTAGCTATAGCTTATTGTTTTTATTTTGTGAAGATGAATAATCTTTATTTTAGTCACCTAAACAATTAAGCACCTTTTCATTTTTGTAATAATGAACACAGTATGTAGTCTTTTTGTTTGTTGTAAGCCTTTAACAATCCACAGAGCAGCAAGCAGAGCCACACTGAAAAGAACAAGTTCCCTCAATCCATCACAAAGTGTATGCATTGTGCTATGAGTGGAAACATTTGCTTACAATTCCTGCTTCACTCGTCTTTGAACCTCATCAGTCTGGAGTTCTTGGAGTGGCGTCATTCCTCTGACAAGGCAATGCATTCAAGCAGTATGAAATGATAAGGGCCATACAGGTAAATGAGCAACTCAAGGAAGTATTGCAGTTGTAGAGAAACAAGAGGTGAAACCAATCCTGCAAATGAGCCCTTGCTCTCCTTCTTCTGCTGTAGTTTCTTTGTTTGATCTCAAATTAAAACGCAGAGTCTACTAGCTGATTTATTTCCACCTTATCTGATTGGCCTTTCATGGATTTCCTTGCATTGTTGCACAGTAAAATAGGCTCTTTAGGGTGTCCTCATGCTGTCCTCATACCGCATTGGGCAAACACAGCTACAGTGCAAACAAGTTTAGCAGGGCAGTGAGCTGAAGACGAGAGCTGCTTTTTCCCCCCACACACTGTTCTTCCACTTCCAGGAGTAGTGACCTCCATTTTACCTGTGAGTCATCAAGCAGCCTTAGGTCAAGGATATGTGCAATATAGTTTCCTCTGAAGTGAGCACCTATCGAGGAGAGTGGGGGGTTTCACAGAGGTCCATGGTCGTGATTTATTCCTAAATTAAGTCTTCAGTTGAGAAGCATTTAGCCGAGGCACACGGATGACACAACTTGCTTAATGATGATCAATTGAGTCAGTAGATGACGGCCTAAATGATAGGCACCAAAATGATTGATTTGCCATGTGAAATATGGCCTATTCTGGAGTGAAGGTGGTTGTGGTCTTTGTTTGAGGTGAGGTGGCCGTCTCCAAAATACAACATTTTGGGAAACCTTGCATTTTCATTGAACCGATAACAGTTTATATGGTGCTTTACTGGCTTGTGCCGTTTCAGTGGCAACTTTGCAAGGTTGATGCTTATGAGCTCTTGTGTTTAAAAAAACAAAGGAGAAAAAACTACTCATCAAACTTCACCATCATCTACACTGAGACTTGAACACCACTCCTGACTGTTTTGAACCTTTCTGTCAGTTGTGGGGGTGTTGTTTCACAGCGTCTTCTCCTGTTCCTTCTCCACACAAGTTGCTTTCCAGGGGGGAGGATACAATGGACAGCCAGTGTTGTGTTTTTAACGTGGGTTAATTTTAGACACAGTCCTTTCCCTCGAGTGAGATTAGGTCCCATTCTGGGCTGCTCTGACCTCACAGAGTTAGAAGCTAAGAGGGATTTGGCTGTCACTGCTCAGACGGTTTATCTTCCCTGTTGATGTCAACGGTCTGTGAGAGAAAGAGAGAGCAGAATGAGTGAGCTGTAGAAAATCGGATACTGGTGGAGTAAATGAGTGTGGCTTTGGTCTGAGCCTCTGCCAGCTATCGTGTAGCCTAACCTCTGTGGAGGAGGATATCATTTCACCGAACAGAACTTCAGAGGAGTATATGTGATGATAGTTGGTGCTGGTCAGCAAAAAATGCGAGGAAGGGTTGGTTCAACTGATCTAGAGCTGGAGTTGGCTGAAACGGAGGATGTTCAGGTGAGGCATAAAGATAACTGAAACCTAAACGTTGTGCCTTGTTGACTTGATCCCTCTTTTTACCATCCTCACCTCAGGCAATTGTACTTTTAGCAGTAGCCCACTAAATTGAGGCTAATTGCATTAAGTCTAAATATTTAAATTGAAGTTTGACTGCTTTGCTTTTACAATAAAGTTCCAGCGAGTTCCAAAACATATAAGGTCACGGATGTTGAATAACAATTTGTATGCATATAATAACTAATTGTGCAGTTGGTACCACAGTACCACAGTGAGGGCAGGCTTTATATTTTGGTTTGCAATTTGGTTTACGCTATGATGACTCATAGGTTGTAATGTTGTGGTTTCATAGTAGAAACCATGTAACTCAATTAAAAGGTTATTTTATCGAATCAAATAACTTTGAGTTGTGTTATGAAACAGATTTTTCACAGTCTGCACATGCTGTGATCCATGGATCATAACTGGTGCACTACTGTATTCATGATGAACTTTAAAGCTGCAGCCTTTCAGGAAGTGACCTCTAATCCCTCTTTAGTTAAGGTGAAGGCTTTAAGGATGCAAGTAAATGGTGACTGACGGAAGCAGTGACACACTGTGTCCAGAGGTTAGCTCAAGTTCAAAACTTACCACCATACTGGGTTGACCTCTCAAAACTCTGGTTGAGCTGCTGGTGTTGAATCTCTGAACCTCATGTTGAAACAGAACATATCGTCAGTGCATTTAAGTTGTTCTAGCTTTGTTCATTTTGTTGTAGAACTTGCATGTAGGACATTATCATTGATCACCTGATTCCTAATCATAACACTAATGTTTCACAGAAATGTTGGTGGTTATTATGAGAAACTCAGTGACTGCGGGGATGACTCTGTTTTTATCGTTTCCTTACTGCTGTGATGAGCTGGCACTCGTGGAAAAAACAGAAATGCTTTTTTTTTATGGTTAATAGCCTCAGCTGTTTTGAAATATTGTATGTTGGTGCTGCTTTTCTGTTTCTATTGATAAGTCCTGTTGATTAGTTGCTGCTCAAATAATGCCAGTCCACTTGTTGACTGAGTCACTGACCTCTGCATGTCCTCTCCTCCTCTTTCTCTATTATCCCGTTTGCCTCTTCCTCCCTTGCTGACCTCCTCTCCTCTTAAATACATTCCACATCATCCTCTCATTTATTTCTCCTCCTCCTCTGCTGTCCTCCTTCAGGGGGATGCCAGGGGCCAGCTGGTGGCGGAGCGACTGGGTCTGGGACACAACCTGGACCTGTCCGACACCATGGTTCAACAGAAGCTTGATGAGATCAAGGAGCAGATCCGACGCGAGATCCGCAAAGAGCTGAAGATCAAAGAAGGTGCAGAGAACCTCCGAAAGGTAAAATCACTGAATATGTTGTGGAGAGTCTTTCTCTCAAAGCTGTACGATTTTTACATTTACTTCCATAAAAGTTGGGTAACTTAGAAGGGATCACAGCTCAAAGTTCAACATCAAATACATTTTACAACTGTTTTCACCGGCTAAAAGTACTCCCATTACTCATAAACTGACATTCTTAATAAAGGTTCCTTTTAAATCTTTGCTATTCGATATATTGTCACATTTTATCAACTCTCCTGTCCTCTCAGGTCACCACAGACAAGAAGAGCCTGGCGTATGTTGACAACATGCTGAAAAAATCTAACAAGAAGGTTGAGGAGCTTCACCAGGAACTGCAAGAGCTCAACGCCCACATTGTGGTCAAAGACCCTGAAGAACTGCTAGGTAACAGCAGAAACATTACAGCAAAGTGGCCACAGAGGATTTAGTCAACATTGACCAAGTAGTAAGGACAGTTGACATAAGTTAGTGCTCTACTATACATCACTTCTATACAAATATATTTTAGCTGATAATTTCAAGCATAATGAGTGGGTTATTACAGTTTATTTGATTGACAATTGCCATTTCTGTCTGATGTCTTGCGATTGTAGAGCGTCAGAGCCATACGTTTATCTGTGATTTTGTCCTGGTGTCATGCCACAAAACAGCAACTTCTCTTCCAAATATTGTCATTATCTGTCTATTGTTCTATCCCAGATACCGGTCTATTATAAAGGCAAAGTATCGCCGAGTAAATAATGTTGGCAGTGTCGTGTCAGAACAACACCTATATGAACACACAGAGCACTCTGAGTGTTTGGAGGTGACTCACTCTCCAGCGGCTGACATTGTTGCATTCCACATTCCACCAACCGTTACAATGAAGCCGTTGAAAGCCTGCTCCTGTGCAATTGTCAACAACAATGGAGTTTGTAGTGAGTTACCCGCAGCATACTATAGTTTTGTTACATGAGTTGCCTTATGCAGCATTTGTTGGTGGTGAGGGTCTGGGTGAATTCAGGAAGAGAAGGAATGGAATGGTATTTGTCTGCCTGTTACCAATACATCCCCCCGGTTCAGTTGACATTAGGATGTAGATGAGAAGGGGGAGGGAAGGGAGATCATCTTGGTAAATGGTTATCTTAAGTGGGAACAAATTTAGCCTGACTAGCTGACTTTCAATCTGATGAACGAGGGCTTTTTCTTTTTAAGTGACGCGACGCCAGCGGAATGTCGCTGGCCATCGCAAAATGATGGAGAGGGACCGAGGGCAGCTCGGCGGTCATGAGACGACTTATTGAACTGCGTTTAGCTCTCGAATCCGCAAGAGACGGCACTTGTTTCCTGAATTAGTAGGAAGGAGTTGCTCTGCCTCTGCGAGCAGCCAGAATGTGTTTTTGTTCCAGGAGAAAGTTGAGGGGGCTCTGGTTATTCTCCGCCACTCAGCTGAGGCCAGAAATGGACCGACTCGCTCTCATGTACTGTCTGCAGGCAGCAGCTCTGATGCAAGGTCACCAGTCAGGTCCCTCTGTCACATATGATCTCGCTCATAAAGACATTTGTCCCCAAGATCAGCAGTTTTCTCTCCAATTATGGCAAATCAGATATTAGGCAATACTATCTCAAAAAGCTTGATAGGGTATTGTGACAATGGGGCTCATCTATTCAGTTCAGGTCTATGTTTGTATGCATGTTTAGAAGGTTAATTTTTTTACCAAGCTGTTGGTGTTTGATTTCATAGTAAATAACAATTCCGTAAATGTATATTAATTAAATTATTTCTTACATTTTGTTTTACATAGTTCTGAAAACAATGTTTATGTCAAGCCTGATCCCAGTCTCTGAGGCATACAGAGAGACAAACTGCTTATTAATTTAACAATGGTATTGGATCGGTACTCGGTATCGGCCGATACCCATAGCCCAGGTATCGGTATCGGATTGGTGCATCCCTATCTGGGAATACAAGTCCAGTTTGTTTCCCTTCCAGTTATCATATCACAAATGACTAAACACCCACGCCAGTTTTAGGTCCAGCCCTCCAAACCATGATGTAATTGTTAACAGAGTAATGTTGGCGTGTTTCTCATTGCCTTCTCGTCGGATACAGATGGGGTTAATCTGAGGGAGGGTTTCCCTTGTCAGCTGGCCAGCAGTGACATCAGCCCTGCAGCTATTCAGTAGCTCAGTATCTTGTCCTCTGGCCCAGCGTGGGCTGAACTGCTGAGAAAGAGGGGCGGGGGTCCTTGAATTCTTGGCTCGATAAGACTTTGAACAAACCACACCCCCTTCACTCGGAGAGGAAAGCCCCAAATGTAGTCGGGATGACACATGCTAAAATTTCGCACGTGTGTTTCTAAGCGTGCCTTTATCTTTTTCACAACCATGACGGTAATATTATGTAAGCACTGTGACGGTACAAAGTTCTGGATTCTGTGAACACTAAAGTTAGTTTTGCCCCAAGTCCCTGTTAAAGTCTCACCTTGCTCCACAGGCTTTTCTACACGTGTGGTTTGGATGATGCATCTACAAATGCCCACTCGCTTTTCCCGTCTTGCCCTGCCCCCTCTGTGTGTGTCTGTGTGCGCAAGCAAGAGGGTTGCCCCGGGAAGGCTAACATCCTCCATCTTCTCAGCTTATTAAGGGTCATTCGATGAATCATTTAGGCTTGCAGTTCAAAGAGTCACATGCTTCCCTTCTGCCCATATCCCGCAGGTGTTCAAAGGAATTCTTAGTAACTGTTTGGATGAAACATTCAGAATTAATGAATCACAGACCCGCCTGCTGGTTATTATCTGTTTGGCAGCATTTTCCAGAATAAATGATTTTCCTCACTACTGTTATTTTAGTTAACGCTATTCAGGCTCGATTAGATGAACTCAAGACTCCTTCAGGGAATTCAGAATTTGTATTAATAAGTCTGCCTAAAGGCTTTATTTTATGTGACTTGCTTTTATGTCAGTGCAAAAAAAAAAAAAAATTGAAAAGAGAATTGAGCTGAATAACTTTCAGTTATATACATGGTGGACCTTCTCTTTAGGTAGTCCTGGTGAGAACATGGCGTTGTTTGTGTTCTGGATGTGGCGTGCACTCTTTGGGTCGTTTCTAAAAGCAGTTGCTTTGTGACGCAATAAAAACTGAAACTGAACTAGCAAGTCAAGTCAGGAGAAGTCAGGCAGGTTTTCTTGCCCACCTCACGTGTGAGAAAATGTTTTCGCTCTGAGTTGCAGTGATCAGCCTGGGGAGGGGTTTTCTCTACACCTTTCAAGTCTAGACACGACCAAAAAAACACTAGAAACCCGTGAGCTCATCGGCCAGAACTGTGGACCAGCTCTGGGGAGAGAAGACACTTATTTCCGTTTTCACTTTGTGTCTGCGTGGTGTATGTGTGAATGCATGAGATTCCCATAAGCCTAAATAGATATTGGCCCAGTAACACTGTTATTGGGAGACTGGACAATGCAATGTAAAAGCAAAGTTTGAAATTTACATTGTTTTGGATATATCATTGTCATAAGTGATTACACCACATTAACATATGAAGTAATGTTCTGCAAGTTCACACTTGTTTTTATTTTTTCAGATGCTCAGAATAGAGATGATACATTTTGCAATTGGCAGTGATTGGCTTTTGTATTATAGTTCCTGAAAATCAAATCATCATAACAAATCAAACTGAATATCTGTGTGCGTTGGGTTTACCTTTGATGTGTAATTGCATGTTTCTATCTTTTGTCTCTGCATATAGGAGCACAAATGTTGTGTAAAAGATGCATCCAGTCCAATTGAAAGTCTCACTCTGACACCATTTATTGAACTGAAATTCTACTTTGTCAGATTACTGATCCAAATCTTAATGTTGATGTCTCGTGTAGTTTTTTTGTCAATTGGAGTATTTTGTTAATAAACCGTATAAAGTTATAAACCGTAGACATGTCTGGATATATTACGCGAGGACTGAAGTCCCTTCCTGTGTTTTTTTTTTTTTTTTTTGTGAGAAAAGTTAGTGCTGCAGGCTTTTGAACTTAGATGGCAGAAAATACCACGTTAAGATAAGCTAAGATACGTAAGTGTATATTTGTGACAAACTCCGCCAGCACACTGAGTGATAGATATATGTGCCTTGAAGTTAAAACATGTACTTTTTTTTGGCCTTTCCCCAGAATGCCCTTTGACCCCCGATACGCCCAACAGTGAGGCGAGAATGTGCACCAGCAACAGCCGCCTGGCTGCCCTGAAAAGACAGAATGACATTGAGCTCAAGGTCAAACAGGGTGCAGAGAACATGATCCTGATGTACTCCAACGGGCCCTCCAAGGTAAGATTCAGTGGGGGAGGGTTCACTGTAAAGCAGACACATCAGTTGTGCTGTGTTAGGATAATTACAGTTTCATTCAAGCTGGGTCTTACTTCTGTAGTTAATGTATTTTGGCAAAATGCAACATTGTACTCACCAAGTACATTTGGCAACATTGTGACATCACTCAAATATAATTGGTCAAGAAACACAAGCAGTCAGACAATCATAACGATCTTGAACAAACCCTAACATTGGGAGAGAAAAATAGGGTGAATACTAAAATGAACATCCAAACTGTCTGGTTTTAAAATCCTTCAGTTTACAGTCACAGTTTACAAATAAACCGCCACACAAAGTTCTGTGTCCTGTGCCAAAGTTTGCCTGTCCCACCCCTCAAATTGTATGATATCTTTCTTGTTTAAATTGATTTGTTTCAAAGGCATAATAATACCAGAAAACATAGAGAAAATTATAACAGGAAATCACACAGCTTGAGGAAAGTCTGAAGTAAAATGCTTTCCCTGATTTATCTTGTGACGCCTTGTGGGAGTCAAATCCCCAAGTTGGGAACCATCATTTTAAATGAATAGAATGTACTAAGTGTTATATGGTTCAGTAGCTGCCTGAGTGTGTTTCTTGCCCTCTTGTATCTAATTGTAGCATGATCATGATATAAACACAGAGTCCACCTCCTCTCGTCCCAACAGAGTCCTGCCCTCTGTCCCTCTATCCGCCCGTCAAGTGTAGCTTGGGATGAACAATGTAGCCAGGTCTCTGTGAAGATGTGGGCTCAACAGCCACCAACCTCCCACTGCTTTAATCCATCTTATTTTTCCTGCAATTGGACATCAGACAGCCAGCAGTAGGCTGGGTAGTGGAGTAGCCTGAGGTCCTAGCTGAGTTAGCTTAGCTTCCGCCTCGGCGCTCCTCCCTGTTTGGTGGTGTTTGGTCCTGCAGGTCTGGCTGGTTGGTCGGCCATGGGTGGGGATTGTCTCAAAGTTCACTGCACCTAAGCCAATCCCCACGCTTCCTTATATGAATATATTCTGTCATAAGGTCCATAATTGATAAACATGAGGAAAAAGAACAAAATAGAACAAAATGTAGCAAAGTTCATGGGAGCTACCAGCATGAACATGTACCGCTGTTAATCACAATGCTTATTTATTTAGTCATTATTAAAGACTTAGTTTATAAAAGGCTCAATCTCATTTTGCCAACCGGTCTGCAGGTGGTAGGATGATCCGTGTTAGATTTGCTTTTCCAGCTTCGCTGTAGGGGAGGAGGAAACATGAGAAGACGCTGACACATACTGTGTGTCATATGCACCGCTGTTTGTTCACAAAGCTCTTTGTGGCTCCTCTAATGCGCAGAGTGAGGATAACTATCATTTAGCTGGGACGTGTGTGTAAGTTACCAGAACAGACAACAACAGCTGGAGCACCGAGAGTCGCTCATCCTGGCTCCTATGTACGTCTCAGTAGTAATTGAAGCCACTTTGTAGTAGACTGTTTAGTAGAGTGTAGGGTTTCAGTAGTGAGTCTCTACTTAGCCAGTGATGTAATGTAAAAAGTGAGAATCCTTTTAAAGGAATAGTTTGACACTTATGGAAATACTTTAATTCTCTTTCTCTGTGAGAGTTGGATGAGAAGATGTAATATGAAGCCTGGCTCTGTCCAAATGTAACAAGACCTGCACCATGCTCTCGTAGCCGTAACTCTCCTGTAATGGAAACGTGTGCTAATATGTGACCAGTTCTAAATGAACACAAACTATTTTGGAAAGACAGGTTAGAATTATACTTTGAAAACACATTTTAACCAGACATAAGTCCTTGCATTTGCTCAATAACACAAAAGGTTGTCTGGCTTTGTGTTCATGTGAGTATTGTTTGAAAAAGAGATGTACCTGCAGATCCTCAGTGTATAACTGTAGTTCAGTAAACGGGACTGATAACTGCCACATGATCCCCACTGTCTAGTAGAAGGTGCCTCTGTGTGACCGGGGAGGTCGGTTACAAAACAGTCTGACCTCCCCGGTCAGACAGAATGACAGAGGAACCTTCCAGTTGGAAATAGTTCTGATGTCAGAGAGGAAATGCCTGCTGGACAGAGGTCTTTCCTGCGCACAGCGGGGGGACAGGGGGGGGGGGGCAATTACAACACAAAATGAGATTCCACTTTATTTTTTGATGATTATGATTTTCCATGTGGTCACTCGTTCTTTGGCTCCAATTAAGGGCATGGACTGACGTCCTGTCTGTTTGTGTTACATGCTCACAACATCAAAACACAATAAGTGGTGAGGGATGGTGTGTTTTACAGTAGTGACATCCAGCTATTTTTTTTACGGAAGACAAAACATTACAATCTTTGATTTAAACATTAATATATAACAATGTATGTTGTTATCATGTGATATTTCCCCACCAACAGAACATTTCTAATTTTATTCTTAGGATCGTAAGTTGCTAGCGACCGCCCAGCAGATGCTCCAGGACAGCAAGACGAAGATAGAGTTCATCAGGATGCAGATCCTCAAGTCCAGCCAGGCCAGCGAGCTGAGCTTTGAGAACAACGATGTGATGGGTGAGCCTCCGCCTGCACTCAGTGATACATTTTAGAATTGGCCTGCATGACTTTTGAGGAGAAATACCCCTATGAGTGCACGCAAGGTCTTATGAACAATTATGTCAAATTAAAGAATGATTTCCTTCCTCGTCCTCCAGACAAGCCCATCATCAGCCCGTTGGACCTTCGGGTGGAGGAGCTTTGTCACCACGCCAAGATAGAGTCCGCCGTAGCAGAGGGGGCCAAGAACGTCATGAAACTCCTGGGCACAGGAAAAGTCACAGAGAAGAGGGCACATTCAGAGGTAGGTGTTTGTGTTTGCATGTGTGCGACTTCATGTCCATGCAAAATTCACGTCATCTTCCCCCTCTGTGTACACAGTGGCGATTTAAAACTATAAGGAAACCGATTCCCATCACTTTGACTGGCAGTGCACTTTCATTGCCTTTTCAATTAAACTGATCCGCTCTATTAAAGTAGAATGGACCTTGTAATAGATGATCTCTTTCTATCCTTCACCATTTCCTTTCCTCCGACCCTCCTTTGCCTTCTTTGTACTTCCTTCCCCCCTTCCTCTCACCAGGCCCAGGCTCGTTTTAATGAGTCTAGTCAAAAGCTCGACCTCCTGCGGTATTCCTTGGAGCAACGCCTCAACGAGTTGCCTAAGAACCACCCTCGCAGCAGCAGCATCGTGGAAGAGCTGTCCCTGCTGTCCTCACCGGTCCTCAGCCCCAGATCCAGCATCATCTCCACGCAGAACCAGTACAGCACCGTGACTAAGCCCGCGGCACTCACAGGTAACTGGACCAAAGACGCAATGATGGTTATTGGTTGCCCGTAGATAATGTGAGGTAATATACACTTTTGATATACCAGCATCATTCTATTCTTCTTATCGACCAGACAATACAAAATATTTTAGTGTTGGTATTAAAACTTGACATGTGTAATTGTTTTGGACAATATTTTTAATTGCATACTTCCTTCAGTCACAAAACAACAATCAACCAACTTGATGGGTCTGTTAAAGCTTGTTGAACAACGAGAGATACGACATCAGTTAATCTTGCAAAGCTGTCTGCTTTTGAGCGTCTTTTGTAGGATTCATTTTCTATTAATTCATTTCTTTATTATTTTGTAATCAATTTAAAGAAAAACAAAAAAACACCTCAACAAAGCATGATAACTCAATAGGGTAGAAATGTCTCACTCTACTATCTTGATGAAAATTATTTCAGGGGCTTCTGTTTGACACCACTTGTTATTTAGCAACCAGTTTATTTTACAGGGATACAGGTCACTTCTCATTACTACGTCTTCTGTTATTATTACCAAAAAAAAACAATCCTTCACCTGATACATTTGGAAAACGGTTTTAAAATACATTGGCCAGTTATAACTTGCAAAATAGGATAACTGAACAAGACAGATTGTGTGTTATAGGTATGTGTGTCTTCCCACCTCACTTCCAGGCACATTAGACGTGAGGCTCATGGGCTGTCAGGACCTTCTGGAAAATGTCCCTGGTCGTTCCAAAGCTGCATCCGTCCCGCTGCCCGGCTGGAGCCCCAGCGAGACGCGCTCATCCTTCATCAGCCGAGCAAACCGAAACCGCGGAGTGAGCTCACGGAACCTGACGAAGAGCGAGGAGCTCTCCAGTGAGTGTATCTGACCTCGCACACTGGAAGATAGATACAAACATTTAAAAGTAGTTCTGCACAACTACACAATGAATCACAGCTGGACCATAATTACTTTAAGAGAAATTACCTCGTTTGTAATGCCAACTGAATTGTCACGATCAGGGCATTGTTAATATATCAATACTTGATAAATAACATGTGTATATGTTTCCTCAGATGAGATCAGCGCAGTATTGAAGCTGGACAACACGGTAGTCGGCCAAACAAGCTGGAAGTCGGTCAGTAACCAGGCCTGGGACCAGAAGTTTACATTGGAGCTGGACCGGGTAACACACACATTTCTGCCCTTGACCTTCATCTCTGTTGTTGACTCAGTGTTGTGTTTGAGCAACACATTCTGTGTGTGTGTGTGTGTGTGCTCTGTCCTGTAGTCTCGTGAGCTGGAGATCTCGGTGTACTGGCGTGACTGGCGTTCGCTTTGTGCTGTCAAGTTCCTGCGACTGGAGGACTTCCTGGACAACCAGCGCCATGGGATGTGTCTGTACCTGGAGCCTCAGGGGATGCTGTTTGCTGAGGTGCTCACAAACTCACACCGACTATTTTATATATACATACATAAATGTGTATGTGCGTCTATAATGGACGTGTTTTCTCGTCTATGCAGTTGTACCAGTTTTCTGTGTTGTCTAAATTTTAAATTGTCTTGTACAGGTGACATTTTTCAATCCTGTCATTGAGAGACGACCAAAGTTACAAAGACAAAAGAAGATTTTCTCGAAGCAGCAAGGTGAGTCATCATTCAACATTACCTCACACTTATTTAAGATTTTTTTATTGTGATCTCAGATATGGTAACCTACATTTGTTAAAACATGCCGCGATAGTGTACCTAATTATGTTATGGTTATTGGATTCACTCAATCAAGTATTAATTTTTCATGAATTTCCAGGGAAACTGAGAGATTACTTTGTAATATTGACATGTGTTCCATGTTATTCTGGTTGGTTTCTCACTTTCCTTTACAAACGTCATCCCCTCTTTGCTCTTTGTCTCATTTGCCTCTTCGTTATCAGGTATAACCTTCCTGCGAGCCCCTCAGATGAACATCAACATCGCCACCTGGGGCCGCCTGGTGAGGAGAGCCATACCGACCGTCAGCACCAACTCCTTCAGCCCGCAGGCGGCTGAGACCGGGCCCAGCAGCCCGCCTGGTTCACCCACACCCTGCAGGTACCAAAACACACATACACAGACTAAGGCTATTCAAAATGTATCAACAACTTGCACTAAAGCTATGAAAAGGTGATTAAAACAGTCATGTACCTCTGCCGGTTCACAGTGACCCGCTGGTGACCAAGCTGGACTTTGACAAAGAGCCCACCCCAGGACCCAAACACTACCCAGCACCCGACGACATCGGAGAACCGCTGGTGGAGGATAAGATGCCTGACAAAGAGGAGGTACAGGTACAGGGATCATGGGCTTACTGGTATTGTTGACTGAGACAATCATGTTGGGGCGAGCCAAATAGAACGATACACCATTTTGGACCACTGTCTTTGAATAAAATGCTATGGTGGCCACATGGCGGTATAGAAAAATTCTCAATTACTGGCTTATCATCCATAACCAAAGAAGCACTTTGTGGAGTAATAATCACAGGATTTGTAAGACTAAACTATATAGTATGTATAGTTAATACAAAATGTAAATAAATCCCTCTCCATTATGTGTGTGCCCCTGCAGATCTTACTATATAGTGATTATCAAAGCATATTTGTGATTATTATTATTCATACACAACAGATTCAACTATAATTTTCCAGTAATAAATAATTCCTCATCATTTCTAGTTGACCAAAACTTTACAGTTATTCACTTTCCAATCCTCCTGCTTTGTGTTCCCTCTCTGTAGGATGCACTCGCCTCTTTTGACTTCTTGAACAAGAGGAACAGCATGGCGGTGAAGCCGGACCTGGACGGATTGGTGGAGCAGGAGATGCAGCATCCAGACCTGGAGCTTATTGCCATTCAGAAAGACACAGATATAAGGTAGGCGGTCCATATGCTCGTCTTGTTTGTGTTCCTTTTGAAGCTTCACGTACACTTAAAAGGAAGAGAGGAATGTCTTGATATTTTACTTGAGCAGGGGGGTGTCACCAGTATTGCCTTTGTTCTTTCACTTTTACAAATCATCTGCTCTGTCCTAATGTTCTGACATGCAAGTGTTCACTGGAGCTGAAATAGTAACATAGGTGTAAACACTGCCCCCTGGCTTTGAGTCCTCAGAGTTTAACTGCCATCTCAACAATAATTCACAATGGATTATTTTCCAGGGAAGAAGAGCAGTTCCACTTCAGCCTCCAAGACTTCAAATGTGTGGCGGTCCTCGGACGTGGTCACTTTGGAAAGGTTTGTTTCATTTGATCACCCTACAGAAGGCTGCAACTTTTCATTATCAATTAATCCTTCTCTTATTTTTCTGTTTGATCGTATTATGTGACCAACAGTCGTATATTAAGTTTATTTATCAAATGTGATGCTTCAAAAGCTGTAACTATCCTCTGCTTTCCCTCCTTAGGTGTTGTTAGCAGAATATAAAAGCACAGGTGAGATGTTTGCCATCAAAGCGCTGAAGAAAGGAGACATTGTGGCTCGCGATGAGGTGGACAGGTAAACGTTTTAAAGTTCCTGCTCGGGCTTGTGCCTCAGCTAAATATACGGCAAGGCTGCACTTGGAAATGCTGCTGTAACTCACACAGCCTCCTCCTCTCTTTGCCAGTCTGATGTGCGAGAAGAGGATTTTCGAAGCGGTCAACAGCGTCCGCCACCCGTTCCTGGTCAACCTGTTCGCGTGTTTCCAGACGCAGGAGCATGTTTGTTTTGTCATGGAGTACGCAGCGGGAGGCGACCTGATGATGCACATCCACGCTGATGTTTTCTCCGAGCCCCGGGCCATGTGAGTATCTAAACGTTTGTCACCGTCCCTAAATCGGGTCTCACGGGTGCCTCCTTCATTCGTGGGCTGTGGCATTATTTTCATATAGTAAACTCATATAGTAAATGCAAGAAACTATTTTTTTCTTGCATTTAGTAGCACAGAGATTATTTGTAGGAACATGACAGTAGGAATCTCCAGTGTGTAATACTTGTATTCCTCTATACCTTTCCGATTTTCTTTATAACCAGTAAAGCTCTTGTAATCTAATATACTGGCTCTTTTGTTCCTGTGCAGATTTTATGCAGCCTGCGTCGTATTGGGATTACAGTTCTTACATGACCATAAGATTGTGTACAGGTAAGCAGTTTGAGTGAAGTCATTCAATTTAGTCCCACATTTGTCAGGAGCATGAAATCCTCAAAAATCTTTTTTACTTTGCAGAGATTTAAAGCTGGATAACCTGCTCCTGGACACAGAGGGCTACGTAAAGATTGCAGACTTTGGGCTTTGCAAAGAAGGTAAAATGAAGAACCACATTACACTGAAGGCTCTATACTTGTAGATTAAACAAGAATATTGCAATAGAATCTCCAGCCCAATATCACGCAGCTTCAAAATGAAACCGCCGCCCTGAATATTCTCAACATATCAGTTATGGATGTTCCCAAACAAGAGAGACGGTGACAGTTGGAAGAAGATTGGTCGGTTATTTAACAGCGTCTGTGTTTCTTTCAGGAATGGGTTTCAAGGACCGCACCAGCACGTTTTGTGGCACGCCAGAGTTTCTAGCTCCTGAGGTTTTGACTGAAACGTCGTATACTCGCGCTGTGGATTGGTGGGGGCTGGGCGTCCTCATCTTTGAGATGCTGGTTGGGGAGGTGAGTCCTTGTTTCCTCAAGATGTTCAAATTTGATTAATGATCTATAATTGATGTGACAAACATTCAGTAACTTTGTGTCGTTGCACATTGTGATTCCATTTGATTCATCCTGACTGTCATGTGATTCATATTCAGCAGTAGTTGTCAAGTCTTCCTATTTTTCATTTTGGCATGTCTTTTTTTCAGTCGCCCTTCCCCGGTGACGATGAAGAGGAGGTGTTTGACAGCATCGTCAACGATGAAGTCCGCTACCCACGATTCCTCTCGACCGAGGCCATCTCCATCATGAGGAGGGTGTGTAGTGATACTCTGAGAAGGAAGGAATAGGTCTTATACGATCAAATTCAAAACAACTGCGATTTGTGTGTGTGTGTGTGTGTGTGTGTGTGTGAGTGTGTGTGTGTGAGAGAGAATATTAACTTTAATATATGCTTCTCCTTGTGATCAGCTTTTGAGAAGGAATCCAGAAAGACGACTGGGAGCAGGAGATAAGGACGCAGAGGAGGTTAAGAAACATCTATTCTTCAGGGTAAGAAACAAAAACACTGTTTGCACGATCCATTTTATAATATACACCAAAGCATATACATAATGTGTATATGCGTTTATTATACTAACGTCTTCTAACGTGACCCTCTTTGTTTCTTGGCAGAACATGGATTGGAACGGCCTATTGGCAAAAAAGGTGAAGCCGCCGTTCGTGCCGACGATTCAGGGCGCCAACGATGTCAGCAATTTTGATGATGAATTTACCTCAGAGGCTCCGATCTTAACCCCGCCCAGGGAACCCCGAGCGCTGAACTCCGACGAGCAGAACATGTTCTCTGACTTTGATTACATCGCTGACTGGTGTTAGCTTCCCGTCTACACACACACACACACTGTGAACCAACCAACACAGAAATGACTGTAGCTCACATCATTTTTAAAACTTTCCTCGTCCTTGCCCAAAACGTTGAGGAGGAGCAACAAGCGCGCCGGCTCCCCGAGCCTTTCGGGCAGAACTTTGTGCCATTGAGAAGAAAGTCCAGAAGCCTCCACAGGACCCCCACTTATTTTTTAATCCACATGAAGAACGTTTTTTTAAGAAAAGAAAACAAATGAAACTCTGTCGTTGGAGGGTGAACGAGGACGGATGCTTTGTCCTCTTGCACACTTCGTTGTCGTGTCCATTGTCTGACCACTGAGAATGTTTTTCATATGAACTCTGAGAAGAGGGTAACATCATAATCATGTTATTCAGTGTCGCTGTCGTCAGTTTTTTTTGATCTGTACAGATTATATTCAGTCGTATATTTTTATTTGTGTTTTCCTTTCTTTATTTGCAAAGCCCTCGCCATAGTTTAAGGACATTTATTCTCACTGTAAAGTTTGACATTTCTGCCAGGTGTTCAGAGAATTTGAACTGCTCAAAGCATTGTCACTGAGCGGTCAACTACACAGACATCTCGACTACTACTGCTGCTTCTTGACTTGAAATCAAAGAAAGGGTCTTCACCCTATGCTTCTTTTGGTCTAGGGGCCTGATCTTTGTCTGTTTTCACATGTTTTTCTCACTTTGCTTCCAGGTCTGCATACAAGAACTCACATAATAATAATAATAATTGTTAATAATACTCTTTTGTATAAAACAGTAGTCCATCCAGTGTTAAATGTGACCTAAGCCGTTACATTTAACACATTACTAATGTTGGAAATTAGATTTAAAAACGCTTGTTGGCCAGAAGAAATAATGCTAAATATTGAATATTCTCTTCCGTCTAATGCCCTCTAGTGGCTCTGTAGATTTTCAGTTGACCTCAGGTCTAAAGATCTAAGTGCCGCTTTGTATTGCAGTATCTTTTGGAGCAATAAAATCAAACAAAGTTAATTATTTTAGAGCTAAATTCAGTTGGATGTCAATTTTCTATTTTTTTGGGAGGGGAGGTTGTGTCTAAATTAACATCTGGTTGTGGTGAACCTGAAAGCATTTTTCTTGTTACCTCAGTCAAAGTGAAAGCAGTGTTTTGCAGTTAAAAGCTATCAAAACCAAATTCATCCTGTCCCTCTTGAAGCAGCAGATGAACGAACCCCTTGTGGTAAAACATGATTGATGGACTGACAGTGAACCCATTGACAGAGGAAGCAAAGATATGCATAATAAAGCGCTGAGCTGTTATTTGGGAACATCTGAAATGCAGCTATTCCAGGTTTCTGTCAAAATGTCATTTAAATGCTTTCCACACTGGTCTGTGATCAGTTACCTTTCAATCTGGCAGAGGAACCAGCTGATGACTTGTCAATTTGCATGTTATATATGAACTGACTTAAATGTTGGAGAGCTGTTGATATGAATCACTACAGGGGAGGGCAGGGTATATTATATATACATACTGTACGTACACAATTAAGCTGAAAGCACTAATTTTATCAATAGTTTTAATTATCTACATTTGTTAATGAAAATAGATTGTACAAAGTTTTTTTTTGTATTGCTTGTGCATGTTGTTGCCAGAACAGAAGAAGACTTTATAGATGGTACACAATACTCAAGTCACACAACTGTTGCAGATGACCCCGGTGTAAAAAAAAAGAAAAGGCATTTCTGCAGTCGTCGTTGCCCATCATAAATGCACAAATTAAACATTTGTAATAGTGGGATTGCTTTTATTTGTACCAGTCAATGAATGCGTCCTCAGGGTTTACGCTGGTTATTTAGAATTGTCCTTTTGTTCACTCTTTAAACTCACTTTGAGGAAGTTTTGATGTATTGCAGCTCTCAGAAAGAGGCTTGGCGTTTTCTCTTTCTTGTGAAGACATTCAATCTATGAATGACCAGAGTAGTAAAACAGCTTTAATGTAAACAGATGTTTAATGAGCTCATTACCATGCTTTAATGAAAGTCTTTTATTTTTTTAAATTACTGAGAACAATTCAAACTAACAAAATAGAACCAGGTAATTTTTCTACAAAAAACAACTAATATGTATACAGTATGAAACCAGCCTAAAATTGCAAGCATCACTTACATTATCCAATTTGGACATATATACATGAGACAGTATATACACTCAAATGAAATACTGTAAGTACAGTCTGCAAGCTGTTTATTTAAGCACTGGAATGTGTGTTTTATTCCTGCGAGGACGCCTCGTCAAAGGCAAGAAGTCTGAGAAGGGACAAGGGAAATCTTCCAAATCCAACAAACATGATTTTTAAAGAAAGAAAACAATCCTGTAAGTACAGCAGAAAAATATCGTCGTCTTCACAGTTGGGGCAGCTTGTCGACAGGTGTGTCGAATTTGAAGTCTGTAGGGAAGAGTTCGGCAGCGCGCGGGTAGATGAGTCGGTATGACTGTCTGATCGTAACATCTGCAACACCGGCAATATCCCCGATTTCTGGGGACACGGCAAAGACGAGGTTACACTCTTGATTCGTGTAGAATCTGAGAAACCTGCTGCATTTTCAAGACAACTTCTCTGTAGCTCAAATGAAAAAGTGGAAATAAAATGCATCTGAATTCTACTTTTTGGATCCATCCAAAAAAACGTTTAGCTAAAAAGCATCACATCTGGACACCGTCCTGCTCAAGGACACTTCAACAGGACGGACTATTTTGATGAGGTGAAAAATAAACCTTTAACAACTACTTCCACTTCTGTGAGAATTCCTCATTTTACTTGATACTTTGCAGACGAAGATAATACATACCATAATCTCAAAATGTAATACATTGTCGCTGTTACACCGAGTAGAGGTTTATGGTTATTCAAACTAACAATTAAACAGACAAATTAAAGCTTAAATTATTTAATACTGATTTACTGTCTACATACATGTACCCAAGTGAATCTTGTCATACACTGATGTTATTAAAGTTACGTTTGACCGTCTTGACTTTCTTTTTTAATTTATTTATGCACGCCAGGTTTTTTTTTTTTTTTTTTACAGGTCGAACTTGGTCCAACAAAGATAAACAAACATATCTGTGTCTATCTGTGTGTATCTGTGACCATAACGCTCATTTATATGACCAAAACAACTTACAAATACATATTCTTCGCCCTCTGGTCTCAACACAAAATGTGTCCATCAACAGTATTATTATACTCACCCTTTTGGGTCTTCTTCTCCGCAGAGGCCTGGGAGGCCATGTAGATCGCCGCTGCAGCCACTGAGATGGGGCTCCTGCCGGGCACCAAATCGAGCTCCACGGCTTTCCTGGCGATATAGGTGGCCGCCATCTGCACCTGTTTGGGCAAGCCCAGGTTTGAGCAGAAACGGGACATGAAGTCCCCGGTGGTGATGAGGTCCACGCTTGTCTCCAGCGCCTTCAAGATCAGCTTGAAGCACCTGCCAATCTCCTTCTTGGAGATCCGAGAGACGGCACAAATCTCTGTGTAGGGAAGGAGAAACGGGTTCTTTTAGATGAAATGACGTCAGAAAAATATATTTTTAGCTATTTTTCTTTCTATGTTGAATCTCCACTGAAATCCATATTAGAAAACAGAAGGTTCACCAATCCTGCATCCATACTTCTAGAAACAGAGACCAGAGGGTTGGGAGTCAGAATACCTTTGTTGATGGCGGCAAAGTACAAACAGATTAGATCCCACTGAGAAACATTTAAGGGATTTTGTGTTTGGTACTTTTCCAGGAAGAAGGTGAGAGTACTATCATTATATATCCACAATTTGTTTCAATCCCGACAGAAAATGAAGACGTATGCTTTGAATAAAGCACAATACAGGATAATTCAACTTCTGTAACTATAATTTCCCATCCTTTTTAACTACCGTAATTTCCGGCATATAAACCGCTACTTTTTTTCACACGCTTTGAGACTGCGGCTTTTACAACGATGCGGCTAATTGATGGATTTTCATAGGCTAACTACCATAGTGCAGTGGCGGGCCGTGGGTTTTAGAACAAGGCCTTCAATGACATGTGTCCACATCGGATGCGGACTGGGGAAGAAGAAAAAAAATTTAAAAAAGAAAACACATGGTTGTTTAACTTAATTTAAATTGCTACAATACCGCAATCCTTATGAGAAGAGACATATGCTTTACCATTTTGTATTTCCCCCTATTAGCAACTGTAAAGTCACAAAACGCGCCACGCGCCCCCGTGAACAGCGCACCCTCTGCCTCTCCAGCACCATCTGCCTTCTCAGATGCAGCACCCCCATCTGCATCTCCAGCAGAACCTCCAGCCAGCACCACCTGTGGCTGGAATCCTCGGGCTATGTTAATCCCTTTGACAAGAAGAAAAGGCGCGGCCACTGTTCCATGACGCAAAGCTCGCCTCGCGATGTTGTGCACCCTGGCTGACCGACTTGAGCAGCCCAAACCCGTCGGGTCAACAACAATGCATGTTGTCCAAATAACCACCAAACAACCAGTCACATTTAGTAATAACGAAACAAGCCAACAACATTAAAACACTGCAGAGCCACACACACACACACACACACACACACACACACACACACACACACACACACACACACCTCCAGCTGTCTGACCAGCAGCAACAAAAGCGCTGTGTATGATTAAATACGACTGAAGATTTTTTTTTAAGTAACACAGCAAGCATTTAACTTGCCACATGCCCGTAATCCTCTGTGCGAAAGGCGTCATTAGTAAAATCCACCAGCAAGGTAGGTTCTAGGTAGCAGCTAGAAGTTTCTAGTAGCTTTGTGCCCCTTTGACCAATCACAGCTCATGTTAATGGTCACGCTGGCCCGCTGACCAATCATACATCTACGCCACCACCGCAGGCCCTCACGTCAAAGAATCCGCCCAGTTTGTCAAACTAAAGATCTGATTTGTTGAAGACTACGGCGTAGTGTAACGTCCGCAGGAACGACTCGCAGACGTTGGTTGCGTTAACTTGCAGGTTTATTGCACGAGTGTTTACAGAGTTGGCAACAGGCTCTTCGCTAACAGTAGCTCCGGCGTAACAGCTAACAAGCTCAACTAGCAACCCCACTCTAGCATAACATCAATAACACAACGTCACTTCCTCCGACGAGCGGCGAGAAATCCTTTACAAAAACTGGCCGCATGCGAAGAGCAACTTTTTCTCAAGTCTGCCAGTGGATCCTAACAGCGTGGAGCAGTGTCAAAGAATCCACCATCACCAACGGGTTCCGAAAGGCTGGACTGCTGCGTGAGGAGGAGGACAGAGCAAGCTGAAAGGGAATATTTTCGCCGAGAAAATGTGTGACGAAGTAATTACAAACCTTCAGGCTGTTCAATTCCGATACTGAAGAAGACAACTTTAGTACTGTTCTGAAAAAAAGCATTTGCAGTATGTATGTACTAGTTGTGGATGTTACCGGCATTTATTTAATTAAAAGTTTAAAAAGATCTTTCCTGTAACATCTTGCTGCATTAATATCTCATGTTTCAACGGGGACACCTGCGGCTCATAGACAAGTGCGGCTTATTTATGTACAATTTCTTTTTTCTTTTAAAAATTTGCAGATGAATTTGAAAAAGGGACAATTCTTACATTTTTATTGATTTGTCAATAAAGGACTTTTACTCATTACTATATATATATATATATATTTTGTGCCATTAATTGTTCCTCAAGAGCAGTCGTAATCTTAATAATATGGCAGATAGCTCAAGAAAATAAAAGTGTTTTCTCTGACCTTTAAATGTTCTTGGTACACCTTCTTGTCTGCAGGCAATGTACAGACAGGCCGAGGCGATGGCATCATTGGCTCGGCCCTTCAGGCTCTTCTGTTCATAAACCTGCTTGAATAAGTTGTTTGTTCTGTCCTGCAGAGCGAAAACAGTATTTACAGAAATATTATTATTTGTATTGCAATAATAAAAAAGGTCTTAATGACAATCTTCCCAAATACAAATTGTTTTTAATTAGGGGATTTAATACCACAAAAAAAAACACAAATAAAGTGTTTGTTCCAACAGTGTCCGTCAGGTGAACTATAAACATTTATAAAATAGAGCTAGACTTTTTTTAAACACCATTTTAACCTAATGTTGTTGAACTAAAAAAAGATGACAAGTCATGGTGATTGAGTATAAGTGAGGCCAATAACTCCTTTATCCACATCTTCTCTTCATTTCAGTTAGTGTTCTTTATTTAATGAAATACAAGTTTACTATGATCATCATGTACATTATTGAGGCAATGTCTGGAGCTTAAATAGCAAAAATGAAGATCTTGTGTACCTGTTTTATACAGGAGACTCGCACATGATGAACATATAAACTCTGGTTAAATATAGTTTAGGTTTCATTTCAATGATGAACCACAGAATCACATAACTACACAAAGTTCAGTTTAATTTATCTTGTTTCCTTTCTTACCATGTTTTGCCCACAATTGTGTGTTTTGCATTTCTCTCTGCGTGCGTGCGTCTCTCTCTCTTTAAAGTGGTCCAGCTTTTGTATTTTGACTGCTTATCTCCACCTGCTTACCTCCACCTCTCTCCTTATCTTTGTCAAAAGCACATTGCAGAATCAGATTTGTTTTTTAACTCACAATGATGTTCCTTGGCAGGTTGATGCGATCTGCCATGGTGCTGATTTCTTTAAAGGCGTTGAGCATGGCCCGGTCAGAGCTGCTCATGGTCCGCCGGTTCTGGTACTTGTTGTTACCAAATTCATCAAAACTAGCTGCACCAGTTCCCTGTGGTGGAAACAGTGGATGTTTAGCAGTAAAATTCACAGTAGTCTAATTTCAAGAGACGCCATGATAACTTTGAGGAACATGGTTTAATGTGGTTCTCTGGTGCAATTGAATCACTGTGACCCAAACTCACTACTGAAATCTGCAGCAGATAATATTAATATAAATGCAGCAACTGCTGACATAGTTATCCAAACTTCCAATGCCAGCGTTACCTGTACATGCACATCTGAACAAAAACGTTGCGCAAAAACATTTACGCCACTGGAAATCTGAGTGGCTTAAATATTTTGAAACGAGTGTAATTTTGAGCAGAATGCACACAGCAAAGCTCATTTATAACAAAGGGCACCTCACCTTGCTGATCATGGTGGTTAGGTCACCCCCATTGAGCAGTGGGTTCTGGGCGTCTCCCACTCTGGAAGGATCTTTGAGGGCTTTCTCATTGGAGAACGTTCTCCACTCTGAGCCAACATCGATAACACGGTCACCTGAGGACAAATGGTGTAACAATTTTAAAATGAATAGGATACATTAAACCTAATTATTGCACAAGATCAACTTCTTAAACGTTCATTGTAATTTTGTGTTTTTTTCGCCCAAGCACCAACACAAGAAACCAAAATGTAGGTGTCAGCTTTTCAGTCTTGTGCACTGATGTCTACACCTGCTGCTCTAAACAGGTTTCCTTTTATTCGTCCACGATTGAAACACAAGTGAAATGTAACAACTAATCGGAAATGGTAGTTTGATAAACGTGACAGATTTTGTTGAAAGTTCAGTGAATAAGCTGCACATACAAAGAAAATGCATTTACTGTGTTCTTTTGTCTGTCTCTATTAAATCCCTCTGGAATAATTAACCAGAAGATGGTGCCATATTCAGCACAAATTCCCTCATGAAAACATTTCTTCCGAGACTCAAATACTGTAAATATTGTTTGAATCCTTTCGTACTGTATTTCATCAGCTCATCCACAGCCCTCTTACCACTCGGTATTCTGAATATAGCTTAACATTTGACACGTCACCCCCCCTCTTTTTTCACATTTTATTTTCCTTGTGGTGGTTGTTGTTGTGAGGGAGAAACCCATAATAAGATATGGGCTTAACAAATGTTCAGTCATTCAATTGCATTAAATCAGAGATGTTCAAAAGGATAAAGAGTGTGACAAAGACAGGGCATATAGCTAGTTATCTCGTCATGCCTGTTCTTGGAAGTGTGTAGCAGAGCCGATGATTAGATTTCTGATATTTTAATCCTGTTAGGCTTTTTTTTAACCATACATAACTCTCCAACATCTCAAGGCAAAGTGACATTCATCTCCTTAGAGGACAGCCAAACCTATGGGAGCAGGAGCAGAGGGCACTTCAGCGTGCATCAGAGAGAGGCTGGCGTCTCTCATCTCCCACCTGACCCGGTTTCTGCTCAGGAGGCTCGTTAGAGGAAAACTGTGTTCCCGAAAGCTTTGTCTTACAATCTGCATCACATGTTGAAAGGATTCTTTTCTTCAAACAGTTTATAACCTTTTGTGCCAATATGTGTTTTGATAAATGACAAAATGGATTAAAACACTACACTGAAGTTGCACAAATACCAGTTTGTTCCATTTTCTTTACTCGGTCTATTGCACCGAGTATTATGGTGGTGGATGAAGTCTCGGCAGCAGAGACGTCAAAGCCTTTAATATTTACATGACAAAGTTAATAAAAAAAAACGGGCCTTCATAATAAGTTTAAGGTGGCTTAGCCTACAGTCAGGAGTACATATAATATACAAATATTTGAATGCTATCATTTATAAGTTGAAAGCATTAATGACTACAGGGTTTGCTCGGGGCCACAAAATGATACAATATATAAAGAAATCTAAATGCACAATTTCTTAATGTGCAAACTGTAAGATAGTAAAAAAAGAACTTAAAAGTAAATAAGTAAAATATGCCAACAAATTTCTTTTCAAAACAAATAATTTAAGATATTAGTAAAAATACTACAAACTGACCACGAGACTGCTATTATAGAAAAGTGTGCGTCTGTGCATCTGTGTTGTTGGTGTAATGCTGGCATAGCAGTTTGGCTGAAGCATTTTTTAAGGCATACCTCCAATCCAGTGTTATAATTGCTGATCTGATCCGTCTATGTTGACCATGTCCTCGGATAGATGGATTTGTATTACATTCATAATGTCGCTCCATCACTTGCTTTTCTTGTCATTTGCAATGCCTCGGGCCAATTACTCTGGAAACAATGTTTAGCTTTGCTGGTTCACTGGCGCTACTGATGGCCTCAAATCTAATGACCATATTCCCAATCTCCACATTCCAAAACATTTTGTGACGTACGATGCAAGCAACAGTAGTGATGTCAGATTGTATCATCATACACAGCTTTTCTCTTTGACAGTATACGCAGTTGATAAGGGTCCCTTCTCAATGTACTCATTTTCCCAACCGCAGTGCTCTTGTCGGCTATATGAAATATGTATATTGTATTGGAAATTTAAACCGGCCTACCGGATGATCGGTTTACCACCGAGCACTAGTTCGAACACTGAAAGATTGACAATACAAAAGTAAGAGAGCACATAATCGTAGTGTATACTGACCTACTACAAGGCCGCATTCAGGGCAAATCATGTCCCCTGCTCTGTAGTCCTCCACCAGTATGGCATCAGGGTGGTTGGGACACTGAACTCTTGGAAGGGCCAGGACATCTCCGCTACAAAAGCAAAACCGTTAAGTGATCAAATGGCAAAGAAAGGGAGGAAAAGGGTGGGAATAGAGAGGACATACAACATACTTTACAGCAACAATTCTCATCATCAAAACTGCATGAAACTGGCTTGGATAGACATTAAGTCAAACAGGATCAACTGATTAATCCATGATTAACTGTGTCAACAGCAGTTGGATAACATCAAACAACCTGAAAGGAAAAGCCTTGTGTGAACTTTGTTTCTCAATTGTTTAGTGTATGAAATGTAAAAAAAAAAAAAAGTTTTTCAGAAATGTAATTTACGTTTTAAACTATTTAAAAATGCCAAAGATATCAAAACTACAGCTCTGTCGAACAACATGCTCACATTAAAGCTGTCAATGTTTATTTGGGTTTTAACTTTTTTTATATAATGAAATAAATTACATATAAAATAGTTGATTTATCGACTAATCATTTCAGGTATAATCTTCACCATAACAATATATTTACGTTGACCCCTGAACTAACTAAACAAATAAACCCGTCACGATGATGTCGGGAATAACAGAGGAAATAAAAGGGCGTGATATCAATAATCACCAAAGCCTACTTTGAATTTATATTTTGATAAAAAATAAAATCCAGACGCACTTCTTTTCGCATGTCTCCACACAGACCGCTATGATGAAAGAGACAACACAATATGATCCCATATGCTCCAGCTTCAACCCACACTGACGTTAGCTTTGACGTTACCTGTTGTTCACCGAAAAAGAGCAAAAGTGGCGAAAAACCAGAGCGAAGCGACGAAAAACAAGCGGCGAAGTGACATTAGCGAGATAATGACCGGAAGTTATTGAGCAGCAGCACATCGGTGAGATAATGTAACGGAGACACAAATAGTGACTTCTGGACACATCTAGCCAGCTAGTTTGGCTAACGTAGCGAAGTAGCAGTCATTTATAAAACACATCTCACACCCAACGCTGACAGGAGAATAAAGACGCAACATGTATCACGTCTCACTCGATGACATTTACACATTTACACTCGGAGAGCCCACAAGAAGAAGAAAGAGGGGAACGATTTGGTAAAAGTAGCTACGCACCGGCTTGTTGACGCCATGTTGTTCCTCACTCTGCCTGTGTGTCAAAGAAACAATCGAAGGAACCACCTCTATTTATAACCTTTTACTGATCACGTGTCCGTTGGAGTATGGGGAGCTGTAAGGGTCAAACTAGTCGAAACATCCTTCCGTTTGCGTAACAGTGAGTTATACAAAGAGAGAGAGAGAAAGAGAGAGAGAGAGAGAGAGAGAGAGAGAGAGAGAGAGAGAGAGAGAGAGAGAGAGAGAGAGAGAGAGAGAGAGAGAGAGTTCATCAGAAAATGAGATTAAATGGCAGTGTGGTTATGCTCCATGGAAACACAAAACCAGTAAAGCCTATATGTTTCTATGTTATATAGCCACACCAGAAGATTAATGCTTTTGCGTTTACAATTTCTATAATGCAACAAGGAATATCTAAACTGTACTGATTTACCCTGTTAATGAAAAAAGCCTGTGATATTGCTATCTGAGAGTGCCAGCCTGTGTCTCTGACTCTGTACCAGTCTGTGACTGCTCCTCTGAATCATACTACTTGCTTGTGAAGGAAACCACACGATGACACAAAGAGTCACTTGATTTGGTTTGTTTTTGTGGGAACAGAATGACAAAACTACGTCCGTCTACAAATGGTATATCAATGGCATAACTATCATATGAAGATAGATAGATAGATAGATAGATAGATAGATAGATAGATAGATAGATAGATAGATAGATAGATAGATAGATAGATAGATAGATAGATAGATAGATGATAGATAGGGGGAATGTGTTTGTAGCAACAGCAAGCAAAGTTACAAAGTAAACTATTATTAAGCCTGTACTCAATATATACAATACAATAAAAATAGCAGAGCAGAACATATTACATTTAAGAAAATTAAATAAGAAAGAAAATGCAAAAATGTAAAGTATATAAAGTGTATATAAATTATATACAGCGAAATAGAATAGGTATTAAATTAACTAACTAAATGACAAAAGCGGTGCTAGAGTTATTGATATTGGTTCAATTGAAGGAGGATCTGGCCAGAGGTGATTTATTATAAAGTCTTATTGCAGTTCGTTACCTAACCAGTATCAGCCAAGAGTGCTAGTGTGCATCAGGACAACAGCAGGTGGAGCTAAATAACCGACTTATTACTATGATGAGATTTCATGGACAGATCATTTGGCACTGATCTTTCTCTCAGTGGTCAAACATACTGAAATGTATAACTTTGATATCATACTTGTTTGAATAGTAAAATGAGACTCAACCTACTACGGAGCTTAGTCAGATTTTGCCGAGTATTCAGCATCTGGGCATTCTTATCCGACGTCTGTCAAGTGTTGGCAGCTCGTAGTGATGTTGATGTCTGGGTCCAATGCAATTGATTCTGGCCTGGTGAAAAACAGTCATCTCAAAACGACTGCAAAAGATAAGCAACCGCCAAATGTATTTGTTTACAGCTTCTGATTTGGAAATAATGTAGGGAAACGTGTGCATCACAAGCTATTCTTCTTCTTTTTTGCTACACTTTTGCAACTGATTAATCTGAAGTGCCCCTGAGAAGCATTCACATATCTCCACTAATGATACACAACCGCTGCTGGACTGAGCAAGACTGTGGAAACTAAACTTGCATAAACAGTAACCAGTCCCAGCATGAGAGATATCACAGATATAAAAAAAACAAAGGCATGCAGAGAACAGTATACTGGAGTCAAATTCGTTCTTTGGTGCTCTCTCTTTGTCTCAAACACACGCAGTACTAGATTCCTCGATGCCTCAGAAGCTTCCCTACTGCAACATCATATCGCAGCACATCATCATTCTTCATTATACTGTATGTCAAGTAATAACAAAGGATCCACACATGCAAGCAAACCGCCTGTGCAAACATGGGGAGTAATGTGTGTTATTTGACACACACTGGTACACACACTTGACGTAATACTTAATTGTTTTGCTGGTTGTGTGGGTGAGAAAACTTGTGCTTACAGGAAATTAATTACCATACGAACTAGTTTTTTGGGGGGTTTGTTGTTAGTTTGTGGCTTCGGTCTACAATGTAATAATGGTGCATTTTGTTGCTACTTCCACATATAGAACTCACGTGTGTATATCTGGTGTGTATGTAATCCACCAGCTAATCTTTGTTAGTATGATACAACCCAGCGTATTCTTTACAAATCAGAGAGGGCGGTCCATGGTGAATTATTTATATCTCATTGAGGCAATTCTCAACACACTGAGCTGGTTGCCAGGGGTATCTGTGGTCCCCAGCTGTTGGCCCCATTACCCCCAGGAAACCCCATACTGTCCAACCACTGTTCCCACTGCCACCCAGTATAACAACAAACCAAACCATTACATCTTTATACCTTTCTCCTTTCCCTTATCTCACCACGCCAACCATAGGTCTCGCCACAGTCAGTCAAACATCTGTAGGTTATAGGAATCAGAATTGGTATCATGAGTAGTATCACTAGGTCATTGACCAAATTAATATGAGCATTTAAAATCATATAAAACTTTATAGCATATAATGTTGGGACAACAAGTTTTGAGGGAATTACTGGAAACTGTCTGAAAAGCATTCATGAGGCTCCAGTCAAGTTAAGTGAGTTCACATCCGCCAATCTACTACTTTTCTCCTTCACTTTGTCTACCCAGTCTTTGTTTGGGATTCTTAAAGAGAGACACTATAAACGCAGCTATCAAAAGACGGCCTGACTCAACTCTAAGCAAACATTTGACTCTATTGCAAAAACATTTGTGTAGAGCCGGTAAAGAACACTGATACAATCATCGGTGGACTGGTTCTGTCTGTGTTTATGTATGGTCACACACCACCTCCACATCTGATCTTGTAATCTGCCAGACTATCGCACGTCACGCCCCCACTACCTACTTTTCTTTCTTTTTTTCCCCTCATTCTCTCAAAGTACAAGGGTAGCGTGAGCAAGAACAGAGTGCTTGCAGCCAGCAGCCCAGACCGGTTGAAACCTGTATGGGTTGCAACTGAGGAGACACTTCCTCCACCCAGTGCATCATCAACCAAATCCAGAAAGAGCTGGATATGATGCATGACATCAGCACACAGTGTCCTATTGACTGTTGAGTTTCTGAATACTTATAAGATAGATAGATAGATAGATAGATAGATAGATAGATAGATAGATAGATAGATAGATACTATTAACAATGTTGCACATGTTAATGACAGTTTAGCTTTACTGTAACAAACACAAGGCATCGTGTCAAACATGTGGCATGTGTACAAAAGGCAAATTCGTGAATTCTTAATTAGTCAGCAAAGTTATTTCAACACCACGATGCATGTGGTGTCTGGTACTCTGAAACAAAGAGGGAGAAGCTTGTGCTGCGTTCACGTAACGCGGGGAAGAAGGTAGACACGAGAGCTCAGTTTTCAGTTGGTATTCCTGCAAAGCAAATTTTTAACAGTATTTTCCACGTGTTTTTGGTCTGAAATACATCTTATTTGTTCCACTTTCAGAATACTTAACTTACTGATATTATGAACATATACGTGTAGCCTAGTTTACTGTAACGCTACCAAAGTAAACCCCATTGGTGACCCTCATCGTCTACTCCTTAACGTCACGTTACTCCATGATTTGGTCACATAACTCTTCATTCGTCTTTGTGAAAAGCAGCCTAATTTTCGCGGCCATTTTAGTGATCTCATATATGTCTGCATTCTGCTCTGGGAAGAAAAAAATAACAATGTATCGATTTTTCCTCTCTGGTTTGTGTAAGTGCGTATGTGACTATATGTAAAATGCGTACTTTCAGCTCATTTCAGCTCAGCCGTTGGCGTGTATCTCTGTCTGTGCCCTCTTTTCCCATATGACCTGAATGCAACATCAGATAAGCGAGCAGGCCGTGTCTTCGGGAAGTTGCCGTAACGTCGTCCTCCAATGAGAAGCACCCATAGCACCCACAACGGCGGTCCGTACGGCTCCATATTGGATCTGCCTTTTCTTAGAAATACATTGCACGGGAGGTCTTTCTGCGCATATTGTCAAACATACAGCCAGGCAGCCGGCTCTGCTTCCCGGGGCTCAGGTATGAGGGATGTAGACGACAATAGGCGCTGTCACGAACAAATGTTCTTCTTCGGTGCTTTGTTTTACTCACCGGCGTCATTCCCACAGTTTTTAACAAGGCTGAGAAATTAGGTTAGAGGCGCACCTGACGAGCGGAGCGAAAAGTGGCATGCAGGCTGAGGAAGAAATAATTGGATTGAGATAACGCCGCACAGGCAGTAAGTATAATTACCTTAACTATGTTTTCAATGTATACTTTAAACTAACGATATCCTTTGTTTTATTAATAATCAATAACCTGACTGATACTGTTTCTCCCCGCGTGGCCGAGCAGATAATTATCCCCAGATAAGAAACGGTTACCTGGTGTGAATGTTTAACACCATGGAGATATGCTGATTCTCAATTTCACATGTTTCAACAAGTCACCTGACCGATTACACCAGATAACTTACTGCCCAAGAACTCCTCACGTGAGGGAAAACAGCGTTTCATCACCCAACTACAGAAATGTCTTATTTCCTCTTGTCTGGGCTCGAAGTAGAAACATATAAGGGCCAGTACTTCCCTTATTCACATGTTGGCGTGTCTATCGGCGGCAGCAACCTCTTGCTACTTATTCCTATCTATTTATTATGTTGTTGAGCATGCTATACTGTGTCATCATCAGTTGGGATTTTATGGTTATTAGTATACTTGGGCTTTACATCTTTTATGGTCGGTCTATAATATTCCAATTGAAAATTATAGGGTCATGGTGGTGCATTTGGAAATGTACCCGTAGTGGTAATACTTAAAGTGCTTCCCTGTGTTATTTGTAGCCTGTAGTATCGCTCTACGATTTATTATAGGATATGTACAGCCTGGAATCAACTTCAGACGGGCAGGTATACGTGCAGAGCTGAGTGAGAGCTGTTCATTCAGGTTTAGGAGCGGTGTGTAATTCAGGATGGTCGCACATATGATGCAGCAGGATAAAGAGATACATTCTGAATTTCTATAGTAAATAAAATACACTGAATATTGTTTTTGGGGGTCCTCCCCCAAGTAAATGTGAAGGTTTTTGACTTGCAATTGTACATCATTTTGGAACAGTAATATTACTATATATATATATATATATATATATATATATATATATATATATATATATATATATATATCACACCAAAATCTTAATGACAAACAAACAGGTAAATAATTATGTTATTATTTACACATATCACAACCTTTGTCTGACCATTAAACATTTAATTATACAAAAATATTTGCCCCATAAAACCAGATTATGTAAATCAAAAGAACAGAAAACTTAAAAAACTTATGTTTCATTAATTATATTTGTTTGCAAATTAAAAAAAAGTTATGACGAGCATAACATGTGAAGATTGTATCAATAAATTACAGCACCCGTTATGATTTACCCAGAGAACCTGATATGAAGAGGGCAGAAAACAGCAGCTTGAGAGAAGTGCCGGTGCACAAGAAAAAGTCACGGTGCGCCAAAGAGTAAAATGTTGAAGTGCCGGTCTACTTCGAGCACTGCCTCTTGTGTTAAAATAGTCTACGCCACAATAAAGTAATACAAAATGAGCGATATAGCTTGTTTTCAACATAGCCAGTCTGTGACCAATTTCCTTGCTGTCTGGAGCCCAGACCTGGCTTTAACTTAGTTTACACTAAATTGTTCCCATCCTTAAACTCATTTATGGATCTTAATTAAATAACACTTAACAGGCAGTACAGTGGCTACTATCACATGGTGTGGTCAGTTTGATGTAGTCTGTACAGGGCAGCATTGTCGGAGGAGGGGGACTGGTCTGCCCACACACTAAGCCTTTTTTTTTGAAAGGCTGTTTAGATGTGTTGCCTCTGCTAAGTGAGAAGAGACTGGGGGAGGGTTGGTTGTTATAATCCACGATGGCGCCCCTATCAACTTTGTCACTGTTGCGATACACAACATCACCTGCGCTGCTGCATTCTCCAGATAGCTCATTAAGCATGTACATTAGCATTCAGCCATCATTCATTTAATCATTCTCTCCCATGACATGTCAAGATGCCTTGCGTAAAAACGGCATTTGTTGAATACCATAGTAGAAGAAAACACCAGTATGACCCCCAGCATTACAGGGGCAACCATGTGTGCTACTCTCTAGGTGTGACCAGGAAAGATTGCTTTCACGTCACAGTGAGAGAAGGAATGCCTTTTAAGTTCCTCAAAACAAGACGGTAACTAACTTGGTGTAGCCCAGCAGTAATAAGACGGGACAATACATGTGAAGACTGTCTTCACATGTATTGTCCCATTGTATTTCTGCTGGGCTACACCAAGTTAGTTAGCAATATGTTTTAGGCTTATGCTGATATTTGAGAATGAATAAATCAGATATATTTGTTTAAAAAAATACACAAAAGTTTTTCTAAGGATCTGGTAAATTTGGTCAAAAACAATGAACAGTTCTGTTCTCAGTGCTTTTAAATGAATTCCTCTTTTTTTTGTTTTTGTACTGCAATTGCTTACATATCTGCTGATACAAAATACATGTAATAAACTTATATCAGCTGATTTATCAGTCAGGCTCTAGTGAAAACCCACTGAAATAGAAACAAATTGCACCAAACCACTACTTTTTTACAAGTCTAATGGCAAAATAAAAGCTGCTTCGACTTTGTGACCTAAGTAGAAAAAATATATTCTTAAACTCTTCATTTGCAGAATAAAAATTGCATTGAAAGACCTTTGTGACCTTTCGCTGATGTTAATTAATGAATAGTGTGCAGGAGCCATATGCTCCTCTGCATGTTATGTGCTTGAATACAATTATTTTTAGCTGTGAGAAAGAAGCCATAACTTTATAATCTCTTACTGCTGGCTTTTAAAGATAATGCCACTGGGAGTCAGCAACTGTTAGCACGTCACATAACATGTAAGGGCGTCACCCTCAAATTTCTGCATATTATATTGTGACTTTTTTGTATATTTGTTTTATTAAAACACTCTACGTATAAGTGGAATTTCTACCCTAAAATGTACCGTAGTGTGGAAACCAATTAAAGCCTCTAAGATATTTTATTAAAAGAAAGATGGAGTTTGAAGTTTTTAATTTTGACAAATTCTCTTCTTTATATAAAGTAAAAAGCAATGTTCAGAACCTCCTTCTTTTTGGAGTGCGGTTCAATGGGTCGTCTGCTTCAGCGCATAGTACAGTATGAAATATTGAACATGTGTTGCAGAACTATTTAAGTGCAGGTCCCCGGGTTCAAAGAAACAACTAATTATCATGATGGACAGATAATTTACATATCCCTAGAATCACATGAATCATTTTAATTGTGTTTGTGTGGATTAGAAGCAGTAAATGGATGAGTAACTGCCACTTACACTAAATTAGAAAACACCGTGATTCACTAAATGAAACCCATGAGTGCCAAACGTCTAAGTGAGTCAGAGCAGTTGGTAGACTTCCCACATCAAAGGACTCTGCACTGTTCCAGTAACAGCATGTTAAAATAAGACTGGATTCAGCACAATCTGGACTGTGTGCTTAAACATCATTCAAACATTACTGAATGAAACTACACTGCCAAGTGAGAGTTGAATGTAGCCCACTAAGATGAAATGATGAACAGTAACACTCAGCGGTGCCGTTACAGTTACACATTCACACCTTGTACAGCTGGCGCTTTAAATGTGTTTCTAGCTTTCCACTTTTGGCAACCTGCTTTGGATTTGACCCAGAAAGCTTCAACTTCTTGTGTAGGTTTGGGCTCTAGAAACTCATGTTATTTTTTAATTTTCTGTTTTTCTTTCCGAGAAGGTTACTGAAAGTGAAAAGGCTCCATCTTTGCAGGGCAGCAATGAGATGAGTGATCCGTTTCATTCTGAAAAGTCAGCTTTTTCAAAACTAACATGGCTTCAAAATTCTGTTTCAAAACAAAACTCCTCATCTCCATTTCCTTATAGTTGAATTTATTGATTTATCTTCTTGAATAATTGTTTGTTTTATAAAATTAAGGTTATAACGTCAGATGTCATGTTTGATCTGATACAGTCCAAAACACAAAGACATTCGGTGAATTTTTACTTAAAATATTACTTCCGCAAGTGGAATATCAAAATAGTCGGTACTTAATTTTCTGTTGATGAATGTATTGATTATTCAAATAATGGTTTCATCTCTAATTTGTTTGTCTTTTTCTTACATAGGAACATTTAAGCGGCCAGAGTAGATTAACAGACTCTCCTCTCTTTGTTGCAGTGATGTTCACACTCACTGAAGTTGCGTCCTTGAATGACATTCAGCCAACGTACCGCATCCTGAAGCCATGGTGGGACGTCTTCATGGACTACCTGGGGTTGGTCATGCTCATGCTGGCCATATTTGCCATGACCATGCAGATCACCAAGGACCAGGTGGCCTGCCTTCCATGTCTGGAGGAACCAGATGTACCCTCAGGAGCTAAGCCTGACTCCTTCACGCAGCAGAGCGCACAGACAGCAGCCCCATCAGCAGCCACCGTGGCAACCACCATGCCCCTCATCACTAAGGACTTACCAGACGACGTTGCCCATGAGATCCATGTCACGCACCAACACACTGCTGCGGTTGCAGAGAAATATGCCAATCAACCGCAACCGACCGGGGTCAGGACCAACCTGGACTTTCAACAATATATCTTCATCAACCAAATATGTTACCATGTTGCCTTGCCCTGGTATTCCAAGTACTTTCCTTACCTCACACTCATCCACACCATTGTTCTCATGGTCAGCAGCAATTTCTGGTTCAAATACCCCAAAACGAGCTCAAAAATTGAGCATTTTGTCTCGATTCTGGGTAGATGCTTTGAGTCTCCCTGGACTACGAAGGCTTTGTCTGAAACTGCTTGTGAGGACTCTGAGGAGAACAAACAGCGGTTGACTGGCACCTCCACTGCACCAAAGAAGGTATCTTTAGAGGGGAAGGATGACGGGACAAATGTCACCTCATCCACACCCATGCTCGGGGTGAAGTTCTCTGCAGATAAGCCCATCGCAGAGGTCCCAAGTAGTATGACAATCCTGGACAAGAAAGACGGGGAGCAGGCCAAAGCCTTGTTTGAGAAAGTACGAAAATTCAGAGCTCACGTGGAGGACAGTGATTTCATCTACAAGCTTTATGTAGCACAGACCGTTGTCAAAACGGTCAAGTTTATTTTGATATTATCCTACACTTCAACCTTTTTGGCTAAAATACATTTTAAGCATGATTGTGAACCTGATATCAAACAGCTAACAGGGTACAACAAGTTCTTCTGTACGCACAACATGGCATTCATGCTAAACAAGCTGCTTATTAGCTACATGGCTTTGATTTTGATCTACGGGATGGCTTGCTTGTACTCTCTCTTCTGGGTGTTTCGACGACCACTGAAAGAGTACTCATTCGAGAAAGTCCGGGAGGAGAGCAGCTTTAGTGACATTCCTGATGTGAAAAATGACTTTGCATTCCTCTTACACATGGTTGACCAGTATGACCAACTCTATTCCAAACGCTTTGGGGTCTTCTTGTCTGAGGTCAGTGAAAACAAGCTTAGGGAGATCAGCCTCAATCACGAGTGGACCTTTGAAAAACTCAGGCAGCTTGTGACCCGTAACGCACTGGACCAGCAGGAGCTGCACCTTTTCATGCTCTCTGGTCTTCCGAATGCAGTGTTTGACCTCACGGACTTGGAAGTGCTGAAACTAGAGCTGATTCCTGAGGTGAGGTTTTCGGCAAAGGTCTCCCAAATGACCAGCCTGCTGGAGCTGCATCTCTGCCATTGTCCGGCCAAAGTAGAGCAAACAGGGTTTGCTTTCCTCCGTGACCATCTTCGCTGCCTTCATGTCAAGTTCACTGATGTTGCTGAGATCCCGGGATGGGTGTATTTGCTGAGGAGTTTAAGGGAACTTAACCTAATCGGCAACTTGAGCTCAGAGAATAACAAAATGATTGGTCTGGAGTCCATGCGAGATTTGAGGCATTTAAAGACATTATGCTTGAAGAGCAACCTCACAAAAATGCCGACAAACATCACAGAGCTGTCACCACATCTGATTAAGCTCGTAGTGCACAATGATGGTACAAAACTGATGGTACTAAATAGTCTGAAAAAAATGACAAATCTAATTGAACTGGAGCTGCACACGTGCGAACTGGAGAGGATTCCCCACGCCATTTTCAGCTTGACCAACTTGCAGGAACTTGACCTGAAATCGAACAACATCCGAACTATAGAGGAGATCATCAGCTTCCAGCATCTCAAGAGGCTGACGTGTCTTAAACTGTGGCACAACAAAATTATCACCATCCCATCCTCCATTGGCCAGGTCAGGTCTCTGGAGTCTCTCCACCTCTCTCACAATAAACTGGAGACCCTGCCTATGGCCTTGTTCACTCTACCTAAACTGCGGCACTTGGACGTGGGCCACAACTCCATCACAGTGCTCCCTTCAGATGTGGGTCTCCTCCACAATCTGCAGCACTTGGCCATCAACTCCAACAAGCTGGAGGTGCTGCCAAAGCCTCTGTTCAGATGCACCAAGCTCAAGGCGCTGTGTCTGGGGAACAATGCGCTCACCGTGCTGCCAGAGACTGTGGGTCAACTGGTCCAGCTCACGCAGCTGGAGCTGAGAGGAAACTGTCTGGACAGACTGCCCGTCCAGCTGGGAAACTGCCGCCTGCTGCGCAAAAGCGGCCTGGTTGTGGAGGATCATCTCTTTGACGCACTGCCCGTGGAAGTTAAGGAGAACTTCAGTCGAGAGACCAACACAAACTTTACGAGTGGCTTATAGCACAAAATACACGACTCATGGTTCATGAGTTCATGACGAGCCTGTGTAACGGATGTAAGAGTATACTCTTTATTATTATAAGATCCATAAAAATGAATGCATTTTCTTGATTATTTTAATGAGTTGCTTTTGTATTAGAAATGGTACAGATAGTTTTACTTGTTGCTGAGTATGTAATTCAGTAACCTTTTGGCATTTAGGTTTTTCATAGCTTTGAGTAATGAAACATTAGAAATCTAGCTTTCACTATGTAATACTCTATAGACCAAAACTGTTTGCTCCAATGATACAGTATGTAGATTTATCATTATTGTTTGTACTCAGGTATAATTGTCACCAGGGGGAACAATCTTTTTGCCTTAACTGCTGCTTTTTCTTTTTTTTTTACAGTGAGGGCTTTCACAAACAAGGCCAAAAACGATTATTTTTGTTTTCTTGTCAGTTTTTCATATATATATATATATATATATATATATATATACTATCCTGAGAGCAATTTATATATGTTATAGATGAGGACACAATGCACCACTTTTTTTTCTCAGTAGCTTTAACTTTTATTTAAATCATGTAACCTTTATTTTTCTCAATGTCTTGTAGCCAAATGAATGAGTTTTAGAGAAACTCAGGCATCAGAAATTAACCTTTACCTTCCTGTTGTAGAGATTGTATACTAAGGCCCTTAGTAATTCATTTGCACATTGAAAACATATTGATTTAAAGATCGGTGAATGTCCTTTGTGATAACATGTCCCTAGACCAACGTGAGCTGATAAAAGGGAACTCTTTTTAATCATGCTTTGGAGTTTGAAATGTGTAATAAAAACGGTAGGACTGATTATTTAACATGTCAGAATTGAACAATGATGACACATCTGCCTTCATTCTTCTCAATGTATTTCTATGTAGGTCTATATATACAGTATGTGTTCTTCAGAGCTGCTGTACCACCTTTGTGTTCACAGCTTTATGGCACAATAAAACACGATTTTAGATGAATGTCTAATCATTATTCATGTACTTCAGATGCACTCCACAAAACACTTGAGCTGCGCTAAGAATCGCATACTTTTTATTTTCTACTTCAGTACATACTGATGGCCTTACATGCAGAATGCATTCAATTGGGACATTCTACTTGGTTCTAATATGGCACCATTTCACCCTCTTGCTCATTTATCTGCTGCACAGAGGATTGTGGGTCAGAAAAGGCATGCTGGCTTGCGAACTGCAAAATGCGACTGGATGCAGAAAGATGTCACGATATTTTTGGCATTAGGCATTTAACTATTTATTGGGACATACTAAATATTTTTCTGGCATATTAAATAGTATGGTTATTTGAACACACAGTATGGTGCAAAGAGAAAGGGAAGTGAATCAGATGTATTTGTTCTACTACACATGTGGATCTAATAATAGCCCTGTCTGAGAAATGATTGCAATCCAGCAATTAATCATTTTATTAGTCACACCTGTGTTTGATGAGTCAAAATGTGGAAAGGTTTAATTCAGATTATTTCATGAGGACACCCATCCCGTGATTCAGCCTGATTCCGTCAGAATCCCCCCCCCCCCCCCTCTTTAAACAAGCGTATAGTTATGGCTGGCTCAGGTTTGCCCTGGTCCAGCCCCTAGATATGCTGCTATAGGCCTAGACTGGAGCCGGTCCTGCTAGCTGCCATGGCCCTGCTTTCTCCTCCCACTGCCCCTGGGATGCCCCTCCTCTCTACCTCCTTCTGCTTAATGGGTCGTGGCTATCTGGATCATGGACCATGCATACTACTCATTATATGAATAATTTCTGTCACATTCATTGAATGTGTTGTAACTCCGTTACGTTATTCATTCTGGCCACATGACATCTATTGCTTCTGTCCATCCGGGGAGAGGGATCCTCCTCTGTTGCTCTCCCTCAGGTTTCTTCCCCTTTTTTCCCTGTGAAAGGGTTTTTACTATCTTTATTGGGGGAGTTTTTCCTGATCCGATGTGAGGTCCCGGGACAGGGAAGTTATGTGTACAGATTGTAAAGCCCTCCGAGGCAAACTTGTATTTGTGATGTTGGGCTATACAAAATAAACTGAATTGAATTGAATTTAATTATTTTTTTTAATTATTCAGGAGAGCAAAGGTAATGGCCCAATCTCCACCCTCAGAGGTGGTTTAGGGCTGTCCCACTGTCAAAACGTTGAGTTTTGAGTCCCCGACAGACATGTTTAACCTTTTATGAAACTTTTCCGTAAGTCAGTATTAGATGCAGACTTTGCCCAAGGGAATTACCCACAATTCATAGCAATGTGACGCTAAACAAGCGTGGAAAAAATGAGAAGGTAAACAAAGAGGAGGCCACATGAGTGTTCAGCCTGGAATATTACATTCACACAGCAACATTACGGATTAAAGATGTATAAATATATATTACACAGATGTATTGATCAAACATTTAGTTTTGTTATTGAAGCTGTTATGACAAAAATGTGTAAATAGATTATTTGAAATTACCTTTTCATCTCGTGAGGAAAGAGACAGGAAGATGTTCAAATCAAAGAGTAAAAAGTATACAATAAATACCCACAACTGTACACAATATCTTTTTACATTGTCGTATTAATGTGATATAAGTGCTGTCCCATTTGTATTTACACCATGTCAAGCCCTGACAGCCTTTCACACTCAACCATTTAACAGGTGACCTCAGTCAGTCCCTGAGGGTTCAGACCTTGAGGCCTGAGGGGACATTGGGATTGGGCCATGCTCATCACAAGTTTCACACAAAAAAGGAGTTTTTGCACATGTCCCCTTACAGAAACAGAAACAGAAACATGCACTTTATTAATCCCATTGAGGAAATTCTTCTCTGCATTTGACCCATCCCTGATTAGGGAGCAGTGGGCAGCAAAGGCCTCTGAGCCATTTGACAGATAGTGGACAAGGTGACACCGACCTCAGTGTGTCACAAGAGAGATGATGATCCCAACCTGCTAATTCTACAGTGAGACACCTAAAAGCTGTATAAACTCCAGCAAATTAGTCCACAGGATTGCTCACCTGGTGTCTAATGTTAATATGATGAAGTTATATGTCTCGTGTTCATGAACCCATATGATACTATAGAATGATGTAAAATTATAATTTCCATCAGACCAGTCTGTTCTCCTGTACAAGGGGTTGGCTTCTACTGGGAGCCTGATGATTCTCTGCTTACCAGTAATATTGTTTGAGTGAGTGAATGAGTCCTGGTGAGGAGGAAACAATAGCTTTACTGTTTCTGTGTTCATCTTGTCAAGGTCATAGAGTTATTGCGTGTTATGCATGTATGTAGCCTTCTGTTCAACAGTCTAATTAATGGCCTTGCAGTGACTCCGAGTAAGGGAACTTGTCTGTAATTTACATCATGATGTAACTGTCCTTGAGATATCCTACTCTGGCTTTAAAGGTGTTGGCACATACTGCTGCTCATGCTGTTACGCTCATTCACTTTGTTGAGAATAAATAACAGTTGAGCAAATGCTGCTCTCCTCTGCCAATCATGCTCTTTATTAACATTTACCTTTAGAAGTTTGTCACAGATTTCCACATAAGGGTGCATTCCTTCTCCATTGTGAAGTCACTATAAACACTGTAATATAGTAAAACTGAGAATGTATGATACTAACAGTATTTTCAATGGCTTCCAAAGTTGTCCGTGTCAGGAAAAATCATAACTTTTATATAATCCATGACCGAATTATTCCACTGAGGGTTCAGAAATAAGACACTGACCCCTTATTTAGGGTAATTGAGTTAACCACAAATATATTTAGGGATATACAGAGTGCCGATTTCGACACAGGTAGACAAGACAGACTAATGCAGGACCATGTTATGCCTGTGATTATTTCATCTGATAAAATATGTACTTTAGTAGTACATATATTCAAACAATACAATTCATAAATGTAACCAACATACACACATACAATATGAGGCCTTTGAGGCCTCTTTCAGGAATCTGGAAGGCCTCCAACTTGTCAATTGTGTTGTGTTTATGTCGGTCTATCGTACATATAAACTGTATATAATGCAGAAAGACTCATTTAAATCGTTGTTAATAAGGGCCCTGCAGCTAATGTAGCTGCTCAGTCCTCCTACATACAGGTGTTTGTGTCAACGTAGAGGCAGGTCAGTCATGTTTGGCAGTGTGCTGCCATCTGTCGGAAGATGCCTTTTGTTGGTTCACCAGCAGTCTGTAGCTGAGCGAGCTTCACATCGTGTTTGCTATATCTGCTCCTATAAAGCGACCACATAATGAACCGTCCGAACAACGTCCCGTTAAACGCGTTACCGAAAGGAGGATCGCCGGTGTACATCCAGCCGTCCGGGAGGTAACGTCGACCTGCAGCCGCGACACGCTCACGCTAGCTCGTGTGTGGGACGCTCATTTATTTGAGAAAGTTTCACATTAAAAACTGAGCGCAAAGCGCCCGTGTTGTTGTTTGGGTTAAACTTGTGTTGTTGTTCATCGCGAGACTAACTCGCTGCTTCTAAGCAGCAAACCGTTCTGCGTGTAGCTTAAGCTAACAGCACGCGCTGCTAAACGAGCTGTTGGCCTGGGTTGTTGTTGTTGTTGTTGTTGTTACCATTCATGTTCAGTTCAATGGTTTCAGCTGTTTTTCTGCGATGAACAGAATCCCTCAGGACTTCAAAGAAGCAATGCTCCACATCCCAGTGAAGATGGCACGTCACGCAGACAACATCGTATCTGACCAGGCTGCTAAGACACAACCAGCCAGGAACCGTGCAGGTAACTTCAATGGACACTGAAGCACTAGAAACAGGCCTCAAATGTTACATTACATCTAACCAATCATGCGGCTGTATCGTTTACTATTATCACCTGATTTGATTCATTTCTGTATGATGTGACAACTATTCCACAGACAGTAATTCATCACAATTAATGTATCTTTCTTCATATTTTGGGGCACTTTGAGCCTTTATTAGAGAGTTACTTGTGGGGAGTATATGATCTCTATGTGCAACAAACAGTGCTTTCTTTCTGTTGTTGAAAGATAAATGCAATGCATTCCCCCAAAATGAAGTGCGCTTTATAACTGTATTGGCATGCAACATTGCAAAAGCTGGCCACAATTAATGTAGATTTCACTTTGATGGGTTTCATAACTGTGGCAAGTCTGCTGATCGATTTTGATTCCATACAGAAATCCCTTGAAACCAATCTCTGCCTAAAACTGTAGGAAAAGACTATTTTACAAGTCATCATTTGAGATTATTGTGGAATTCTTGTCCCAGTAACTAATACAAAATGAACCAAACACCGCTTGCTTTAGTTAATTGTTAGTTAGTTGTAGGTATAGCTAACTGTAAATCTTTAGCTGTAGGATTTGACCAGTCTGTCACAATATGTTGTCTCCATTGATATTTAGCTTTTTTTTAATTAAACAGTGAAAAGTTCTGCTGTTCAATGGAAGTCTTCATTCAAACCAGTAGGAGAAGAAGACTTTCTGGACCAAAGCACTGACAGTTCACAAAGGTAACGTAAGCCAGTCAGTGATGTCTACAGTTTACTGACATGGGGCCTTTCTCATTTCTTGATTTTGTGCTGCCTCGTTCCTCAATCCTTTTGGCTTGTGACCTTGCAATCAATCTCAGTGCTACATCTTGAAGGATGTCCCAATTCCTAAAATACCTCTTGAGGGAGCGAGGAAGCATAAGCGAGGAAGCACTGTATCTTTTGTAGACGTGACACACAGCTGGAATGATCTCAAACCGTGACTCAAATTATTGTATCAATAACAACATTCTTGCATTCAGCACTAATTTGCTCTATTTCATATTGTCATATAGAGAGACAGGACTGTTTGTGTGTGTGTGTGTGTGTGTGTGTGTGTGTGTGTTTGTTTGTGTGTTTGTGTGTGTGTGTGTGTGTGTGTGTGTGTGTGTGTGTGTATATAATGTATATCACGCAATCATACGTCACTCTTAATTTCTACATTACTTTCCATACAAACATTTGCGCGTGTGTGTTAAGTAAATGTATGTCAAACATACGTTGTCACATCATGTAACATTTTGAATTAATAGTAAATGTAGAAGTTGTCATGAACACTGTTATGTTAACCTGTACAGACCATAGGATACAGCGAAAACAAAGAACAGCTGTGAGGGCCAGAGTCAGGTAAAAGTGCAAGAGGCAGGACAGATGCAGTGCCTCAGTGTGAGCTTAACAAGATGGACACAATTCACTAAATGTGCACAGCCTCTTATTAGTTTTATCTTATTCCAGGAAAAGTTTTTCCCTCCCCTTTTCACAACAGTTCATGTAGTTTGTCAGCACAGGGTTAGTGTGTGTAAGCATTAGGTGGTACTATGCCCCTTTTATAAATGATCTATGTAATGGTAAATTGCACAACACACACTATCATACTAATCCCTCATCTGTCTCCCTCAGGGTTGAAATGTATGATCCTTACGACCCTGCCTCTTCAGACTCTGAGCACGAGATGCTACATGCCAAAAACCACAACAACTCTCCACCTGATCAGGATTACAACCTGGAACACGAGTGTTCGTCTCCAAGTACAGGCCTCCGTAAAAAACGCCGCTGGGCGTCATGCTACTCTGAATCAGTGAGTGTACCCCTCGACATACATGACTTTAGCCCTGAAACCAGACCCACCCAGAGTAGAGGTCTCAGTCCAGGTTCACTTGATCGACCGGGTTATGACTCCATCAGCAGACCTCTGGACCACAGGGTCCGCAGCCCTGACAGGCTTATCCACACCGCCTGCACCCAACAGTTTCCTGTATCTAATGGAGGACAGAGGACCGACGGGGAGGAGAGGATAATAATCGCAGAATTCAACAGAGAGGTATCACCAATAAAACAAAAAATGTCAGGTTGTGATGTTTGTTTTTAATTACAATATTTATACAGTTTGCTTTCTGTGGTTATACTAAATGTTGAGCTGGAGACTAATACAGGATTCTGGGTTTGTTTGTTGTACTCTGTTATTCATTTACTGGGATAACAATCTGATACTCATTCTCTCCTTTGTAGATGAACACTGCTGTTAGATTATCCCCAACCAGGTCACAGCGGGACTATCAACAATTGAATTACTTGGAAACTGGTAAATTTGTGTTACGTCTCACCATTTTTAATTGAATTCAGTAGACGTTAATATAAATATTGAAGAAACATTGCATGGTTATTTTTCTTTATTTCAGCGTCTTGAGTCATTTTTGGAAACCCAAGAATAGTTTTTTGAATGAGAAAAGCAGTACTTCATTTATGTCATGTGTACATGTATTTCCTCTGAGCCTAATACTAATTGTGTGTATACTGTTCTACAGAATGGGACCAAGTCCCACCTCCCACAAAGATGTCAAGAAACAGGAGCATAAACATAATAATGGACAAGTAAGAACCAAACAGCTAAAATGTTGATCGTATTGCCCAGATTGAATAAATGCCACATGTCTTGTGCGAAGCCGCTTGGATAGCGTAGCACTGTAGTTGTAAATAAAATGTCAGTTACTGCATTTAAAAACACATTGTGGTCCAAGATAAAGACTGAGTGGGTGACTAGAGAGAGAGAGAGAGCACATGGTCAGCTTTGTGCAAACTAATACAATTCCACACCAATGTCTTTAAAACTTTTCTAGTTTTTACTGGAGTTGCAAAGCGTCAACTTACTACTGCTGCTACTTAGGAGTGAGTCAACTACAAAGAGTTTAACAGCACTGCTACGGGTGACTGTAGTATAGACATCACAACCTCATGGAAGTCCTGACGGCTTGTTTGACGGCACTGAGTACGGGCTGCGTGCATTTATCTGTGGATTGAGCATTTTGAGACTTCCACAGTATTTATATAGCACCTAGACCGGCTTTATAGTCCAGAAGACCATATGGGACCTTTTTAATGTTCTGCAACACTTAATGTTTTTCTTTAAGGAACCCCATCACATGTGACCTTTGTGATTTTGAGTTGGCCAATTGTCGGGAGCTGGAGGATCACTTGGAGAGCAAGAATCACTGGGACACCCTGGAGCACATCCAGCAGCAGAATAATTATGACGATATGGCTATAGCCTTCCTACAGGTAAGATAATACCAAGTATGCTTAAGCACAGTACGTTCTGGTGACGATTAATTTTGATTTCTGATGATGAATGGTTTAGTCTTTTATTTATGTCTATAGGAAGTCATGCTGTATAAAAGCCAGCAGTGCAGCCGAGCAATAGACGATGGTGCACTTCAAGGTAAATACATTTTAAAACTTGGAAAGATACACACTGTCTTGTTACAGTATTTTCTATTCGAGACAAGCAAAGCCTAAATACAGCTTGAACTTTATTTTGTCAGCTCTGCAGGAAAATGACCACATGACAAAGATTGAAATGTTCCACTGTGCAGCTTGCAGTGTCTTCGTATCCACAACTGCATCCTCAGTGCACATTCACATTACTTCTCGGGAACACCTCACCAACATAAAGGTAACACTGCTGTAAAATAGCAGAACACATTATTCATTGTTTCTTTTTTGTCTTTTGTCATTTGTTTTTTCAATATTGGCCCTAGAAGGGATGAGTGGTGATTATGATGCTGATTGATTTCTTGAAGGAGTTTCAAGTGCAGCAGAGACGGTCTTGCCTTGACAAAGCAGAAACCATGATGAAGGAGCTGAAACCTCAATTTGAACACTTTCTGAAGGTATTTTGTAAGAATGTGAACATTTCAAACGCATTACAATGAATGGCATCATGGAAAAATTAACAGAAAGAACAGAGCCGAGAAAAACATGGAAGAACTTTCAATATTTCCTTCATTTAAAAATTTGTACATGCAGTATACTTATTTAATTTAGTAGATCATTCTCTTTCTTAATATTTCATGTATTACTTGATTAATTTCCTTAAGTTAATAACCGTATTGTCACTTTCATCCCATTTGTATACATGGCACTTGAACTAGGGACGGCTCGGATACGATTTAGTTTTATTTTGAATTTCCTCCCCTAATGATGTGGTTAATGCATTAAATACAAGGGACAGCAAACCGATTTTCCAAATCGACTAAAAATAATAAAATAAGACGTCTTATATGGTTAACTTTTTAAGGTGGAGTCAGCGACTCTGGAAGAAGACCGGAACACCCAAACAAATACTAATAATTGATTTACCGACCCTCTCGCTTCCACGGCTTTTCTCTTTATACAGCACATCATATATTTATACATCTATCTATGTATCTATCTATCGATGGCCTGTCTGTTGTCCTGTGCACGAGCATGCAGGCCCCTGTGTCTTATTGGCTGGAATAGTGTTGTCCAAGCCACATTTTTGTTTCCCTTCTACAGATGTATGGCTGTGTGTGAACACCAGATGTTCTTTTCTTTCAGGGCGGCAGCCCATTTGAATGATGGAAATCATTGGAAGACTCCAAAATACTGTTGCACTGAGAGGCTGATTTAAACATCAACCACAGCCACACAAATGTTGCGGCGCCACTAATGTACAGTATATTGCTAAGCAAGCATATTGATTGTGTCATTCAGGATTTGTTCAAATAGAACAAAGTCATCTTGATTGTTCATACAATATGGATTACACATTGTTCTTATTATTGTTAGCTATAGTACTCTGAGCTCATCACCATTTGTCAGTGTCATTTTCTAAATTAAGATTAATTATTTTTTTACAGTTTGTGGAAAAAAAAAGAAAAAAAGTCAACTTGTTTTTATTTTATTTTATTTAGAACAACACATGTTTTAAGCATTGTATCTGTGATATAGTACATTTGAAATAAAATCATTTGAAAACAGTATATTTAAACATTAAATATAGGTGACATGTATGAAGGGCTTTGTCAGCACTGGCTGTGCTGAGTGTCTTTTTCTTAACCACCATCAGTTTTAATTTTGTATTAGAAACAATTCAGTTATTGAAATACTAGAACACACTTTCTATGCATAATAAGTTTGCAGACATTTTTCTTTTGTTCTTGTACAGTAGCTCTCTTTTCCACTCTTGATTCCAGTAACTGTTGTGAGCTTTCAAGTGCTGCCATTTTCAGTCGAATTTATCTCACCAACTCTGTGGCCTGAAAACAGAGGCTGTGGGCTTGGATTTAAACATGTTGCAATACAAAAGAAACATGATTCAAACGTATCTTTTAAATGTGACTATTGATACACGAGAGGTGCTACCAAATGTTGACAAAAACGGACTCAAACCATGAGCAATCTGAGGTAAAAGTTGTCTTCATTAGAAATGGATTCCACACTACATTACTGCATAAAACAAGAAAACAGTCCGACTATTTGGAATTGTATTTCCAAAAAAATGGACCATGTAAAAACAGAAGAAATTAATAATATCCTAAATTAACTTTTTCCATCTGTCCAAACATGCACAATATCTCCATCATTGAGCAGTATTGTACTTTTGGCCAGTATCATTGAAAAGAGAGTGAAAGAACATCCAAAGTACATACACATACAGGTCAGTGAACTCTAAAAAGGTCCCCATTGGCTTCATGAAGCAGCGTGTGTGGCCGTCAGAGAGCTGTCTTGGTCGGTCTTGAGGGGCAGCAAGGGGACCTCGACCATGCTCAGCCCAGTGTGAGGGACACTAGTGTTCATAATGTGTCTCTGTAAATGTTTAATCCAGTCCTCCTGGACCGACAAGGGACCCTGGAAGACGAGGTCACAGAACCTGGAAAGAGAAGATGAAATTGAAAATAATAGACCAACACGCAGTCGTGTTGGGATACGAGTACTGGTATGAGGGTGGTTGCACCACTTTGATCCACGAAAAGCTGTACAGACAGTCACGTCGCCCTCAGGATTAATTGCAATAACTTTGATGATCCCTTAATGCTTCATCTATTGCCACCATGAGATCAAAATGTTATTTTAATAATAATTTGGTTTATGATCAAATATCTGCAAAACTAATTTACATATTGTAATGATCCCATTGCTTCCATTTGTGCACATAAACAGGAGTAAAAAAAAAATTTCACTAAATACATTACTTTAGTTTTTAGGTTTAGCCCAGGGGTCAGAAACCTTTCGTATCCAAAGAGCCATTTTGACCTTTTTCCACCAAAACAAAATTGTCTGGAGCCGCAAAAAATATTTGATATCACAGCTTCTGAAGTTTTATATATAGTCATATTATATATACAAAAAACTATTTTGTTGCATTTATAAAATTATCCCATAACAAGAATAAAGACTTTTTTTACATTGTATTGCTATTTTACCTGTTTATAACTATCAAACAAAAAATAGTCATGTGTCGGCTACATTAAGGTTAATTAAAAACACAACTATACAGACCTTCAGTACTATCTATATTTGTGGCTCATGTGGTAGAGTGTTAGTCCTGTAACTGCAAGGTAGCAGGTTTGATACCTGTCCTCTTCAGTGAGTTTTACATTTTAAACGCATATCTTTTGCTTCATTTACACTGAGCGTCCTCCTCACTAGAGCACCGCAAACGGAGGACGGATCCGTTTTTACTAACGGACGCCTCAGTGTCTCATGAGCTGACACAGAACCAGCAGCAGTAGTGGAGTTTGGAGACGTGATCCACTTCCTGAAAGTATATCTACTTTACTCAGTTTAGTTTGCTGTAGCAGTTGAGGAATCGCTCTTCTGCACTCATCTGCGCGTGAGGGCGGGGCTCTGAATCACGAGTAGCAGCTGCAGGGGCGGAGGCTTGACAGCGACGTGACGCACATTTAGTGAAAGAAATATTTAAACATTTATTTTTATTTTCAGTGACACAATATCACCTAAAACTCCAAGATAAGAGGACTTCCCTTTTAAAAGTTTTCACTGGGCAAAAAATTAATAAAAAAAAGTTGTCTTTTTTTTTGTGTCAAAGCCTCAGGGAGCCGCAACAGACGGGCTAAAGAGGCCGCAGGTTGCCGACCCCTGGTTTAGATTAACGTTTTTTATACTTTAGACAAACTATAAAACATGATACTCTTTACTACAACTGTCATGTGCAGTGTTCATTTAGCTAAATGTTGTGTTTATTGTCAATTTACGATGCAAGTCTGTGCAACCAATCTTTTTACCGGGCCTCTGCCGTTTTGCTCCCTTTGTTTAGATTTAGTTGTACCAATATCGGTTCAGCTGTTATTTTATAATTCAAGATCATCACAATGATTGTTTGGGATGCATAATTTCACTCTCAGCATCACCATTTTTGGGGTACACCCATGACAATAGGGCTCTTAGTTGTCAAGGCAGTTTTTGTTTTATAAAACAAAAACTTTGCAGTGGTCCAAATGTGGTTACCCAGGTCGACTGGGCAACAGACTGCAGATGCACGATTATCCACCATTTAAAAAGACTGAGTATATTATAAACAAAATACAAGCATTACCTGCAGGTGAGCCTGTACATTTCCTCTGGAGATTGTGGTAAGGGCAATGTCTTCTTCTTTGAGCCAGGCCTCGAGCGCTGCCTCCTTGCTTTACAGTCGAATGCTGAAAGACAGAATAACTTCATTACTTTACAACCCTAACTTGAAGATCACGAAACAGCCTTGCTAATTTAACACTTTAAAAATGGACACAGTATATGATACACAGTATATGATAACCACTAAAAAGTTTGGATGTTCAGTGATTTTCCTAAAATTGTCCATTTTCTGTTCAATAAATCAATCAGTTCGGATATCTGGACCTTATCCGCCTTAATTTTATTCAAACTCATGTTTGCGCCTAGTGACAGTGAGGTGAAGGTTTGGCTCGGTCTCTCTTCTGTATGGGACCAATCCAGTATAGCTATGGCAGAAGGCCCAAGATGTACATGTGATGATCTGTGACCCAAGGAAAAGTAGGCCCTTCAAGCTTTCTGCAATGAGGAGGTCGCTCCTCCCACAGATGCACCCTCCAAGCCCCACAATTAAAATCTTTGCAATATTTTACTTGCTGACGGCCTTCTGGATCCTTACCGTGGGGAGGACACAAATAACCACTGGTACACTAATTATAACTATAATTTGGACATCACAACCTCTAGTGGTATCCGGCCCCACAGACAGCTTTGGCTATAGCTTTTTTGAGGTATCAGTCTGAGATGTGACATACCTACACAGTAGAGGTACATTTGACATTGACCAGGTTACTCTGGGGAGGTAGAATTGACCTCCGGCATGCCTGATCAGATCAACAGTTTTTGGGTCAGAAGATCGAGCAAAGGAAGTAAAGGCTGAAAAGTCTTAAGTTATGAAAAATGTCCAGAGTAACATTGACATTATTTCTGTAGAGACACACAGCTGTTTACCTTTTCCCAAAAATAATTATAATTGTTCAATGCTTTGAGCAGGACATAAAATAATAAAACATTGATGATAAATATCTGTGTTTCAAATCTGAGTCGGGCCATCCGGTCTCTGTACGCCTGCAGTAGGAGCTGTGTTTGTATCCTCGGTAATAAGTCAGACACGTTCCCGGTGGGTGTTGGCCTCCGCCAGGGCTGCCCTTTATCACCGGTCCTATTCGTGACCTTCATGGACAGGATATCTAGGCACAGTCGGGGGGCAAAGAACGCCAGGTTCGGGAGTCTCGGGATCGCCTCTCTACTGTTCGCAGATGATGTGGTTCTGTTTGCCTCCTCGGACCGTGACCTCCAGCATTCACTGGGGCGTTTTGTGGCTTAGTGTGAAGCGGCGGGGATGAGAGTCAGCACCTCCAAATCTGAGGCCATGGTGCTCTGAAGAGGGAGCTGAGCCGGAAGGTCTACCTTCCAACCCTCATCTATGGTCACGAACTCTGGGTTGTGACCGACAGAATAAGGTCTCGGATACAAGCGGCCGAAATGAGCTTCCTCCGTAGGGTGGCTGGGCTCCGCCTTAGAGATAGGGTAAGGAGCTTGAATATCAGGAGGGAACTTGGAGTTGAGCCATTACTCCTTCGTGTCAAAAGGAGTCAGCTGAGGTCATCTACTTCGGATGCCTCCTGGACCCCTCCCATTAAAGGTTTTCCAGGCACGTCTAACTGGTAGGAGACCCAGAGGAAGACCCAGGAAACGCTGGAGGGATTATATCTCCCAGCTGGCCTGGGAACACCTCAGGAGCCCCCAGAATGAGTTGGTAAGTATTCCGGGTAAGAGGGAAGCCTGCTGGGCCTGCTGCCACCGCGACCCGACCCCGGATTAAGCGGATGAAAGTGGATGGATTGATGGATGCTTCGTAACCTAAACTAGCAGTAGGATAAACGGACTCTTCATATGTGAATGTGCCTTTGCTACAATGAGCAAATACATACAGCTGTTGGACTGCTCTCATATATGTGTTGACACTGTATTCTAAGTTAACTTGGAATATGTGTTTATTTGTTCTTGGATCAATATTATGCCAAGTATTCCTGACACAAACATGGCTCTTTCAAAACAAAGCAAAATATATATCCTCATTTAAAAAGGTACCCTGTGGAGGTTTTGACCACTAGTAATGCTGTAGAGCGATGTTTTGTTTGTATCCTGAGCACATAAGTGAATTGGTACATATTCCTGCCAATGGTTTCATGCTCTTCCACTGCTTGACATTAAGTGGTGGATGAGGAAGAAGAAGACCAGATAGAACGTATCAATAGAAACAACGCCGGTTTTGACGTGTTAGAAAATACTAATGTATGAGTAAGGAAATCTATTAAATACGTATTGAGGCCTCAAGGATGCACAAGGCGTACTTTGATGAGAAACTGTTAATGTAAACATAACTGTGGTGGTTTACATAAAAATGAGACAGGTTATCCTTTAAGTTGATATAATGCATTCATTTCTGTGCCTAAAAGGTGGTCCATGGGTGTGTGAAATCGTGGGCCAGTTTCCCAGTCTCAGAATTTGAAGAACTCCGGTACATTCTGTCTGTTCTGAGTTCAAGTTCCTTAATATAAGTTTCAATTGGTGTGAGAACCGTCACTGGTTTTCCTACCTCCAAAATATTAACAATAGTGTTAACTGGAACACATAACCAACTCAGAGACACCGCTATCAAGAATGGATCATCATGGTCAAATATGGAGGGAACATTTACTTCTGCACAACAAGACTAAAGTTTTGCTTTGCTGAGCAATAGCCACACATCAACGCTGGCAAATACCGTTTTAGAAATAAATGTGATTTAACTCACTAGAACCAATTCATTAACCAAAACACCGCTTGTGGATAATCATACCGCAGATTGCTACTATGCTCTTGGAGTGAATGTTTCCATTGTCTTCGACTTAAACTGTTGCTGATGACACTTACTGTTTCCCTCAATTAAGGCATTCCTTTTCCGTTTTGTATATGCCCGGAGGTGATTAGACAAGCTAACTCCACTGTGGAAAGTTGCATTGCAGTGGAGGCACATCTTCCTGTTGAATTCTCCTTTCTCTGTAAAAAATACACAAAATACAAAGAAAAACAAATAAGTGAAATCATAAATATGGTCATGCTTATTTGTTCCCTTTGTTTTGCAAGTTTACAATTTATAAAAGTCCAACATTGTAAGATTACAAAATATATATAAAAACATTTCTTTGTTCCATATAACAAACTATGGATGCATCATTTCTGCTATTAAGGTTAGTAGTGCAACAGCTTTATCAGTTTAGGCCACACAATCAGAAGGTATTTTGACAATGTCATTCTATGCCTTTATGCTGATGACACCTTACTTTACCAACACATAAGATCTGATAATCAGTTCTAAGATATTTGCTCAAAACAGCTGCTGTAGATATTAATGTCTCAATATGAGTTTTAGAGTAAAAGTTTTGATTACCTTTCACGAGCCTTCAAAAGCTGCTAGTTTTAGTAGTAGATGGTTGGCTTTTTTATGTACCGGTGAGGTAATACACTTGTCTTAACTTTATTGTTTACTTTTTATAACCTATTTTATCTACAAACATGAAAACAGGTACAGACTGCCAATATTAGCTTGGGAGAGATTCAATTAAATCAGCTTACACTATGTTGACACATACAAAAAAAGAAAGTTTGAGTACACAACATTTAAAAAACACTGCATGTTAACTGCATTATAATTAAAATAAAAAATAAAAATAAAATAAAATAATAATTAAAAAAAATGTATAGTGTAAGTTTTCTTATTTCAAGTTAAATAATATTTTGTGGAGTAAGTTGCTATTAGATTTACTATTATCATATCTGATATATTTAACACAGCTTTCTGACAATACATAATATCAAGAAGATTTTCAGGATTCCTATAAACCAGGGGTGCCCAATACGTCGATCGCGATCTACCAGTCAATCGCGGAGGTAGTGCGGGTAGATCGCATGCCATTTAAAAAATAATAATAATTAAAAAAAATGTAAAAAACTTTAGCGACAAAACCCAGCTCCCAGTGTGCAAATTAATGTCAATCACTACGGACGCTGCGCCCGCAATGGTTGGCCGCTTGAATGGATGTATTGCCAAGTACAGGGAGATGTTTTCCCCGACTTCCTTAATTACCACTGCATAATACACCAACAAGCATTATGCGCTACAACGCTAAACATGAAAGAGATCACGGATGTGGCAACAAAGATCGTCTAATCGAGCGAGAGCTCTTCAAAGACGGATGTTCTGTGCGCATCTGGAGAAGGACTGCAGCCACTCTGACTTCCTGCTGCACACTGATGTGAGATGGCTTATAGAGCTCTGTCCGGAGATACAGGAGTTTCTCCATGTTGTTAAACATGCAGAATATAACCAACTAAGAGTATGTCAATATGCTCACGTTTCTGAATTACAATTTAAAACGTGTGTAAATTGTGTGTTCCCCTGAAGGAGGGAGCAGCAAGACGTGGGACTGTAATAAGTCATTTTGATTTACTTTTAAACCCTTGCGCTTTAATTATCGGGTAGGATGGACAATTTTTTTTAAACTTTTGGACTTTGAATGGCACTTGCAGCCCAGTTATTCTTTAGTTATTTTGCACTTTCAGAGGCTTGATTGCTATGTTGAGTTACCTTTAAAGCTTTATTTGTACTTTTTCTTTACTTTTAAAGCATATTTGCACTTTAATTTGTATTACTATTTAATTTATTTGTTATGATGATGTTCTGATGTTCAGATCTTGTTACTCAAATACATTTGAAGTTCAAATTCCAACATTTTGAGTTACTATTCTTAATTTGCTATGGGAAATAGTCATTAGATTAGTCGATTAATCGAAAAAATAGTCGATAGATTAGTCGTTTATGAAAATAATCGTTAGTTGCAGCCCTAGAGTCAGCCTTTTCCTACATGAAAAAGATTAAGTCCAAACACCGTTCCACCATGACTGATGACCATTTGGTCTGCCTGACGCTGACTACCAGCAGCTACTGTCCGGACTATGCAACCCTGCTGGTTCCATGCAGTGAAGTCATCAGAGTAAAATGTAATGACCAAAAATGTACAGAATTGTATTGTGTCATAAGGGTTCATGCAGTTATGCAAGGTACGCCAATATTGTAAATATAAAGTATACTCTGTATATTTATACATTAATAATGCTTTATATATATATATATATATATAAGCATTATTAATGTAGGTAGATCTTTTTGACTTGGTCATTTTAAAAGTAGCTTGTGAGCCAAAAAAGTGTGGGCACCCCTGCTATAAACTGTACGAAATTAATCAAAACACTTCGAAGTGGAGAGTTCCACTTCTCGTCTTACCTTCTGGTTAATACTGAGGAAGTTACTTACCGCAGACCGACTTTGGCAGTGAAGATGCAACTCTTGATCCTGAACTGTGCTCACAATTAGAAGAAACTGCAAACACGTTTCTTGACATGTGAGAAGACCCCTTTATTCTGCCATCTTCCTGACACTTCCTCTTCTTCAGAATTCCTATCAAGGCAGTTGTCCCAGAGAGTGAATTTTTAACATCCAACTTAGTATCTGGTCGCTTTTTTTCAGAATCCATTTCCACGAAAGAAAACGAGGGCATCAGTGGTCGGGCATCAGCACAAGCGTTTGGAAAATAATTACTTTTTGGGAATCCAATGGGTGGCGGCGTGAAACTATCATCATTGGACACCTTTGGTGAAGCACCATATTGGAAATGGTTCCGGCTCTTTCCCAGAATTTGAATTGCCCTCTGGAACTCTTTCTTGTCGCGCATCAACTCCCGGAGTAAAAATAATGGGGATTTATTTTTTGTTGCAAAACTTTTACCAAGCTTTTTGAGATGGCCTCGAATGTGGTTGGACTGTCCAGTCCTGTTATCAAATGAGTCCCCACATAACGGACAGGAGTGAATGCTCTTTACAGTCTCAGATTCTGACTCCACCTGTAACGCTGAAAAAACAGAAGAAAAAAAAACAGAAAACTTAAACAATACAAGTATATTCAGTACATATAACAGAAAACTACAGTTTAAGCCTTGGGTTCTATTTTCATTGCCTTGTTCATTGGTTTAAGTAGTAATGAGAACATAAAACTCACCAAAATACTTTTAGTACATGGATGGCTAAAAAGATGTTCAATGGGGCAACATACAATCATCTAGGTTGATAACAAGCCGAGTTTGTCCAGAATAGTTACAATTTAATTTGGAGGTAGAACCGAAAGTTAGAACACTAAGAATGTCCCTAATTTCATAGAAAAAAACTCTGTGTGCATGACTATGCTAAGTGCAATAGGTAATAGTTGACTTAAGATCTCAGTCTGTAAACTGACGGACAATAATCATCTTACTGTTAGCTCTCATCTTTTTATCTAAAGAACTGAATAATCTGGGGTTTGTTTACAACCTGTATGATTGTCTCACCCCTTGTTGCTTGTTGCCCTAGTGGACCTATTTTTTAGAGCTTAAAGTTTATTGTTCAATAATAACATATTGCTAGAGACACACAAATATAAGCAAAGTTGTAATAAAGCACAGATTCCCTTTCATAGAAGAACATGCAATAAGTACGTAATTACCTTTCTTCAATCTCCGGAACGCTGAAATCTTTCGCCGAATTTGTGGCCTTCTGTCTTGAGATGCCACCTGCTCAGGAGACACTACATGGCGTGCATTGTAGCTCAGTCCGACCCGATGAAGATGCCCTCGGACATGATTGGACAATCCAACACCGGATTCAAAGACTGCAGGACAGTATGGACAGTTTTTGCTGTCCGATTCCAACTCCAAATCAAAATCCTCTGTGAAGTCGTCACTCCGTGGTATTTGGTGGAGGTCATTTGTTTCTTGGAAGACTTCTGTTTCTATGCATTCTTCTTTGATTTCAGGGATGGTTTGATCTTGCTCTTCAGTCTTTATTTTCTCAAATAGCCTTTTAGACGCCTGCAGAGCACCCCTCATGGACATTCTTCTGCTATAGGTATAAATTATATTTTGTTTTTCTTTCTTGATACCATTGTCAAATGGGTCAGTGTCCGCATCTGTATCTGTATCAGAAAACTGGAAAATGTCTTTTTCTTTATAGTCTGACACTCCTCCTCCTCCTTCTCCTTCTCCTCCTTCTCCTTCTCCTCCTCCTCCTCCTCCTCCTCCTCCTCCTCCTCCTCCTCCTCCTCCTCCTCCTCCTCCTCCTCCGTCTCCTTCGTCTCCTTCTTCTTCTTCTTCTTCTTGGTTAATTTTCTTGGGACTTGGCAGAGGTTTAGGTAAGATGAAGCACGAGTCTTGTTCAGAGGTGTTGCGATATGGGATGGACATCTTCCTTTTAGAGGGTGACTTTCTGACTGTTGACTGATCTATTTCGGTGGCATTTAATGTCATCCTATGGCCATTTGGGGATGAAGCTGAATCTTCCACCTTGATAGTCCCTGTTCTTGGCAACTGATCAGAGCCATCACCGTCACCTTTGGAATCCTGAACAGATGATCTGAGATTATTGCTTTCATTCCTCTCTTCTGGAGTTTTCTTTCCGTGTCTTTGTCGGGACAAGAGAACATTTATGGATTTGTCCAGCTTTGACTCTGTTAGTTGAGGCTTGAGACCTCTCTTAATCTTGCTATTTTTGAACAAATCAGCAATGTCATTGGAGTCGGAAGGTGAACAAGCTCTTTTGGAGGGGATCTGATTTTTTATAGAGATTTTAGATGTAATCTCTGCATCTTCTACAGAAGTTTTAGTAGTAGGCATATGCTGCTCCTTTGATGGTTGTTCAATTTGATCAATGAGCTGGTCAACTTCGTTTTCCTCTAAAGTTTGTTGATGGCGGCGAAGAAGGTGATTCTTAAAAATACTTTTGCTAAAAGCTCTATAAGAACAAATGTTACAGGAAAAGATTTCAGAGTCATCATCATTCTGGATTTGCTTTCTAACAGTAATAACAGTATGCTGCATAATGTTATGTCTCCTAAGATCCGTCTCACTCAGTGTCCTGAAGCTACATTTGTCGCATCTAAACTTTCTCTTGTCCTTCTCATGTGTTTTCGCATGTTGAACAAATGTGTTGGGGCAGTTTGTAACAAATGCGCACTGAGGGCAGAATAGCTTCTTTTTGTCCTCTTTCTTCTTATCATTCACGCCTTTGATCTCCTCAGTAAGTCTTGCTGTTTTTTCTTTGTGGATAGACATGTGCTCAATAAGCAAAACACTTAGTCCGAAGGACTGTCCACATTCTCGGCATATAAAAGGCTTTGGCGAGATATTTGGAGAATCAACATGAGACTTCATATGACAATGCAGATGATGCTCTTTCTTGAAAATTAGCTTACATTTTGAGCAAGGATAACATGATGGCTTCTCCTCTGAATAAGAATTCATGGTGAGCCTCCCCTTCAATGGTGAAAGCCCATGACCTATACTGTTCTCATGTGAATTTCTTGCAGGTGCATTGTAAAGAATTTCCTTGATGGCCTTTACAGTTCCATTGGGATACGTGGGAACTTTCCCTGTTGGTGATGACTGTGACTGGGAGGACTTTCTTGACTTTCTGACTTTCCTGACAGGAATGGAGTCTTCTTGGTCTTCAGCATCAGACAATTCCTCAGATGACTTGTGGCTCAGATCAGGATAAAGGTCTTCTGAGGGATCCACCATGACAACCATGTCCATTTTCCGCTTTCTTCTCCTTTGGCTGTTGGCAGAAGGGAGTTCATCTTTAGGCTCCTCACCAGGTGAATCACCATGGTTCTCCCACAGAAACTGCATAAACTCTTTGTGAGGGTCCCAATGAAGGTCACTGGTGCTACTAAAATTATCTAATGAGTTCTCAGGTGAGTCCACATCAAAACCCCAAATTGCTGCAGTATCAATTTCCTGCACAGTTTTTAGTGGGGTGATGCACTTTGCCTCCTCTTTCTCTGCAGAGATGTTGAGTTCATGAGCTTGTGTAGCCTGATGCGATGAAGGTCCATTTCCCAGGCCAACTGGAGACAAAATATCTGTGTTTGACAGAACATCTAGAACACTGCTTTGTTTCAGAGAAGGTTTGCCGAAAGAATCGGTAAAACAGGATGAATCTTGTGCCATTCTCACTGGCTCTTGCAGGAGTGTGAGGGCATTGATCTCAGGATCTGCATCTTTGTCATCTTCATCAACACCTGTCAGACATGACATTTCAGCTGCCATGACCTGAAAAAGAAAAGTAAATCATTCTTAGATAACCCTCAACCAAAAGTGTTTAACTACAAAACTAACAGTTATCACTGTAGCATCCCAAGAGTTGTATGTAAACCTTTATCACTTTAGGCATAACTGATCTGGGTTGGGTTGATGGTTTTCAGTGTTCTAAACATTTAAAAAATAATCAACTTACTGCCTTTGTAATATTCTTGTGCCGACGGAATTTTGTACTAATAGCTTCAGGATTGTACAACTTTGAGAATTTGTCATGGAGGGAACTTTTTTTCCTCCCCATAACAATTGTGAGATAAACAGTTGATAAACAACGTTTGTGTTACAAAGTAATCTACCAGGAATGTGTAGTTGCATATATTTTATTGGTTAACACATCGCCTTGTTGCATGACCCTGCATTGTTTTGCTGAAGACTTCTATGTCCACGGACTGGCTCTATTCAAATGAATGAGTTCGCACTCAAGTCGATCTCAACCGAGCCTTTTAAGAAATATATATTATAATCTAATAGGTAGATTGCTGTGGTTTTTTCTTTGTTCATTCAGCCTCCTAAATGGGTAAACCCCATTTTAATTTTAAAAATCTCCATGGTAGTTTGTACGGAGGGGAGTGCCAAAGGGAAACTTTAGTGTGAAAGGAAACTTTAGCACTATCCTCAGGACAGACTTAAAATGATTGACCATACTTCTGTTTTTATGATTGCCTGGTAGATGTTCCACTGGTCCCGCCATAGATGCCTACTACGCAAGAATGGATTCATATTCCAGCTCACCATTGAAAACACATTGATTGCATTTCCAATTAATTTTGTTTATCATTTACAAACATAGCAAGATGAAGATTCAGTCCTGTCTCCTAAAAATTACATTCCCAAACTGCACACAGGGCTCTCAAACAGGTATGTTTGTTGGCTTAACATAACCAAGTAATCATTTTGTTGCCTCAACATAACCAAGTAATAGTTGTGTTGCCTCAACATAACCAAGTAATTGTTTTTCCTAAATCTAACCAAGTACGTTTCATCTAAATTTGATCAAAATTGACGTAAGGAAACAGTTTGTTCCTCCGTTGCGGTGTGCCACGACCGGCTCTAGGTCGGCTTGGGGCGAAGGTGGCCCGCCGGCTCTGGCCGCGTGCTTCAGAGTGCACGTGCCGGGACCTCGCTGCTTCCAGGGGCCGTGGACTAGGTGCTTGCTGTGCCTTCTCTCCCCGTCGGCGAGGGACGGGGCACCCTGCTCCCGGGGCGACTGTTGACCAGGGCGGACTGTCCTCAACAGGGTTATTTTTGTATTGCTTTGTTGTTCCGTTCATTTCTGGTGGTCGTTTTGAGAGTTTGTCAGGTACCGCTAATCTCAACAGCGGTTTATAAACCGCCGCTGCTTGTTTACGATTAAATACGACTTTTTTGTTAAATTTAGTAGATGCGGTTTATAAACAGGTGTGCTTTGTAATCCGAATTTTACGGTAGAGCTGAAACAATTAGTAGATCTGTGTTGATTTACGTAAAAAAACTAAATATTCACAGAAGACAGTTACAGACGTTTCTTTTCCAATGTAAGTCTATGGGGAAAAGTCATTTTGGGGGACACAGTTGTTCTGCTGTTGAGCCACAGCGACAACCGTGTGAAACGGCACTGTTGTGTTAAACATCGTGCCTTTTTGCTCCCATGATGCCAGGTTGCATCACACACTGGGGTGGTATTGTGCCCCAGTTGTTTGGTTCAATGGGAGAAAGCAAACCCGGATTAACAGCAGACGTTCTTTACTGCTAGCTCCGTCAGCACGGCTGCTGTTGTTTACCGTGTTTGTGCAGTTAGCACTGTTAGCTTCTAGCGTTTGCTCAGCTGCCACCATGTTGAGAGCCATGTGGAGGGAATCCCTCAGTCATAATAGTACGTTCACACCAAAACCATTACGAATTTTTCGCGAGAGTAGATTACATGCAAAGTCAAACATTTGCCTCGGCCGTTCTGCCATTGGCTACTGTTCAGCCTGAAGTAGTCGGTGAAATCCACCGAGATGTGAGCGGCTACGGATAATATTATGAACCCAGACACGAGGGCGTTTGATGTTCCGACATTTGTGGAAGTATAAAGCAGAAATAGTGGTTATTTTCATGGTGGATGAAGGAAATGATAACTGTTTTTACGGAGATAAGCCACCAAGATAAACCACGCCCCCTTTCAGGGCGAATGAAGCGAGTAAACCACAAATAGTCGAGCGAGTAAACTTATGCGAGTAAAGCGTTCGAGATGAACTGTGCCTCGGCTAAAATGTAGATGAGAGCAGGCGGCAGCAGCAGGGGGCGTTCAAAAAAACTGCGGTCAAGTCGGACAGTTTTCAGCTGCCTTCAAAGAATACACAGGAAGTCACATAAAAAATGACTTCCTGTTAGTTACGATCTGTCGGCTACTTGTAGTTTACAGACCACGTTCGGATTTATTCACATGTGTTTATAAATATATATTTATGTATAAATGTGTGTTTAGCTGCATCCTTTGTTCTTTTTATGTCAGAAAATAAGGATTTCCTACAACACGTGGTGTTTGCTGTCAAATATAAGAGCCAATCAGCTCTCTGATGTGGCGAGAGCCAGGCGTTTCCCATCATGCACTGGGCCACGCAGTCGGTGGAGAGCTACTGCGGTGCCTGGCTCTAAAATCTGTGGCCGCCTAGCTCTCGTGAGATTATCGTAGACTAAGTGTGCATGACGTCAGAGCAAGTAGGGATCAAGTCGGACACTGGCTCATACATATCCTAATATGGAATTTAGAACATTCAAGGAAATTATAAAGGGGTATTTTTCACTGTTTTCTGACATTTTAATCATCTAAACGATAAAGCTAACAATTGGCAGAATAATCAATAAAGAAAGTAACGATTAGTTCAAGCCCTAAATGCAAATGTCAATCAGTAATGGTTGAGATGCTTTAACCATCTGATTACGATTATAATTAAAAATGTTAGCATGCTTAGCATATGTCACAGGCATTACAGTACTATCTGGGCTTTTATAAGCCATATTGAATGTTACCGAGCTACAGTTCCCAATAGGTAGTTCTTACTTAATAATAGAATGTGCTTCTTTTTTTAAATGTAAAACTAAATTGTTGAGTTACTCTCAATGTGACCAGAGTTATTTTTCAGACTCAATCAGCATTCATTGAATACAAAATAAATATGGCTAAATACAATATGGCTAAATACAATATGTGGCCATTTACAACACAAGGTCGCAAGAGTGAGAGGTCTTGGATTTGAAGGGCAATAAAAGTGTCATAGCAAGTGAATGCTCCTGTGACAGACAGACAGACAGAGAGAGAGAGAGAGAGAGAGAGAGAGAGAGAGAGAGATAGAGAGAGAGCGGTCTTTCTAACATTTACACAGCAGCACCAAAACTGAAAGAGATGGACCTCGTCAATGGCTTTTGATGAGCGGTTGTGGATTTTGTACAGAGTTAAAACTTTCAACACAGTAGTTCAGTTATACCAACCCACAGTTGTTGGGCTGTGTATCAAAACGTGCCTACATACAGAGCATATTCGATCCTTTATACTACGTCCCGTAAGGGTATCATTGCATATCTTCGGCGTTTATGTCACGCTGTTTGTTGGATGCTGCTTGCTGGAGCTGCAGACCATTCCATAAGACTGTTCCATAGCAAAACCTATTCCTGAGGCTAAACTACAGCTAATGACAATCGTCCTTCGCTACTCACGAAACAGACATCTATAAAATGATGAAAAACAAACAAACGTTACCTCCAAGCGGTGCGGATGGAGACAGGGCACGATTTAAACGCTGCATTGAATAATTTCTTACTTTCGTCTTCCATCTATTTCACAGTCGCCATTTTCCGTGGTGGTCTGGTGTGGGACAGAGCATTTTTTTTGGAAGGGTAACCGTAAATACAACTGGCTCTACCGTACCAAAACAAAGACCTCCCCTAATAAATGCATTTGATTGTGAAATGTTCTTATAAAACAGATTCAGTTAAAAGGTTACGCAAGTTATTGACTCGTATAATATCGTCACGTAATCTTACGAGTCGGCGCCATGTCCCCCCGAAAGATTTTAAATGGTTCATTCCAGATAGGAGGCATAAAAAAATTGAGTTAATGACCATCTCCTTTGAGTAGCAGATTTTTTTTAGGTTGATGGCGGTTAATCGCTGTTATAATTGATGAAATGAATTGAAACTTCAGTTACTATTTGTTAAAAAAAAGAAAAGAAAAGATGTAGTTTTGCCGTGTAAACCTGTCAGTGACGCACAGACCAGAATTGTATGCCAACCCAGGAGAGATGTTGCCACTATGCCCCCATGATTGTTGTCTTCTCACAGGTCTTTGTTGTTTTCGTAGCCGGTTCAGTCACTCACACCCTCGTGTGTTTCAAACAGGAAACACACTCAACGAATAATACAAATTATTCACAGTAAACATCTGTTATAGTTGGCCTACTTACATGTTGATGCAACCATTTAGCTACAGTCAATATAAAAATAAAAATAAAGTATAGCTGCAGTATAGCAGTACTGTTGCTTTAAATATGCTAATAAAGAAAGTTGTTACCAATGAGTGGTTCAATCTCGCGCAAATATGGCAAAGGCTGAAATGTCAAACGTCGCTAGTGGGGTCAAAGGTTAAGCTCTGAACGAGCCAGAGTTTGAATATTTATGCCGTAAATGTATTCCTTATAAGAGGTAGGTACATTGGGAGGAAATGCAAGAGATAACTTGCATGCAGGTCCTTTCTTAAACTGGTTGGCAGCTATAGAGCTAACTGACAGCCATTAGTTATTATGTCTTTATATTTTAATGTAGCGAACGTTAGCTTGTTGTTCACTAGGTTAAGCTAGCAAAGATAGTTTTCTCCACTGTTGTAGCTAATGTATTTAGATATTCAAGTATTTTACTGTGAGACAGTTTTACTAACCTACATCACTCATGACGCAAAATAAAAAAAATTGTGTAACTTTATTCAGCAAGCTGGCTACTTAAAGAGCATTCAGTTCTATTGTAATTACAATTAACGTTAGCTATATTAAATGCTTACGGTAACATTAAATCAGCAGAATGCTTATTGTGGTTATATAAAAGCCACATTTATATCCTTTAAATAATCATTTACAGTTTTGGACACACAAAAATGTAAATGATGATTTAAATAGTTTGAATCCACACACTATCTAGTGCTAATTATAATGTAACTGACAAATCATTTGAAGGCTAGTTTTTTATATCCTAGCATATGTCATGATATACAAATATGGTAAACTATCTTTTGTGTTTGTGTTGTTGCAGCAGACCAAAACAAACTTTGAAAAAAAGCTTGCAGCAACAATAGCTTTCCCATCTCATTCAACTCACTAAGTATCTCTGGGTTGTTTTTTTCCTTAAGCCAGATGTCTCAAACCTAGACCCATAGTGACTGATTGACATTGCTCCGCTTTCCATTCAAATGTACGAGCGCCTACATGATCTGATGAGATGTTGGACACCGATGACTGCACCTTGTCCCTGGACAATCTGTTTTTTGAGAAACCTATTGTCCATAAAGTGTGAGTACAAGAGATGACCCATATCATTCTCCTCTCTTCTTCCCGCTCACAGCTGAATTAATGTTTTTTTTTCCTGTGGATCGTATTTGGCAGAAAGCCACTGCACCAGGAGGTCAGCCCATGGCGGCTGGAAGTTCCTCCATCCCTTTCTCAGTTTCCAGCCACTCAGGATGTGCAGAAGGAGGCAGAGTCTATCCCTACCCTATACAGTATGTTGTGCTCTGGATTAGGGGGAATTCATTTTCACTTGATTTGAGTAAACCGCTCAGTATCTGGCCTATTGAAGAACTACTAAATTTAACTGTCTGACTCACTGACACGCTAGCTTGAATAGGGAAATTTCCCTTGGCTTGCGTAAACACACCAGGATCTGGGTCTTATAATATAGCCAAATAATCATTAGTATAACTGGAAAGGTAAATTCTCTGCTGTAAATCATTTTCATCAGCAAGCAAAGTAGCAGAATAGTCAACCTTAGTTTGTAAAGTCACACTCGTAAAAAGCACCAAATGACAGCTATCAACAACTTTGTTTGATGAAACTCTCTCTCTTTCATATTACTCACAGGTTTCTCACAGAGACGCAATACATTCCTGCCTCCTTCGAAAGGATCAGCTGGGCCTGGCCTTAAGGATTTACCATCAACAATCAACAGGCATTACACTTATAACAATGATGAGAAAGAGATTGAGCAAACTCAGGGTGGCAGCAATAGCAATAGCACCAGCACCAGCCTTTGGAGAGGTGATGGATTTAGGGATTACGCTCAGGGTTCCTGTCAGAGTGGCAGAAGTGGAGATAAAACCCTGCAGCATTCCGGTCATGCAGCCATCAGCAGAAGCTGTTTGTCTCTGGAGCAAAGCAAAAGCCCACCTCTACGGAAAAGGTAAGTCAGTTATTTGTCAAGCTGACATGTATATGATTGTGAATTACGTAGTGTGCATACAGTATTGTTTTCAGATAGTTTCACTGTAGTATATATTTTGAAAGATGAGAAGAAATATCCACTTGTGGACAGTTACAGGTTTCTTATTTCAAAAGCCAAAGATTAATATGTGGCCTTGAGGCTGTAAATAGCTGGCCAACAATGATCTTTCTCTCCTTAGAGGCAGATGCAGAACATCATTTTAAAAGTGCAGAAATTTGCAGGATTAATGTTATTCTTAGTATAAAAGCAATGTTTCCAGTTTGTGGCTGTCCAAAATGTTTCCTTTTTAATCCCTCAAATTATTGGAATCCATGACATGCTTAGTTAAGATGGAACTGTGGACGGTTCATAAGAATAAAATAAAAAGATGCTAAATAAACCATGCTCCAGAGACTGGTTCTTCACATAAGCCTCCAAGCTTGCTGCAGCAACATCATTTCTTTCCCTCTGTCATTCTATCTTCCTCCTCATCTCAATTCTGTATTCCTTCTGTAACCTCCCCTCCCTCCCACAACAGCTTGTTCAAGGTTCAGGTGTTGAACAGTGGAGGTGACTCGTCAAACATAGATGACCTCAGAAGTAGCAGCAGCAGAAGCCAGACAGCATCCAGACCTCAAACTTTCCTCAGTGCGGTTGCCATGGTGACAGTGCCTCCTCCTCTTCAGCCGCCACGGGCGACAGTTAGCCAGGCAGCTTCTCCTCACTCCCCCAAGCCCCCCTTCCCACCCCCTCCTCTGGGCTCATCTGCAGCGAGTGACCGACCCCCGCAGAAGGCGGCACATGCGGAGATGCAGGAGAGGGGCACAAAGAGAGCCTTCGTTCCGCCCATGACGCCTCAGCCTCTTTGCATACAAGGTGCTGCACTGCATTGACACAGTCACAGACAGGCGCTGTGCTCATAGTTTTTGTCTGGTTTACCAAATAACACTCGTATCGCTTCTGTAAAGTGGTGCAGCTAGTGAGCGTACCCACGTCTAACTATGACAGCAGCTGCCACATTATGTTTGGGTGATGAGGTGAAATGAGGTGAGCTCTCCTCGTTGACCGTTCCATTGTAATGCAGAATACTGGCCACTAGGTGGTGGATTGTCAAACAGTACAAGCGGTGCAGTAACAGTAGAAACCCTTGTAACCACATGTGTTCTACAGGAATTTCTGACATTTTAGTTAACGTTCACTATAAAAATGAAATCCCTTGATTTTATACCCTTCAAAAATGTCAAACATTATATATAATTGTCAAGGTGGAATCAGTGAGAGGGTGACTGTAATTGAAAGTTATGTTATGTTTTGTGCACATTTTAGGGTCCTCTGGGTCTGGAGTTTTGAGACCAGTTTCTGAAATCCGTATCCTTTTTGCTGTTGCATAAGTCAACACAATTTGAAAATTTTAGACAGTGTTTGAATTGTAATAGGGTGCTTGTAATGCAATTTCACAAGTAATGTGGTTTGATTTCCTAAACCATACTAACACAGCAGCTAAGTTCAGATCTGTCTTCAAGGAATTCCCTTTTTTCAACTACGTTCAATCCCAAGCACTTGATGATGTAAGCATGATTTGAAAGCCTTTATTAACAGAATGTTGAGGATTGTGACAAACATGATAGTGTTCATTGCCTTGTTATAACCGGTTAACAGTGACTGTATTCATGTTTGGTTTATTCACAGGTTCTTTACACGGGTAAGAACTTTGTGGCATGTGCTCCTACTGGAGCCGGTAAAACAGTGCTGTTTGAGCTGGCCATCATTCATCTGTTAATGGAGACCTCAGAGCCTTGGAGAGATGTCAAAGCTGTCTATAGTGAGCATAATATTATGTCGACCCCATTAATACACAGATAAAGCTCCAGTCTGATTATATTCGACCGAGAGGTAATATTTATACAAAATATGTGTAAATTAATCTAAAAAGTCGTATTTTCCAGTCTCGGTACAAGGGGAAAGGATTCTTATTTCGAAAGTTTAGAACAATTCCGACATATTTTCTTAACTCCCAAGACTCCCATGAACATAGATTTTCTTTCTTCACTTATAAACTGAAAATACAAAATACAAGCTGTACCAAAAATCAGGCATGAGGAAGGAATTCTATAGCCAATGAAATACAGCTTAAACAAAGTGAGTGAAGAGCTACACTGTTTCAACACAATACACCTGACTGTGATCACGCACTGGGGCTTTGAACATGTTTCTGACTTGCCAAATGTATCATTTTCAAATTAGATTTTTGATGGCGTTATAGATTTGGGGTATGTCTGACCCTATCACTGTTTGTTCTTGCCAGTGGCCCCGATCAAAGCCCTCTGCAGTCAGTGCTTTGAGAGCTGGAAGAAGAAGTTTGGTCCTCTGGGGCTGAACTGTAAGGAGCTGACGGGCGACACAGAGATTGATGACTTCTTTGAGATTCAGGACTCTCACATCATCCTGACCACACCTGTGTGTGACAATATACTGCATCTTAGTTAAACAAACGCAACAAAAAATTAAGAAAATCTAAAATAAGAATCAAAAATATAATTGTAATCAGAATTTCATACAAATATGTAATGTGTGTATTCATCTTTTGATAGGAAAAATGGGACAGCATGACAAGGAAATGGAAGGACAATTGTCTGTTGCAGCTAGTCAGGCTCTTCCTTATCGATGAGGTCAGATATTTTGTTCAGAGACCCTTTTTTAAGTATTCATAATGTCTCATAACCTGCCTTCACAGTGGTGGATGCTCACTGTGCACTCATGTGCTCGGAGATGTGCTGCCAACAGTAAACTTTATTATAGCACACTGGCTGATAGCACATAATTAGCCTCTGCCCTCAGCACTCGATAGCGATTCGGAAATTATGGTACATCATGTGGCCACTGTATTGTGGGAAGTACATACAGTTTTCAGACCGAGATGCACCTCCTCATATTAATTAAATCTTATCTACATATCAACATCTCTTTCACCTAAAATATGTTTCTAAAGTGAACTGTAGTATATTTTGTTGTTCCAGGTGCATGTGGTGAAGGATGCAACCCGCGGTGCCACGCTGGAAGTTGTTGTGAGCAGGATGAAGGCTGTACATGCCTACAGAACAGCGCAACATACAGAGACAGGCCTCTCCATGAGATTTGTGGCTGTATCAGCCACCATACCCAACACCTCTGATGTACGTGGCTGAGAACGAGCACAGCAGAAATGTGTTTATGAAAAAAGTCCAAATAGCAGTGTGGGCAAATCTCTCTGAATGAAATGAGTCCTCTGTTATGTGATTAAGTAGGAACAAACATACAAATAGCAACAAATTAAGAAATTCACATCATTGAGGTACTGCCCTGCAATGCATGGACACAATTATGTGTTTGTACCGTTTCTCTTGTGTAAATTAGTAATCAGATAATTGTTTCATCTGCTTTGTTATGCTATTAGATAGCAGACTGGCTGTGTGATGAGAGCGGTCCTGCCACATATCTGGACATGGACGAGAGCCACCGTCCCGTGAAACTGAGGAAGGTGGTGCTGGGATTCCCGTGCAGCCCGAACCAAACAGAGTTCAAGTTTGACCTTTCGCTCAACTACAAGATGGCCAACATCATACAGACATACTCCGACCAGAAGCCTGCACTAGTGGTGCGCGGGAAATTGAACCAGACTTGTGTGTTGATTTTCTCATGTCTCACCAAAATTGTAAGGTTAATAATAATTAATGAAGATGTGGGATTAGATTTTTTCACGTTTTTTTTATTTTGGTTATACATAATAAGATGATTATTTTATGTACATGTGATACACATTAATTTCATAATTTAAATGATAGAAACATGTAATGGACCTTTACGAACGTATAATATTTACCTAGATTATTCGATATTTTCTGTATATATTTACGAACAATAATTATGTTTTTCTGTAGTTCTGCTCTACAAGGAAAGGAGTCCAGCAGTCAGCTGCAGTTATGGCCAAGGATGCTCGGTTCATTATAAGCATTGAGCACAAGCAAAAGTATGTTTCTAACTTATCCATAACATGTTGTCATATGTGCAACTATTCATCAAAACATTGTATTTTTCTTCAGTGTAGTAGTAGTAGTAATTTAATTGAAAGCTTGCTCTTGACTTTTTGTTACTTATAATTTGTTAAGGCTGGCGCAATACGCAAACTCTATTCTGGATTCAAAACTGAGAGGTGAGTCTACTTTTTAAATCTAAATGTCAAGACCCACCAGATACAGACTTTGAAACCTGTTTCAGTCCAGAGTTTATCTAAGTACCGACTGTATAACATTATTTGATGTTATGTTTGTGGTCTAGATCTGGTGATGTTTGGAGTTGGTTACCACCATGCAGGAGTTGAATTGTCTGATAGGAAGTTGATAGAAGAGGCCTTCACTCTGGGAGACCTGCCCGTCCTCTGTGAGACGTTATCACTAGTACAGTTTTGTTATGTGCTATAAATGTGACTATACAAGTGTGCAACACAATTCTGCATTTTCTTTGTAACGCTGCAGATGTAAACAGGAAAGACAAGTATCGCAGGTTACATCAACAGCGTCGATCAGTATTTCACCCATATCATGTTGAAACATGGCAAGACCTCAACCCGAGCTTTGCAACTACAACATTGTGGGAAAAAATGCCTGTTCAATAGAAATACAAATTGAAAGAGAGTATGACTTAAAATTACTTATTACGGTATGTTTTTATGCCAAAAGCAATGTACATGATTTTTCTACCGAGACCAGTTGTCAAAGTCTGAGTACAAAAAAGTAACAAATAAGACTGTGAAACCTTTATTCTGTTTGAATAATTAAGAAACACAAATAAATCACAAAATAGCATTACAAATAAGATTAGACTGACAATAATATTACTTTTTAAAGCTGACATCCACTGATACTGATTGTATGACAACGTATTGGTCTCTGTATATCAGAAGATTTACCACACTCTTGTGCGAAACGATCACAAACGTTTACCGCAAGCTGGTACAGAAATTGAAATTTAGTTTTTGTTGCATTTCATGGGCACTGAATTTGTGCTTGTGGTCTGATCTTTCATTCCCTAGTTACCACCAGGACTCTGGCCATGGGGGTGAACCTGCCAGCTCATCTGGTGGTGGTCAAGTCTACCATGCAGTATGTGGGAGGCTCCTGTGAGGAGTACTGCGAGGCTGACATACTACAGATGATAGGCCGAGCTGGAAGACCACAAGTAATGGCAGAATAACAATGAAATACTTTATTATTTTTCTTACTTGCCTTAGCACAAGGGTGTACATTTTCTTCGCTGTTGCTGTACCATTTTAACACAAGGTACATTGCCCTTCATTTATTTTTTAAAGTGTACCATTAACTTGCAGGAATCTGAAGATATCTGTGGAAATAGAATTTTTTTTTTTAAATACAGTAAATGGGTAGATAGCAAAGACTAGTTTTAACTATGTATCCATTTACTGTATTTAAAAAAATATTCTATTTCCTAGTGTATAGTATGATGCACAAACTAAATACCAATTTCCGTTTCTTCCTCCTCTAGTTTGATACATCTGCGACTGCAGTGATCATGACCAAGATCCAAACCAAAGAAAAGTACATGAACCTTATGAATGGGATGGAAATCATTGAGAGCAGGTATTACAACTCAGTCACATGACATTCAGCTTCTTCTTTCTTCCTCTTTCTCATCTTTCTCTGACTCTTGCTCACTCAGAGACATTGTCACAGTAGCACATGAGGTAACAGTATACTTTTTTTTCTCCAGCTTACACAGTCACCTGGTAGAGCACCTAAATGCTGAGATTGTTCTCCAAACCATCAGTGATGTCAACATGGCTTTGGACTGGATACGCTCCACCTTCCTCTACATCCGAGCCCTCAAGAACCCCACACACTATGGTCAGAGCTCCAAACACAAACACACTGAAGATTGTCTGTTTCAGAATTCGTGTTCAGCTTCTTTTCATGATTGCATATTAAAAACAGTCAGTGCAACGTGTCTCGACTCCAACTTCAGGTTTCGCCGCCAACTTGAACAGATATGGAATCGAAGCAAAATTGCAAGGTGGGCCACAAGTGTTTTTACTCTATTTCAAGCATAGACTGTAAATAAGAAGAGTACGGAGTCACTGTGACCTAATTTATTGGTTCGTGAACTGCTGTTTTGAAGCCTCAAGCTCGGCATTTCGTCCATCGGCATCTTGGTTTTTCGAGTGGGGGAAAGTACAACCGAAAGCTGAATAGGACATTTTTAGACCAAAAGGTTACATTAACTTTCATGACCGGAAAAAACACTGTGAAAAGGTTGAAGTTGTAAGACGAAACACAGAAACTCTCAGGCACTGTGGCAGCAACGTGTCAAACACAAGGTAGCCACACCCTAAAGTATAACCTGCTTTATTGTCTATTTTACTCTAAATGGAACCTTGTTTTACAAAATGAACATCATGCTGTGCTGAAGCGATTGAGACCATAAAGTCACGTTAACAATATTTACTGACAAAAGAAAAAAAGAAAGAAAGTAGGATCATTTTCTTTTTGCAACCAGAGGATTCGTCCCCCGATAGCCATTAGAAAGAGTTTAAGTTGAAGACACTTAGACATTGCCTTCACTTTTTAGACCCAGAGGTTGCCGCCTTATTTGAGGTAATTTCTATTTTTCCTCTCATAGAACTGTGTCTGAAGAACCTCAACTCTCTGTCCTCCATTGGTCTGATCAACATGGATGAAGATATCAACATCAAACCAACAGGTAGAGAGGAGAAATACATTTAAATGATTAGCAAAATGATCCTCTTTAGTTCATTTTGTGGATGACATCTGCACCGTTATCTACACCCTTCATTTTTTAACTGAACCATAAAACTGTTAAATAGTTTGCGTCTGCTCCCTGCAGAGGGTGGCAGACTGATGGCTCGGTACTGTGTTGCGTTTGAAACCATGGACCAGTTCAGCAAAGTGGCTGGCACTGAGAGCCTGTCTGACCTGGTAGGTTTCCTCATAAAACTGCACAGCAATGTTTTTTATTCAAACACAATGTATTGTTAGGCTGGTTTCCTTCAAATGGAAATTATTTAAATTATTATTACTTTCTTTGGCATTGCAAAGAAAGTGTTATTCAGATAAGAATTGGCTGTATTTACAGATTGATTTAGTGTCGAGGAGCAGAGAGTTCAGCGACATTCAGTTGAGAATGAATGAGAAGAGGCCCCTGAACACCTTCAACAGGGACAAGAACAGGATCACCATCAGGTCAGACACATTCATAGGATTGACATATACAGTATCATAACCCCTGTTTTTAAATGCATGATGGTGGACGTAGACATAAGCCATTGGGAATAAGATGTTTCTGTATTTTTCCAGGTTTCCCATTGAGGGAAAGATCAAAACCAGTAAGATGAAAGTGAACTGGTAAGTTTATTCATCCAGTGCTTTCTCTGTGTAAAAGAAACACTGGTTTATTAATGTTATTATAAAATATATATTATGGAGTTCTTATGGACTGTGACTATAGATATGATGTGTTTATTGTCTTGTCTGTAGCTTGATTCAGACTCAGTTGGGATCCATCTCAATTCAAGAGTTTGGACTTACACAGGACACAGCAAAGATCTTCAAGAATGGGATGCGCATCAGTAAATGTATGTTGGATAAATCAGGAACAACAAATAAACAAAGTGCTCTCTGTTCTATCTTGACTTTTTTTTTTGTACTTTGATTGTATTTTGATCCCAATTAGGCTTGTCAGAGTTTCTGAGTCACCGATCTAAGATTGGTTTCTCCGCTCTGCTTAACTCCCTGATTCTGGCGAAGTGCTTCCGAGCCAAGCTTTGGGAAAACTCGTTCTATGTTTCCAAACAGCTGGAAAAGATAGGTAGATCATCACCCCAGAGTAGCATATTTTATCCAAGCAATGTATATATAGTAATACAATGACAAATCTCTATGCTGGTTAATACACAATGAATGACTCAATAAACCAAACAATCTTCCTATTAGATGCACATGCAACACTTTATAATAAACTGTATTTTTCAGGCCAGACACTGTCAACTGCCATGGTGAACGCTGGACTCACCACTTTCAGCAAAATAGAACAAACCACTGCCAGAGAACTTGAGCTGGTAATATTTAAAACGTTTAAAAACATTTTAATGATCAAAATCATTTGATTAACCATTGTTTGAGCTGAATGTAGACACCAGGCTGTGATCACAATATGGCACAGCTTATGTTAAGCACAATATTGTTAAGGTTTTGCACAAAAATAATGATTGTATAAAGTTCTTGGATATGATTTTTAAACTTTATTTTATTCAGATTCTCAACAGACATCCACCATTTGGCAACCAAATTAAAGACTCTGTTGTGCATCTCCCGAAGTATGAAGTTACTTTGGAGCAGGTAAAAGATGTTGCAGAGTTTTATTATCAAAGGGACAAGTACGCTCATATTACGTCATATAATTGAGACTTTTCATTTTTTGTTATCTTTTGCAGGTTGCATTTGATAGTACTGCTATTCTTAATAGTTTTTCTTTAAAGTTGTTTTTGTATTTCGTAGCTTCCGAGTTATAGCTGTGCCACGGCAGAGATTGTGGTGAAGGTGAACCTTAAAAACCAAGCACACCTGCTGTCCAGGAGAACAGCTCCAGACAACCACTATATCTCCCTGATTATCGGAAACTCTGACAACGCTGTGATCTTCCTACAGAAACTCACGTGAGGGAAAAAAACCCACCAATTTTATGTTGCTTTTCTTTCACTTGCTCTCTCTTTCTCTATAACTCTGTCACCATTATGTACAACAAGTACTGGTTTGAAAATATATATCATATATTTTCAGCAGGCAACCTCTTGTTGCCAACCACAGGTGCAGGGACTGTGGCTCAGTGGCAAAGCATGGTCGTCTTTCAATGTGTCTTTGGGCAAGACACTTAACTCCAAATTGCTCCCGTAGCTGTGTGAATGTTAGTTAGTCCTGATGGGCAGGTGGCACCTTGCATGGTAGCGCTTGTCATCAGTGTGTGAATGATGACATGTAGTGTTAAAGCACTTTGAGTTGTCAGTCCATTTACCATCTTTTTGTTTCTAGGGACTTGGTCCTGCTGAAGGGCGGTAGCTGGTCGAAGAAGATTGAGGTAGCAAAAGCCTCAAAAGGAGAGGAGATCAGTGCCAATCTCATCAGCTCACAATATGGTAAACCATGGAAATGCCTGAACATTAAACATAGAAATGTATCCACAATATGTATCACCTATATTATAGAAGGGAATAATGGTATGTTGGGTTGCTCAGTACAAAGTTCTTTATTTATATATTGAACTATTCACCATGCCCTTTGCCCAACAATTTTCACTGTTCGTGTATCCCTGAGAAACAAGTGTCTGGCCAAATAAAGCAGTTATTCAATTATTGTATTTGTAGAAAGCTGAATATTGCAATACATTTAGGTGTTAATCAGGCATTTGTCCTTTTTTGTCAAATTCATAACCATAAATTCCGTATATAATGAACAGCTTGAATAGGAACTTGACTGCCTATCAATGCTATGTAGGGAGTGCATTTAGTGAATATTTTGGCCTTTTCCTCTCCCATAGTGGGCCTGGACATCCAACAGAAGTTCAATGTCTACTACTCTGGAGCCAGGAGGTTTGGAAATGATAATCTTTACAACATACCCTTTAATCCGACTGGACAGAGACCACAGCACTCTGCACTGAAACCACAGTCTCCAGATCAAGCTGCGACTCAGAAGGAAAATGCCCCATCTGCTGCAGGCCAAGGCACAACAATGTTTTACTCATGAGTTTGTTAATGCTGAAATAGTGTATATCGAATTAGAATGTCTTCAAAGGCACGTGGATATTTGAGATATGTTTTATTTTCTCTAATCAAATGTGATAACTCTAATCAGATGTAGGCAATAAAAGACAATGCAACCACTTCTGCAAGAATAAGGATCTCTGTGGCCACGACTGCTGTGAGTATAATCATTCATCTTTCACTGTGTACGTCTCTTTTTGTGCACTTATGTGCACCTGTTCTTTACCTTGTGTAACTGTCAAGATGATAGAGGTCTTCTCGCCGCCCTCAAGGTAAAGTAGGTGTAACTGTGGCACGAAAGAGGTCAGCAAATCAAGAGTCCAGTTTCTCTTCCTATTTGAAAGACCTAAGGAGCAGGTGCGATACACTTTCACAGACTCCTGTCAAACGACTTAAGGTGAGGAAGAAGCCTGCATCATATCCTCTTAACATTGCAGCCGTCACGCAAAAAAAATGTGTTGAATTGAAACAAATAAAACACAATTTAATGTGTAGTCTGTGATTATGATAAAGTTGTGCTATACTAAACCCAATGCAGGAGAGAATGCAAAGCTTTCTTTCTCCAAAAATGACTTCATGGAGTCTCTGCCAAGTCACCACTGGTGAAGATAAGATTTTTAAAAAAAAGGAACAACATAATATGTAACATGTAACATCATTGTTGGACATGAACAGCTATTATACTGTAGATTAAGATATGAGAATACTATTAAAATCTTTATATATGCAGAAGCATAACAAATACCAGAGATTAGGTATGTAGACATGCCCTTTAGAAATTAAATACTTTCTTTAAAGGTGTAGAATATGCGGATTTAACACATTATGTGTTTCAATCCAAAACTTCAGATTAGGTTATTGTACAGCATGTGCGTTTTTATACTATGTTTCTCGATATAATCTTTGTGGATACAATTAATAATAATCCTGAATAGGTCTGTGTTTGATGTTCTGTTTTATTTTCTCAGCTTAAAATGAGCGAGGAGTCTGTGTCTGTCAACATGCAGGAGTTTGCTTACAAACCCAAAGAGAGGCAACCTACTGTTTCCTGGTATTCACAGTTACACTGACATTTTAGACTTTGATCACAAGTATAAATATTAGAATACATCTTGTAATAACTGCTGCATCTTTGATTCTGAATAAGTGTGACAATAAAATATGTTTATTGTCAATGGAATCACAAGTCCTGACACTGAATTATATCCATGTCCCACTGTATTTGATGAAGGTACGGAGGAAGTCACCGTGAAGCTTCAGAAAGACTCTCAGAGACTGTGGATCTGACAGGAGAAGACATTGTCCACCTGAACGATGTTGACAGTAGGAAACAAATTAAAGATGATAACTCGGAACTGAACACATTCCCCATTAGTGTAGGATTTAACTATCACAGGATCTGTGACTGTATGTTTCGGTATCTTATACTCAGGTTATGATGACTATGACGAGGACATGCGCAGGATGATGACCGGGCCTGCTCAGACAACCGTTGCATCTCGTGCTCAACATCAAAGCATCATTAAAAAATGTAAACCAAACTCATTACGAGACACACCGTATTAGTGGTTTTGCATGTTTTAACACATTAACTAGAGGTCTCATAGTCATTATTTATTTTTCAGTGCATATTTGATCGGTTTGACTGTGATGTTAACTTGGATTATGAAAGAGGTTATTCTTTGACTATTTTTCTGGCATTTTTTTAAAGACACGATCAAGTAGACAACATTGAATAGATGATTTGAAGGATCTGCTGCCCCCGTATAAACAAATAGTAAATGGATGGAAAATCGATTTAAAAGAGAAACAAATTGGCAAAAGGCAGATTAAGCTCAATTAACTTGGTAGAGACAGAATAATTTATGTTTCAACAGAGTTTATTTATGGAATTTTAGCAACGACTTAATAATATTGTATATCAATATCCTTTGGCCAAATTATCATCTATACCATCTGCTTGAAGCACTTGCCTGCTCAAGTTTGTAGTGAAAGGTAGAAAACGTACAAAGCCCCCGATTATGGTCTTTAAAAACTCTGGAGTTCTTATTGAGATTTTCAGATTGAATCCAATAATTACCAAAGTGCAGCACCACTTGATGCTGGATTTATTATTTGTATTTAATTAATTTGTGTTTAGGTTCTTCAGTGTGGATGAACCCAGGAATCAGTGTTGCGGAGAATCAGAAACATAAACTGCTTCTAAACCAGATCAAAACAACCAGCTCGGCTGCTGTGTCAAACCAAAGCACTCTCTGCCTAAATGCTTCGTCCTCGCAAATACCCACTGTCAGCTTTGACCTTGGAAACGAATGGGACGACTTTGAGGACGAGAACTTGGTGCATGCCAGCGAGACGTCGTGTCTAACCAGTGCTAAACCTGAAGTCCAGCAGTGTGTCGACTACAACATGCCAGGTGGAGTGAAGTTTCAATTACCGGAGGGATTATGCCTCAATCGTTGTTGTAATTTTGATTATGTTACCCTTGTTTTATGTGTAGGCTTTTCTGCTACATCTGCACCAGGACTCCTTAGTCACTCACTAGTCAAAACCTGTGTAACCACAGCCAGAACACCACTGAGG